>NC_088797.1:14100532-14403562 GCF_011386835.1 Chrysemys picta bellii
GCTTCCATAACCATTATTAGGCTGAATAATAACTATTGCACCATTGTGAGGCATACTAAGGGCCGTCCTTACTAGTAGAGCTGGGGAAAGATTCTCAGACTAATAGATTATTTGACCGAAAAAAAAGCAGTTTCAGCTTGACCTGTAACTATTCATAAACTATTGGTATAGTTTTGGCTAGTCACAAAACAGACAGAGAAGGAGAAGGAGGTGGTGATGTTATTCCCCACCTGACAACCATTAGCCCAGTGGTTAGGGCACACACTTGGGATGTGGGTTCAAATCCATAGTCTGAAACAGACTTTCTTTTTATTCACCAAAATATTTCTGATTCAGTTCAACCCAAACGAAAATATTTTGGATTTTATTTCTTGAACTCCCACCAAACTGACAAATCAATTATTTGCCTAGCTCTACTTACTAGAGGTCGATGTGGAGTCACACCACCACAGAGGAAGCTGTTTGTGATGACCGAGGCCTGGGTGGTCAAACCTAGAGGTCACAGTCAGGAACCTGGGGCAAGAGTCAAGCCAAGGGTTGAAGCCAGAATCAGAGTCATAGGTGTTGTCAGATGCCACCAATGTGGTGCTCTGCTCTGTTCAATGATGATAACAGTCGGCTACGTGCATGTGTTCCCTCTGTGTGCTGCCCCGGCTCTGCGCAGATAGCTGACACAGTAGATCCTGAGAGAACCGCCAAAGACCACAGACTCTGATAAGATACGAAGTCACCTGCCCAGGTTTATTGCCAAACGAAATACAGTCTCTAGCTCCCCGGATCAGATGTCTGTCGTTCTGCTAGTTCATATGTGCCCCTTGACAATGGACCGGCTCAGTCAGTGGCGGGATTTACCACTGCCCCCTAGGCCAGACAAAGACATTCACTCAGGGATGCATTCTTATACACAAGTAAAAACAAGTTACACATCACTCCTGACACATCAAGGTACAACCCCTCTGCGTGTTGGGGTGCTGCCTCTCTCCTGGTACATGTTGGTTCGAACAAACAAGTCTATCCATCATATTATCCTTTTGACCCTGTCTTTAGGATGGGTCAGCCTGTTCCTCATTATCTCTGTGGAATGTGTTCATGCTGGACTGTTCTGGTGCCAGCCTGGTACCTGTTTATCCTATTAGGACTTGATACCCTTTAGATATGTGTATACATCCAATTAGTAGCCTTCTTCTTGCCAACTTTTGTGAGCAGGGCCTGCCTCTGGCTCACAGCTTAACTTTGCTTTATCAAAGTCTTGACCATTACTTTAATTCAGGCCTCAGGTATCATACCGGGCCTCTGATAGCAAGGGTTTATGTTTCAGGGCCTATCTTACTACATTCCCCCACTTTTTGTCTTTTTATGGGGAGGATGTTTACCCATCGTCCCAGAAAAGCATAATGCATGGACTACAGATAACTCAGTGGGCTAAACACTGTTATGTGGTTACCTCATTTTACCATCCATACACTCATACCCCACTTGTCTTTTTAGTCTGCACATTCCCTCGTACGACTGATAGACAGATTTTATTATCCAATTATTTTTTAGTGCCTTATGGTGGGCCTTGGAATGTTAGGCCTGGGACCATGACTGAGGAATGTAGTATTGATTGAGAGTTAGAGGCACTCCCAAATAATGAATATATATGAATAATATGGATATGGTGTATATATTTGTAGCGTATATGGGTATATATGTATAGTATGTATGTGTACATATGACACCGCCTTATATCCAAGCGTAACCATGTTTTTCCAGTCTGGTGTTGTACTCTGGCCCTTTTACTTGGTGACACAGATAGAAATACACTCCTATTAGGGCAATTGCAGTTATCACCTGTATCATCATTAGTAATAGGCTGAGTGTTTTGAAATACTGGGATGGGCATTGTTATAGAGTGTTCCACAGTATTATGTATATAAGTAAAATAGAAATTTGGAGTAGTGACACTACAAATGAGGCCTTTATATATAAGTGCCTTGTCATTAATTACTACCCGGTACTGTGCATTCATGTTATGGGTCACCTTACTGCTGGTTGTCACCCTCTGGTAAGCTTTGCTGGGCAGGAAACAGGAATGGCTAACTTTTCTGTTCCAGGGATTGCATTGCCCCATGATACACCAGTAGTTGACGTAGATCCAGCTGTGTTTATGGATGTTGTTTTCCAGATATGGAAATGGACAGTAGCCAATTTATCAAATATTGCTGTGTCAGGATGTAGTAAGAGCTTTTGGAATATTGGTATCCAGACACTAAGCAAGGTTGTTTTGAATAACATGTGCCTTAGTTAGGATGCAGTGTCAGTAATCCAAATTATGATGGGTACTAACATGGAATTTGTTTACCCAATTTGTAGTTACTGTGTAACTTAATTTCTTTGCCAATTTGTTTTTTCCTTGCCTTCATGTTGATTGCTGCCATTCATTTGTTGATTTTTACCTGTGTGTTGGTTAAACAGTTTAGCAAAGTTATGCACATTGTAAATGTTGTATAGCAATAATACAGCAGTACAACGATAATACAGCAGTACAGCAATAATACAGTTGTTTTTACACAATAACCAAGTTGAAATTAAATGACAGTTTATCCTGGTCCAGCTAGTGGTTTTTAGCTGATTGTTAACTTAATTGTCCATATATGGTAGATAGAGGTGTATTTGACCAGTCTCTTATTTATAAAGCACTTCATTTTTCTTTTCTTGATGCTTGGGAGTTTCTTCACTGTATACTGATATTTTCCGGTGTCTTTGGTCTGTGGGATGCAACTTAAACAACTTTTGTTAGTTAACATAGTGAAGTTTTTTGTTTGTTTTCCTTTTTTGTTTTTGTTTTCAGTAACCCAAAATTAATACACAGTTTAACTTAGTTTGTTTACAATGTAATAAGAACAATGTAATAGGGACCGAGCTTTTTATAACACAAGCTATACTTTTGCAATTGTTGTATAGATATTCATTTTCATTTGAGGCGCATTACTAATATTTTATACTAAATGTAATGCTTAACTGCTAAATTAAATGCTCAAATCTTCTGTGAGAAGGTGTATTGCTTTTTTTCCTGATGAACATTCTGTGTTAGCAAAAGTGTCAATAACATAATTGTTACCAAGCTTTTTAGAGTTAATTTGCTTGTGATACCAATTTCACTCTTGTTAACTGTTTACAAGCACAAACTTTAACACCACTGCTTTCCATTAACATAACATAACAAAAGAAAAGTGTATAAAATTAAACCAACTATAAAATTAAACCAAAATAAATTTTAAATAGAGGGCCATGCAAATACTTTGACAGTATTAAACTTTCATGATGCTTTGTTGTGTTTGGGAGCCAAAGGTGGAAACCTATTGAAAACGTGGAAACCTGTTGAAATTGTTTGGTTAGCTTTATGCGTAAATTGTTATTTTTAAACATTTTTGCTATCACATTCTTATAATTATATTTAAAAGTGCAAACAAGTTAATAAAAACCCAAACAAGAAATTGACATTTTGTTAATATTATCTTTACCTTAATGTTGAGGTTTCCCCTTACATTTTTCCTTTGAATAACAAATAAAAAAACCTTAAAAAACAAAACAAAACTTTGATTAATAAAAGAGAATTATTTTTGTTTGCAATTGCATTATTTTTTGAGGCAGAAATATACACATATTTGTAACTGAAACCTTTTTGAGCTTTGCACAAAAAAATTGCTGTTAATAATACTATGTTTATACCCCATCCATGATCTTAAAACAGTGTGGTACCACATATACATATGCTTTCAAAAGGGTATAAAATTGACTTTTGTTGCAACAAAATAAAAATAATAAGAAATAGTCACATGACACATACAACAGAGGACAACACACATGACATACAGGACAAACTTACAATTAAAAACAAATGGCACCAGAATTCTATTCATAAGCATACAAAATAAGGCAAACAAAAATAAAAAATAAAAAGAGTTAAACATTAAATATTACCTTATTTAAAACTTTTAACAAAAATTGATAAAAATATATTAATATTTGCCAAATGTATTGTATTAATTTGGTAACAAGGAATTTTGCATTACTTTATATTTAACATTATTTTAAAACTGTGCTATATAGAAATAAGAAAAGCCCATGTTTCCAATATTAGTGAGTGGTTAGGATTAGAAGCAGAGTGTGCATTTCTGTGGCTTGGCAACCATATCTTCAAGAAAGTTAGGAATAATTCCAGCTGTTGCATTCCTGAAGGGTTAAAATAATTAATTTACTGGATTTATTTAAAATAAAGTTTTTACCTTATTTTCTTTTTGTTTCTTGTTTTGTTCTGTTTTCAATTGCTTCATCTTTTGGAGGTTTTTGTAAAACCTATAACTTTTAACACAGAGAAAGAGTTGAAGTGAGGAGAGGCAGGGAAAAAGGAGTGTGGGGGGTTGAAAAGCTACCTAGGAAGGTAGTGAGACTTGAGCCAAGAGAGATTAACTCTTAAGGTCCAGGCAGTAGCAGCAAGTTACAACTGATAAAGGATATAAAAGAAAACATACTGGTATGTAAAAATATTTGAGAAAGGAGGTTATATTTTTAGCTGAGTGTGGAGTGTGGTTCCGTGGGTCAAAGCAGTTGGGAAACCACACCTGGGTTTTAATCCTGGCTCTGAGATGAGAGTGGGGGTAATTATCTGCTCTTGTAAAACCTGAATTTGTCCCCCCAGTGTCTGTTGCTTTTGTCTGCATGCCAAACAGATTGCAGTAGTGCCCTTTTTTCCTGCAGTTAACTGTTTTGGGGCAACTCCATATGTTAATGCATCAATTCTAGGTGTTAACCTGCTAAATTTTAGTTTTTGACTTTGAAATACCTTTTTATTCACTCCCCTGCAATTGAGTCGCAGCTCCTGTCTTGTAATGTGCACTGTGAACTGTTCCATTTTTTCCTTCATTTGATTTACCAATTCAGTGAAAGTATTGTGTGCTACTTTTTCCATTTGTGCACTTACTTGCCCCGTTCTGACAAGCACCAGTCTAGGTCCCGGGTTAGGTTTTACCAGAACCTGGCTTTTATCATAAGGTGGTGGTTGCACTGCAGTGGACCCCATCTTTTAATTTTACTAGGGCTACCTTTTTCCACTTCTGTCCCCATTCTTCAGGCACAGGGTAGCTACCTAAAGCCTGCTCTTTGCCACCAATATTTATAACAGGGGATGGCACATGTTTTTTTTGTAGGTTCCTTGCAGCTGTTTCCAATGTTTTATTCTGTTCCTGTGCTGGTTGTCTCTGGGCTGCTTGCCACCCTGCAAGGGGGGTGGGAGCATTCCAGATCTGTGTAGCTTCTTTTGATTCTTTTAACTCTTTCTTTGTTACTGTTACTTGCCCCGCCAATTTTGTGGCATGCTGTTTTAATCACTTAATAGCCATGGTTATAGTTTGCAATATTTTACACTTTAAGGTTACAGTCTCTGCTCTAGCCTTTAAAATGACATTACATGTTTCTTCCCCATTATATTTTTTAAACTCTGGGGGGATTTGCATCGAGGGGTTAAGGGGGTTCCCTAGCTCGTGGTTTTCTGTGATGTTAGATTGCGATTCCTACAGCGGACAGCTCGCTTACTCACCAGATCAGCCGTTGGGGCCACCAATGTTGTCAGACATCACCGGTGTGGTGCTCTGCTCTGTTCAATGATGATAACAGTCGGCTATGTACATGTGTTCCCCCTGTGTGCTGCCCCGGCTCTGCGCAGATAGCTGACACAGCAGACCCCGAGTGAACTGCCAAAGACCACAGACTCTGATAAGGTACAAAGGCACCCGCCCAGGTTTATTGCCAAACGAAATACAGTCTCTAGCTCCCCGGATCAGATGTCTATAGTTCTGCTAGTATGTATGTGCTCCCTGACAATGGACCGGCTCAGTCAGTGGCGGGATTTACCACTGCCCCCAGGCCAGACAGAGACATCCACTCAGGGATGCATTCTTATACACAGGTACAAACAAGTTACACATCACTCCTGACACATCAAGGTACAACCCCTCTGCATGTTGGGGTGCTGCCTCTCTCCTGGTACATGTTAGTTCGAACAAACAAGTCTATCCATCATATTATCCTTTTGACCCTGTCTTTTAGGATCAATCGGCCTGTTCCTCATTATCTCTGTGGAATGTGTTCATGCTGGACTGTTCTGGTGCCAGCCTGGCACCTGTTTATCCTATTAGGACTTGATACCCTTTAGATATGTGTATATGTCCAGTTAGCAGCCTTCTTCTTGCCAAATTTTGTGAGCAGGGCCTGCCTCTGGCTCACAGCTTAACTTTGCTTTATGTTTGCAAAGTCTTGACCATTACTTTAGTTCAAGCCTCAGGCCTCATACCGGGCCTCTGATACAAGGTTTTATGTTTCAGGGCCTCATCTTACTACAATAGGTAGAGCAAAAGAGCAGGAAGCTGGACTGAGGTATGAAAATAGGAATTGGGAGCAGAGGAAGATCTGGGATAAGGAGGACAGGAACTAGGCAGGGTCCAAAGTGGCAGCCAGCCAGGGATTCACCTACTTGCCCAGATAACTTCCTGGGCCTCCTGATGGCTTAAGTTGTGCATCTGAGCCAATCTGTGGGGCCAGACATCTGCTCCAATCAGGATATTTTGTGGGCGGAGCCCAGAGTGAGCTAAAGCTCTGCTAGTCGTCTTCTTCAGTTCCAGCGAGCTGCCTGATGGCCACTGTAGTCTGGGCACTACCTGGGGACCTGTGGCCCGTTCAAGACCTGCAAGACCTCATGCTGTTAAAGATCCAACGTCTTCCAGAAGAGGGGAGCCATCCTTTGCAAGGGTCTGGTCTATGCTCTCATAACAGAGGAACAGCAGGAGGATCATGGCTCTGTTACTTTCTGCCTTTCCATACTCATGCTGGAGAGGCTACCTCCCAAAACGACAGCAGCCCTGCCTGGGCAAGAATGATGGCTCTTTCAAGTCCTCCTTGAATGCTCTCATGGTCTGTGCTTTGTCTAGATGAGTTTCCTTCTCACTACACTGTAGGGTGACCAGACAGCAAGTGTGAAAAATCGGGACCGTCTGGGGGGTAATAGGAGCCTATATAAGACAAAGCCCCAAATATTGGGACTGTCCCTATAAAATCGGGACATCTGGTCACCCTACTACACTGACATTTTGTTCATATTTTTTGCCTTTGCATAATAGGCAGAATGACACCACACAGACACCCTCCTATGCCTCCCAAAAATAAAAATAAAATATAAAAACCCATAACAAACAAAACAAAAAACACCAAACCATAGTTTGAGCCCCAAAAAGGAGGTGAGCCAGAGACCCCATGAAGTCTACTAAGGACTTATAGCTACCAATTTTCAAGCAAGACACTCAGATACTGTGATCATGAGAGTATAAAAACATAAGATAGATTTTTCTGTTCTTCCCCCTCCCCCTTTACTGGGGCACACAAAAATTGTTCCTGTGGACAGAGCCACTAAGATACTGTGGGGATAGGCATGGAGAAAGGCGATACATGCCATAAAAGTGTGTTGTTAAATGCATAGAAAAAAGTTTTAATAAATGTACAATATAGCCATTCAAATTAGGTAGGTTAAATTAATAACACAGATTAGATATGGTGTGTTATTCACATCTAGAATTCAAATAAATTAGAATTTATGTCAGAGGATACAAAACAAGAAAAACTGACAAGATAATACTGAACAAACATTCCTGTGGAATTGTATAAATAACAAATAAGCCACCCATCACAGGCTTAGAGTTCCACTCATTCTGAAGCCATGTAATGATAGTGTTTCTTGACTGTGCATGCTGGCAGCTAAAACAGGCACACATTGCTGAAGTGAGGGTGGATCCGTATCTTAATTTCATTTTCTCTTCTCGCCCTTTTCCAGCTGTGTCTCTAGTTTTCAGTGGGTGTAATTAGTAGAACATTGAAGAACTTCTAAGATATTATCAAACTATCTTGTCTAAGGAGAACTGTACTCTCCCAGAGTCTTGGAAGTAAAAAGTATCACAGCAGTTGCTTCAAAATTTGTTTTATTTGGGGGGGGGGGGGGGGTTGTTGTCTAATCTGTAAGACACTTGACCAGGCTGGTTGCAAAAGAAGCAAGTCTTACAGCAGGTAATCTAAAGTGATATTATATTGAGTATTTGAATAAGGTACTAGGTGAGAGGCCTGAATCAGTGCATTGTTGGTCTAAATAATCTAGATTTAAAAACTGGAAAATCTTATAAGTCAATTTCTGCCAAATTTTGCAAAAAATACTTTTGAACTTTTTTTCCTTTGGAATTTTGAAATTTGAAACACATCCACCAATCTTACGGTCGGCAAAAATGAGGGGGTGAGAAGGAAGAGGATTGTGAAAATGTAGTATTTATTTTTCATTTTAGAATTTTGAAATGTCATTGAATTTGTAAAAATTTCAACCAGCTGTAGTAAAGCCTTCTCTTAACCAGGTTTTAAATAGGTCTTTATCTGTATCATGCTCCTGCCTTTCTTTTTTATAGAAGGAAATCAGAAGTTTGGGGTCTTTGTCCTTGCTTGTGCACTTACGCTCTAGACCAGGGGTCGGCAACCTTTCGGAAGCGGTGTGCCGAGTCTTCATTTATTCACTCTAATTTAAGGTTTTGTGTGGCAGTAATACATTTTAACATTTTTAGTAGGTCTCTTTCTATAAGTCTATAATATATAACTAAACTATTGTTATATGTAAAGTAAATAAGGTTTTTAAAATGTTTAAGAAGCTTCATTTAAAATTAAATTAAAATGCAGAGCCCCCCAGACCGGTGGCCAGGACCCAGGCAGTGTGAGTGCCACTGAAAATCAGCTCGCGTGCCGCCTTCGGCACGCGTGCCATAGGTTGCCGACCCCTGCTCTAGACCTATCCAAATCATGGCTTGAGTTTTCAGGAAAGTTGTCTGTTTTATCACCAGAGGAAACCAGGTGGTTATCAAGCAACGATTTTACAACTTCAGTAGTTAGTAAAGAGGAAGAGTCTGACTTCTTGGAATTAGGAGACCAAACTTTTGTGTTTCTTCTTTGGGATATTTGGTACTTTAGGTTAATTCTTTTCAGGCCATTGCTATTGAATGCTTTCTGATAATAGCTGTTTCGCACAGAGATCTGTACAAATTGCATTGGATTAAACTAATTGCATTGGATTATTACTACAGTGAAGTGACTGAACTAGATACACTATCGCTTTAAAGCCCTGATTCTGCAAATCATTTAAGCATGAGTTTAAGTTGTCTAGAAAGCACTTAAGCACATTCTTATGTGTTTTTCTAATTAAATTCTCTGCTGTAAAGTCTACTTCAACTGTAGCAATTCTCTTCTAGATGGGCTACACTGCCCCTGAGCTGCACTGCTGGTCTGCCAGTAAGGTCTGGTAGATCTGGGTAGGGCTGGTTCTAGGGCTGGGCGAACTGGGCAGTAGCCCTGGGCACCAACTTCCTTGGGGCTCCACCACACCACTGGGTGCTTCTTTTCCCCACTCCTCTGACAGGCTGTTTTTGCTCCACTCTGATTAGCCCGCTGTTTTTGCTCTGCTCTGATTGGCCAGCCTTTGTTTTGCTCTGCTGATTGGACAGTTGTTTGGCTGTTGTGGGTTTTTTGTTTTTTTTGGGGGGGGGGGATTTTTTTGCCATACCTCTGCAAGGGGGTATGTGCCAAGCACATTTTTTACCCTGGGTGGCAAAACAGCTAGGGCTGCTCCTAGGTCTAGGTGCTAGAGGCAAAAACCACAGAGCCATTCCGTTCTAAATCTGAGCTTTCTGTTACTGAATCTTAAATGAAGAATAGAACATTCCTTCCTTCACATGCTATATTATGTCATCTCAATTATTTGAGCTGAACTGTTTTGTATGTATTTTATCACAGGTCCACCAGGCCCACCTGAAGCCGTGACAATAGATGAAATCACTGACACTACAGCTCAGTTATCCTGGAGGCCAGGAGCAGATAATCACAGCCCCATTACTATGTATGTAATTCAAGCAAGGACCCCATTTTCTGTGGGATGGCAAGCCGTGAACACAGGTAAATGCAGCACTCAATAGTAACTAAAGTTGGCCATGAAAGAATTCTGTACATGTAAAAACTGATCCATCAGTACACACACGTACAGAAAGAGTAAAGTTAGCTATGCAGCCAGAATAACTCATTTTCCAGCACAGTGATTACAACTGGTTGGGAATTTTTCACCAAAACCCTTTTTGTCTGAAAATGCCAATTCAGTGAAACTGAAACTTTTTCCTGGAACCTACCTGTTTAGATAAAACTTTTGTCAGGAAAGGTTCCTCAGGTCTGGGAGGGAGAGAAACAGACATATGCAACCAGTCACCTGCTCCAGGATAGCCAATAGCCTGGTGCTTAGGGCACTTACCTGAGATGTGGAAGACACAGATTCAAGTTCCTAGTCTGAATCAGGAATTCTCCCCTGGGTCTCCCACGTCCTAGATGAGTGCCCTGACCACCTGGCTATTATGAGGTGGGTCTCTCCCATTTTTCCACAGAAAAACTTCAGAAGGTCTCAGGTTTGTATCAGGATGGAATGGGAAAAATGGCTGAAATTTCAAAAAGTTTCATGGAATGGGAAAACCACTTCCTTTCCAGCTCTAATAGCAATACATTTGGTCTTTCTTAATCCTTTTCATGATTTGCCAACCTTGCTGTGGTATTACTCAACCAGTTTTTCTCATCAGTTTTTATGCATTGTATTTTCGAGGAAAGGTTTCATTCCATTCTTTCAAATATTACACACTGCTACACTGGTACAGTGACCAGACAGCAAGTGTGAAAAATCAGGACAGTAGGTGGGGGTAATAGGAGCCTATATAAGAAAAAGACCCCAAAATCGGGACATCTGGTCACCCTATACGCTGGTGATGTACAACCATGACGACAACTATGGCACTGTAAAGACATCTTTCAGATGACAGACAGTGTCATCAGGAGTACCGTCTCTTTTGGCGGAATTACTTTCTCCACTGTATATTTGCTCATTCTTAAATATGGTTCATTTGATTCAGCTAATTGTTATGAAAGACACAATTTATAAAAATTGTTTCAACTGTTGTAAGCAAAAAGTTCAGAATGCTACAGTATGTATGGAAAGCCTTCTCTACACATGAAAGTTGTATTGTTTTTTAACCAATCCCATATAGTTAAAACTATACAACAGAGAACATAGTTGCACTGATATAAATATGCTTATACCAGTATACCTATTCCTGCATGGGAAGGGAAATAAGCTATAATGCTATAAGGCACCTTCTTACCTGTGTAACTGAATCCACACTAGGGCTTGTACCAGTATATCTCTATTAGTTAAACCAATAACCACCTAAACAAAATAATCATATGGTACAAAAACTGTGTGTAGATCAGGCCTAAGTTGTGTCTTTTAATGAGACCCTATAAGGATACTGTGGTATTTCTGTGAGGATGAAAAGTCAATTTCTAAAGCATAGATTTCCTTGATGCCTGCATATTGTTTGTATACAGCGTGCTTTGCTTCCCCATACTAAGCATTGACAAAGGAGTAAAATGGGAAGACACACTATGGGCCCAGATTCATAGTCCTTAATCGTTCTGCTCTCAGGGTGATCTTCCATTGTTTAATAGTTTCAAGATTTTGCCCATAGATCAAGAGGCTACTGTTCTTCAATGACTGAATATGTGTAATTGCTCTTAACGTCCAACTCTCACTCTCCTAACTTGGGGGTATATTTCAGTTCCAGATATCATTGATGGCAAGACATTCACTGCAACCGTGGTGGGATTAAACCCTTGGGTTGAATATGAATTCCGAGCAGTTGCAGCCAACCTCATTGGGATTGGGGAACCAAGCAGACCCTCAGAGAAAAGAAGAACTGAAGAAGCTCGTAAGTAGTAGAAAGGAAGCCCAATAAAGTCTTTTTTAAAAAGCACCTTGCCATAAGCAGTAGGTTACTTGGAACAAGGTTAAGAAGTATTTTCTATATGACAGTTATATTATCTAGTTTCTCCTCTGCCTCATCTTATAACATTCACAAAGAGCACACACAAATAGAGTAGAATAGAATTAATAGAAAAAATGAGGCCCAAGATGGGCTTTATTCCATGCTTTCTAGAAGTACATGACTGGGAAGAATTCCCCCAATTCCCCCATGTCCTCTATAGCCCTGCTGACAAAGGGCATTTGAGAAGAGGTGAATTCAGCTTCCTCTGAAGATACGATGGATCACTGATGTGAACCAGTCTAGTAATCCCTCTGTTGTCCCACATTTGTGCGGAGGAAACACTCTAGAGAGTAGAGTACAGTATGATTACTTTTTTCTACAGATCAGAGGTGAGTTTCTGGTCTACTCCTCTCAGGTACATCTACACTTCACACTCCTTATGGTGGAGTGTAGAGTACATACATTTCACACCCTTCCAGCATGGGTATGAATAGCAGTATATACTGAGGCACTGCTTAGGCAAGTAAAAACACACCTGATTCCTTAGGTTAGGGTATGTAATCTATACAGCACTGTATACACCCAAGCAGTGCCTTTCCCAGAAGTGTCATGACCCACTGCCAGAGTCTTTCCCTGTCACAGGAAAAGGCTCTAGCAACATGGTAAGGCTCTGGCAGGGGGAAAGGTAGCCAGGAAAGGCTCTGACAGCTCCCCACTGCTGGAGACTGTCCCCACTTCAGTGAAAGACTCCAGCATTGGAGAAAGGCGACCCCCCCACCAGATCTTTTCACTGTAGCTACACATAACAGTGTGGCGTCAGCTTGTTTTTTACTGTCGTGTGTAGCTACGCAAACTCTACACACTGCCGCTAGTGGTATGCAGTGTAGATGTAGCTTAAGAGGCCGAGCACAGAATTTGCAGCGCAGAGACAGAGGAGAGACTAAGGGCTGGTCTACACTAGGGAGGGGGGATCGATCTAAGATACGCAACTTCAGCTACGAGAATAGTGTAGCTGAAGTCGACGTATCTTAGATCGATTTACCTCGGGTCCTCACGGCACGGGATCGATGGCCGTGGCTCCCCCGTCGACTCCGCTTCTGCCTCTCGCTCTGGTGGAGTTCCGGAGTCGACGGGGAGCGTGTTCGGGGATCGATTTATCGCGTCTAGATGAGACGCGATAAATCGATCCCCGATAGATCGATTACTACCCACCGATCCGGCAGGTAGTGAAGACGTACTCTAAGGTAGCTTTAAGTCATCCTGAGGCCTTCTTGGTCCTGGTCCGCTCCATGTTCAGACAGCTCTGGGGCGTCTGTGAGAGTTGTGGTGAGGGCTGGCCAGAAAAAATCAATCCGTTGTTGCAAAAAATTTTGAAGTTTGTTTTCATTTTGATGATGAACAAAAATGAGACCTTTTGAAATGTTTTTCACAAAAAAACACAAGAGACAGAGAGCCGTCCATGCATGTCAGAATAGCCAATGGGCTGGTGTTAGAGCGCTCACCTGGGATATGGCAGAACGAAGACTTGAACCTGAGTCTCCCACATCCTAGGAGACAACCTTCAGCACTAGGCTCTTGGCTACTCTGGGGTGGCTTTTTCTTGAAATTCTCACTGAAACCAATATGCTTCCATGAACCATTTTGGGTTAGACAATACGGCATTTCGAACCGAAATTATTTTTGTCAAAAAAATTTCAACCAGCCTTAGTTACTGCAGCCTCTGTGGATTGTCCTCTGGGCCACAGCACTGCCCATAATCTCTGCAGCACTATGGGCTATATTCTCGCTCCTGACAAGCCACACTCCCTGACACCTTTTAAATTAGTGCTCATGAGGAGATTCTTAAAAGGCAGCCTTATAGCCAAGGGGCTTTCCGAGCCCCTTTATGCTGCTCTGGCCCTTTCACCTGCCCTAAAGGTCTTGGAGCAGGGTTGGAGATATCACCCCAGGCAATTATCACTAGGACTGTTCATTATGGGTCCAATCTTGTAGTTCTTGCTCTGTCTTAACTCAGGAAAAATCCCTACTGACTGCAGGATTTTGGCTCTAAATTGAAAAGCAGGAATCAATATTGTGAAAATAAATGGACCTTGTTATATGGAAAATAAATATTTAAAACAATTAGCAACTAGATACATGGATACTAGACATGCTCTTTGTCCATCTGACTGACAAAAAAGTGGAAGTGTCTGTTCCCTGTTCTCCTTTTGATAGTCAGGCTCATGGTCCCAAAAGGGAAAAGTCACAAGATGCCAGTGCTACATGTGCCTCTTTCTTTCTCTGTTTAAAATGAATCAAACGTCTAGCTTCAAAATTAATCACTTGTGCTTTTCATGCTACCTACTATAACATTTCTTTTACACAGTTCCTGAAATCACCCCGGCTAACGTCAGTGGAGGTGGAGGGAGCAAGTCGGAGCTGGTCATTACCTGGGAGGTGAGTAAAGTATAAACCAATGGGAGAATTAATGCATCTATTTTATAAGGCTGGACGATCGAGGTGCTAAAGGAGCACTCAAGGACGATAAGGCCATTGCAGAGAAACTAAATGAATTCTTTGCATCAGCCTTCATGGCTGAGGATGTGAGGGAGATTCCCAAACCTGAGCCATTCTTTTTAGGTGACAGATCTGATGAACTGTCCCAGATTGAGGTATCATTAGAGGAGGTTTTGGAGCAAATTGATAAATTAAACAGGAATAAGTCACCAGGACCAGATGGTATTCACCCAAGAGTTCTGAAGGAACTCAAATGTGAAATTGCAGAACTACAAACTGTAGTCTGTAACCTTTCATTTAAATCAGCTTCTGTACTCGGTGACTGGAGGATAGCTAATGTGACGCCAATTTTTTAAAGGGCTCCAGAGGTGATCCTGGCAACTACAGGCCTGTAAGCCTGACTTCAGTACCGGGCAAACTGGTTGAAACTATAATTAAGAACAATATTGTCAGATATATAGATGAACATAAGTTGTTGAGGAAGATTCAACATGGTTTTAGTAAAGGGAAATCATGCCTCACCAATGTACTAGAATTCTTTGAGGGGGTCAACAAGCATGTGGACCAAGGGGATCCAGTGGATATAGTGTATTTAGATTTTAAGAAAGCCTTTGACAAGGTCCCTCACCAACGGCTCTTCCTCAAAGTAAGCTGCCATGGGATAAGAGTGAAGGTGCTCTCATGGACTGGTAGCTGGTTGAAAGATAGGAAACAAAGGGTAGGTATAAATGGTCAGTTTTCAGAATGGAGAGACGTAAATAGTGGTGTCCCCCAGGGGTCTGTTCTGGGACCAGTCCTATTCATCATGTTCAGAAATGATCTGGAAAAAGGGGTAAACAGTGAGATAGCAAAATTTGCAGATGATACAAAATTACTAAAGATCTTTAAGATTGCAAAGAGCTACAAAAGGATCTCTCAAAACTGGGTGACTGGGCAACAAAATGGCAGATGACCTTTAATGTTGATAAATGCAAAGTAATGCACATTGGAAAACATAATCCCAACTATACATATAAAATGATGGGGTCTAAATTAGCTGTTACCACTCAAGAAAGAGATCTTGGAGTCGTTGTGGATAGTTCTCTGAAAACATCCACTCAATGTGCAGCAGCAGTCAAAAAAGCGAACAGGATGCTGAGAATAATTAAGAAAGGGATAGATAATAGGACAGAAAATATCATGTTGCCTCTATATAAATCCATGGTAGGCCCACATCTTGAATACTGTGTGCAGATGTGGTCGCTCCATCTCAAAAAAGATATATTGGAATTGGAAAAGGTTCAGAAAAGGGCAACAAAAATGATTAGGGTATGGAACAGCTTCCAAAGAGGAGAGATTAATAAGACTGTGACTTTTCAGCTTGAAAAAGAGACAGCTAAGGGGAGATATGATTGAGCTCTATAAAATCATGACTGGTATAGAGAAAGTAGATAAGGAAGTGTTGTTTACTACTTCTCATAACACAAGAACTAGGGGTCACCAAATGAAATTAATAGGCAGCAGGTTTAAAACAAATAAAAGGAAGTATTTCTTCACACATCGCACAGTCAACCTGTGGAACTCCTTACCAGAGGGTCAAGACCATAACAGGCTTCAAAAAAGAAATAGATAAATTCATGGAGGATAGGTCCATCAATGGCTATTAGCCAGGATGGGCAGGAATGGTGTCCCTAGCCTCTGTTTGCCAGTAGCTGGGAATGAGCGACAGGGGATGGATCACTTGATGATTATCTGTTCTGTTCATTCCCTCTGGGGCACCTGGCATTGGCCATTGTCAGAAGACAGGATACTGGGCTAGATGGACCCTTGGTCTGACCCAGTAGGGCCACTCTTATGTAGTGTGCAGCACATGACTGATGCTGATCTGCTCACGCCGATTCTATCCCATTGTATTTCCATTCTCCAGTGGAGATACTGCTGACTTACACCTGTGTATGTGAGCACAAGACCACATTTATTGAAAAGGTTCCTGCCTTCGATTCAATTGGACTAAAATCCAGCCTGTTCTTCCATGCCCATGGAAGCTCTCCACGCAATGGAACTAAGGCATATTTGTTGTGCAAGGTGGGTGGAGCTGGCTGTGAGTGGGCGGTGCAGGATGTGTGCACTACTGTGTGGCAGTGAGCTCAGCTCCACAATGACCCCTGCACATCAGCACGGACAATGGCAGAACACGGATGGGCTGAGCTAGAGGATAGAGAGAGAGAGAAAGGATCCTTTTGTCCTCCACCCCAGGAAGCAGCTCCATGGCCTGGGGTCAGGAGCCAGGATTCCTCCACTCTTGGTCCTCTACATACCTGCCCATCATCTGATCTGGTTACTCAGGCCAGCCACTGCACAGAGGATTAACCTTGGTGTATAAAATAAGTTTCAAGAGGCCAAATCCTGAGAGGTGCTGATTTGCTTGGTGAGTTGTGGGTGATTAGCGCCAGGCTGAAGGTGGCTCTAATGATAGCGCATCATATAGAACTTGCAATACCAGCTGATTTCAGTCTATCACAAAGCCGAGAGAAGAAGAAAACACAGATGAAAAATTCTTGAAGGCAATTGAGGGTGAAACATTCGTTGTTTGACTGCTCTTATTTTCATATTGTGGTACGATGGAGTGAGTTAAACTAGCCATTAACGTCACTAGATTTGATACTGCCCACACTCAGCACTTCTTTTGAGCACCCTGGCAGCTGTGAGTCACCAGAGGTATTTTTTAAGATTATTAAAAATCTGCAAATGTGTTTTTATCCTCATTACATGGCTCAATGTGTTGAACCTTATCCTCCCTTGGACTAATTAGTTTCACTGTATCCCTTAAAGACACTCAATATACTTTTTTTTTAAGTATTAGAGAGATGTCAAAAACATCATCCATGACTTTGAATCATGCAAGTATCTTAGTTTAGGCTCCTCTAAAATGATCAGCACACAATCATTTTCTTTTCTTTTTTAAAAAATCCATATAACACTGATTATGGAACATTCATTTAAAGTTACTTTTTTTTTTTACTCTGATATTCACAAAAAGCACACACTTAAGATCCATTGACTTTAGTGAGACTAAAGTACAATAATTGAGTACTCTCCTGTATAGGGATGCTCTTACTGACTTGGGGCTTTTACTGCTTATGTTTCTTTTCTAAGGTTAAAAATAGGAAGCTAGCCAATGGCAGCATGTACAAAAGTGACCTGAAGGGGACAAATCTCTTCTTCTAGATGCGATACATCATTTGCCTGCCATGACTTTTATGACATGTCCCTCACTGCTATATTACAGCTGTTAGTCTACTTCACGTTATACTCTTTGCCTGAAAACAAGCTACTTACCAGGCCCAGGAATTTGGAAACTGCCCACAGAGTAGCCAGAGGAGCACACAAGCTAATGCCTTGGATGGTTATAAAGTCAGAGAGCTGAATAGTAAATACACATGGTTGATGTCAGTTTATATAAACAATGGAGCCACATGTTAACTTAGAGATGCAGATGAGAAACTCACTGAAAACAAATGGGAGCTGTTCTGCGGATTTAATTTACCTGGGATATGCTACAGAGATAGGTGCTATCACAGGGCAGCCCTAAGGGGGTAGACACAGGGCCGGTGCAACCACTAGGTGAACTAGGCAGTTGCTTAGGGCGGCAAGTGGTTGGGGGCGCCTGGGGCCGTCCTCAGGCATAGGCAGCCGGGTAGGGCACCTGAAAATTTGGGGCACCACTGGGTCTTAGTGTCCACCCCACTGGTTTTCCTGTCCCTGTTCTGACCCTTCCTGCAGGCTCTGAGTCTTCCTGGGAAGGGGATCTAGTAGTTAAAAGAGAAACAGTCTCCAGCCTGCCAGACCTATTAGTACAACACTGAAACTGTTAAAGAGCCATTCAAGGGGTAATGAAGACCTTAAACAGGCCTTTGCCAACCCCCAGGTATCTACTGTCAGTTTCTGAATGTACTGACAAAAACAGTTGTGCATGACTGTAATATTTACTCAGAACATGTCAGTCTACAGGACCTTTGTTTAAAATTTGCTTTAAAAATATTTCATTAGTGAGTTGGTGAAGATTATAAAATCACATCTCTAAAAAATCCTTGTATAGATTTTTAGATGCACAATCATCTTTAGCCTTAAATGCTTGGATCTTCAGACATATGGTTTTTAAAATAATTTTTTCAAAAGACCGCCCTTATCTAAAATACACATTTTAATTATTATAGAAAAAAAACTTACTTCCAAAGTCTTCCTGTCCTTTCTGTCCATCCATTTCTCCCTTCACCCCCTCTCCTCCCTCCCACCCCCATTGAAGGAAGCAACAGCCCTTTGCTTCCAGATAGCTGGACAAAGAGTTTCCCTTTCTTTACTTCTGACTACCTGATGAACTAGTTTTAAGCAAAATCAGTACCTTAGTAAGATATAAAATCCTTCGTTATGCCTAAAATCTTTGGAAACATATTTTTTAAAGTTGGTGAAATTTCATAAACATGTGTATTGTTATGGAGATCTCACACAGTAAATTAATGTTCCCCTTTTCTAAAAGCAATTAACATTGTTATGAACACACTAAACCTCTGTAACTGATTAATTTAAAATAATGTCTGTTTCAGTGAGTTAATGTAGTAATCTGGAATGATTACTTTATGAAGGCTTAAGAGTACATTTAAAATATCAAATCAGCTTAGAAATACTGATTAAGAAAATGTAAAACAGAGAAGAGCTGCATCATGGATTCCATAATATTTAATGGTGTATTCAGCAAGACAGCTGACTCACCCTTACTACAAAGTTTTTGCAAATAAATGTCTGACAAACTCCAAGGCATATCAAAAAGCCTGTGACTGATATTTTTTATTCCCTAGTTTAGTGCTTTTAATTAGGTACCTTCTGCATGTCCATTCTGCATGAGGGAGAGGGTACAGGGGTCTCTGCAGGGAACTGTGACTCTCCGCCACCGTGAGGCGGGCTGGGCGTCTTGTTATTCTTTCTGCCTTGTCCCTCCGCCCCCGCCCCCGCCGGGCTGCAAGCTCAGGCTGCCGTCGGGCATAGGGGCACCAGTTTAATAATACTGCATTAAACTTGCAGGGGGCGGTGAGCCCCAGCCATGGAGGAGCTGGCGTGGCGCAGCGCAGGGGGGCAGGAGCCCTGCAAAGGCGGTGGCGCCGCTAGCAGGGCGCAGCCGCGCCCCCCACCCCTCCTGGCCAGGCTGTGGCCTAGCGCCCCCCCGGGGGGCCCTGCAGACTGCAGCAGATGCATGCGGGCAGAGGCCCCTGTGCGCCCCCCAGCTGCCCTCGCGCCACGCTCGGGCTCTGCGGCTCCCGGGCATGCCGCCGGGGCGCGGGGCCGTGAGACTGCTCCGGGAGGGGGAGGGGCGGTGGCGGCTCACACTCCTGGGAGCCGCAGAGCCCGAGCACAGTGAGGGGGGAGCCAGAGGGATGCACGGGGTCTCTGCCCCCAGGCATCTGCTGCAGGAGCCCTCAGAAGGCAGCTCCTCCCTGCCGAGCTGCTGCAGCGACCCAAGCCCAGCAAAGCTAGTGAGTGGACTTGCGACGGGGGCCGCTGGGGTGGGGTGAGGAGGGGAGGGCTCGCGGGGGAGCTGTGCATCCTCCAGGGCAGTTCAGGGGGCAGGGAGGGGAACCTGGTCTGGGGAGCAGCCCCTGGGCACGGCTGGCCCCTGGGGTCTATAAAGGCTCGTTGGGATTTGCCCCTCGATGAACCAATGGCGGGGGGGTGGTGTGTGTGCAAGGTGGAAGTTTTGCCTAGGGCGCAAAATATCCTTGCACCGGCTCTGGGTAGACAGTTGTGTCTGCAGGTATGATGTGGCTCAGAATGTTTTATACAGGAATTTCTATATGAATTTGAGGAGCTGCCTTGCAGATATTTGGCAATTAGATGCTCTGGCCTAATTATTAGCTGCTCCTACTGTAGAACCACTGTTGTTTCCTGTTTTGAATGGTGCCATTTATGAGGGGGTTTCTTAAAGGGAGCAAACTGAGAATGGAAAGCCTGCGAGAAGGAGAAATAAATCCAAGCAATACCTGACCCTGTTGATTATTCTGTATATGATCTGCCCTCCTTATAGACGGTGCCTGAAGAATTACAGAACGGAGGTGGCTTCGGTTACGTGGTGGCATTCCGACCCTTGGGCACAGTGAGCTGGATGCAGACTGTAGTAGCTTCTTCTGATGCCTCCAGATACGTGTTTCGAAATGAGAGCTTGCCGCCATTCACGCCCTATGAAGTTAAAGTGGGCGTGTACAACAATAAAGGGGAAGGTTCTTTTAGCCCTGTGACCGTTGTATATTCTGCAGAAGAAGGTACAGTAGGCTGCGCACTGCACTTTCTTCCTTTGCATTGTCTTGAAATCCGATGCATGAGGCATGCTGCTAACTGTTTTTGAAAGGGTTTAGTATCCCACGTGGACACATCGTTGATATCTAATCCTTGCTCTGATTTATTATAAATGGTGAGTCACAACTAATTCTTTTGATCGTCATTAAAATAACATGAATCACAGTGAAATCTTTTGATATTAATGGGAACGTAATATGTAATCTTGAAAGAATTCAACTGAGATTTAACTGAGAATTAATGTCTACTGATTAGAAAATGTTTCTCTTGTCCTAATACCAATACATAGTGTCCTGGTTTAAGTGCCCCCAATGACATCTGATTAATTATTACACATTGGCATAATGAAATCCTGCCTAGCCCTGACAGGTCACCATTTTGAATTTGAAACATTCTTTTTGGCTACCCAACCCCACTCTCTTCTAGTGAGAGGAGTAAACCCGGAAGTTTGTAGCAAAGTTAAGCATAGAACCTACACTAAGACCTTTTTTTCCCCCCCCAAACTATACATATAGAACCCACCAGAGCTCCAACCAGCGTCTTTGCCAAAAGCCTTTCTGCTTCGGACATTGAAGTTTATTGGGCCTCTCCACGTGAGAATCAGAGTAAAGGAAGGATACAGGGTTATGAGGTATGAGAATAAAATGTGATATCAGGCTGGAGCAGACTTAATACTGATCATAGCAATATATAATTGAAGGTCACCTAAACACTGCTTCTTACACATGCATCTGCTTGCTCACTGTTTTTCCCCATTGTACACTGGAATGTCTCTTTTTAAGGTACAAAGGAAGATATATATGTAATCCATGGTGACAATGGGTAGCAGTCTGTTGGGGGAGGGGGGAGGAATCTGCCTTCTCTAGGGCCTTGTGGAGACCATAGTAACCCGCAGTAAGTGCTGTTCAGTGGAAAATTGAGATCTATAAATTGTTTCATTTTCTCCATCTCAGAGTCCACTGAAGGTCAGAAGCATTGACCTCTGGGTTTATGAACATTTCCAGTTGTGATCTTCTCTAAGATGGAGAGAATGGCAAGATTTACAGAGTGGAGCTGGAACATTGTCTTAATACGATTCTCACTTCCAGGATGGTCAATGGCCCTTTTCCATTTGACAGTAGTTAAGGGCATGTTATCCATAGAGATAAATTTTACATTATTAATCTCAGGATTTCATTTACTGCAGTACCATATCTATGGAGAATTAAGACACGGATAGGCTCAATTACACTGAGTTAAGTAGGTAAATGTACATATTCTGTTTTTTCAGGTTAGATGTTGGAGACATGAAGATAAGGAAGAAAATGCTAGAAAAATCAGGACTATTGGTAATCGAACATCGACAAAAATCACTAATCTGAAAGGCAATGCATTATATCATTTAGCCGTCAAGGCATACAACACCGCAGGGACAGGACCCTCCAGTGCTACAGTCAATGTCACTACCAAAAAGCCACGTGAGTATTCATTGTGATAGATCATGATCTAACATTGGGATCCCAACAAGCACTTTCCTTGCTGGCATTTTCCAGGTCTCTCTCTAATTTGAAGATGCTGTGAGTTTTTTTTTTTTTCTGTAGCTATGTTCTTCCTGCAAGAGCTTTGTGGGGTTGTTGTGGTGGGTTGGGTTTTTTTAAATGCTTCTGAAATCATTACTGTGCAGAAAAGTTAAACATTCATATCATCATTCAAGGTAGCTATCTCTTCTAGTCATACTCACGTCAAGTAAGCAACAGAGTCCCTTTTCATTTATACCACTGTGTTGTGTAAGGGTATGTCTTCACTACCGGCCAGATCGGCGGGCAGCTATTGATCCAGCGGCGATCGATTTATCGCGTCTAGTCTAGACACAATAAATCGATCCCTGAGAGCTCTCCCGTCGACTCCTGTACTCCAGCTCAGCGAGAGGTGCAGGCAGTGTAGACGGGGGAGTGGCAGCAGTCGACTCACTGTAGTGAAGACACCGCAGTAAGTCGATCTAAGTACGTCGACTTCAGCTAAGTTATTCACGTAACCCCCTCCCAGTGTAGACCAGGCCTAAGACCTGCTCTGACCTAGAACACAGACCTCGGTGCAACAGCTCATTAACTTACCAGAGCAGTAGGATTCTGTGGATGTTCAGCTACTATGGTGATGGAAGCCATATAAGTATTTAGATGGATTAAGCTAGAAAACATTGCTACTTAACCATATAATACTTTGTATATTTTAATATAGCACCGAGTCAACCTCCTGGAAACATCATATGGAATTCATCTGACTCCAAGATTATACTGAACTGGGATCAAGTTAAAGCACTGGATAATGAATCAGAAGTGAAAGGATACAAAGTGGGTAACTTCTTAGCATGGGCACATAGGACTGGTTATTTATCTGTATTAACTGTCTCTTGACAGTAGGCCTTTGATGATTCAACTCCCCTGGGATTTTCACATTGAGTTTTGGTTAAAGTGAACCTGTCCATGAATCCATGAAGCTGAGTTTAGAGTTTGGAATAAAACTCAAGAGGAGGGTGAACATACGGCCTGGTTTGGCCAGAACAGTCCCTTTTTTAAGCCCTGTCCTGATCATCAGTTGGCAAGAGCAAAGGAGCCAAAAAAGAGGGGTGCGACCCCTAGCGGGGCATGGAGGAACATCCCTGGATGTCTCGGGTGAGCGGCTCCGGCCAGGCCAGCCCCACACGGGCAGGGAGGGGGGGAATGGCTCAGGTGAGTGGCAGGGGCCAAGGCGGGTGAGCAGCACGGGCTGAGGGGAGCGAGCAGTGCAGGCTGGCCCTGCATGGGCAGGCAGCTCAGGGTGACCCCACGCGAGCCAGGAGGCGGGTGAGGGGCTCGGGGGGGATCAACAGCGCAGGCTGAGGGGTGAGCAGCACGGCTTGGCGGCTCGGGGCCCGGCCCTATGCAGAGTCCTTGTTTGATGGTTCAGCTTTGTTCATAAAGCAGAAGGAAGGAGGGTGTGAAGTCCCAGTTAGTAGCAATCTTGGTAGGGTATAAATTATAAGGAGAAAAATCTTGGGTAGAATTCAGTCCTAGAACTATGCCATGCTACACAAGACCTTACTTTGGCCTGAGGAAAACAGTGATGGCAATTTTGCCAGCAAGTTACATTGAGTTTCAAGCTCTGCAAACCTTTTGCAATGGAACCTGAAACCACGGAAAATTTTACGAAGTTTCAGGTTTTGTTAGGAACATGAAACTCAAGCCAGATTCATTTACATTCATGAACCTAGGCCAAGTTTCGTGCATGTCTGTGCTGATATTTGACCAAATCTAGACCATGTTTTTGTATGGTTAAAACTTGTTTCCATCCAAATGCTGGCAAATCTCAGCAGTTTTGGCCAAGCTTCAGGTCACGTTTTTGAGTTCAAAATTCAACCAAAAGTCAGCCTGAAATGGTGGAAGAGAGGCCCTCGTGACCTTTCCAAAGCCGTCTCATCTAGTAGTGTGTCTTTTTTGTAGCTCCTCTTTTTCTTTTGTGTTACAGTTGTACAGCCACATTATTGCATTTATATGCAGAGAGCAAAACCACTTCTTTTTTTCTGGAAATATGCTATTTTGTGGCAGGGTTTATATTCTAAATAAGTTGAATTTCCAGATCTTAGGAAAAGAAAGAAGGTAAATCAAAGAAGCAATTTATTCAGTGAAGCTGCTTGTGACACTACATCATATACGCCAGTCCAGTTTTCTGAAGCACTATAATAAGATGTTATGACATCTCTAAATAAGCCACAGGATTTATTTTAGTTTGATCCTTAGTAAGGACTAAGGTGATACTGAATTGGATGTCTCTGGTGTTCAGAATTGAGAAAGGAGGCTTAGGGATCTTGCTAATTTAAGGAAAATCATATTCAGCTCCTTGCATTTAACAAGTATAAATTAAGGTGATCTAATGCTACTTTAGAGGAGGGTGAGGGAAGTATTTGCCGAGGAACTCAGTGATTCTGAATAAAGTTTATATGTGCCTGGTTAGCTCTTTGAATGGAAGGGTGATTTATGCCAGGCTCATCTGATCACTCGCCACAGCAGAATGGCTTTTGTTTTTTATTTTCCAGTAGAAGTGCGCTTACCCGCTTCTCCCAACAACCTAGTGAATAAAGAGCCCAGCAGCAGCACCTGTTCAGAACGATTTCTGATGGCTGACCCATAAATTAGATTGCCCTTTTGAAGCACACCTGCCTGGCTAAAACTGGCTGTGCTGGAGAGCTTCTGAAATTGCTCCAGCTGATGGGAAAATGAAGTTTAATCAAGCTGAGAGGCAGAGGTGCTCTGCCAGTTACAAGGGCCTCTGCTGAGTGTCATGTGGCTTTATGATAGGGCTACACATCTGAATTCCAACAAGAGCCGCGTTCTGCAAGCTCCCTCCATAGTTAGCCCTCAGTGCCCAGTGGCTTCACATCAGCACAAAGTGAAGAATTCACAAACGTGGCTTCCTAAAGCACCCATCGGGTTCAGATCAACACATCTGTGAAATCTGCTGTGCTTCTGATGATAATAGAGACAATTCTGTGCTCTACGAAGGAAAAGATCAATAGTAAATCTTCAGGTTGTTATGGAGATGATCAGTTCTCTTTTCTCTCCCCCACCCACCCCCACCCTTTCTCCACTCCAATGTTTTACAGGTTTTATACAGATGGAACAGACAGAGTAGTACATCTGTAATCGAAACGAATAAAACATCTGTCGAGCTTTCTTTGCCTTTTGATGAAGATTACATCATAGAAATAAAGCCATTTAGTGACGGAGGCGATGGTAGCAGCAGCGAACAAATCCGAATTCCAAAGATATCAAGTAAGAATGTTGTCATTGTGCTTGTGTTTTTTGCACACTAAAATTGAGCTGTTGGGGGCACCGTGGCTCACTTTGCATATGCAGAATATCAGCTGCAGCCCCAAAGAAAGGTTTTGTGCAAGCAAACTGGAGCGTTCAATCATAACGATGACAGGCTTCAAATTTGCTCAATTCCGCATGTACGCAGATAGGTATGCTGAGAAACAATAAACCGGAGACAAGACTGAGCGACAGCACTCATATTCAAACCTGAACTTTCCCAGAATTTGTTGGCATTCAAACCCAAGGTTTAGGTTTGGCCCCTACTCAAGAATAAATGATACGCAACAGCATAGTAAAAAGGGTTATATTTCACTGAGAGTTTCTAGACTGACACTCTCAGGGTTTTTTTCATTTGTTATTACAGGTCTTGATAGTCTCTTCAATACACCTCTACACCGATATAACGCTGTCCTCGGGAGCCAAAAAATCTTACCGCGTTATAGGTGAAACCGCATTATATCGAACTTGCTTTGATCCGCCTGAGTCCACAGCCTTGCCCCCTCGGAGCACTGCTTTACTGCGTTATATCCGAATTCGTGTTATATCGGGTCGTGTTATATCGGGGTAGAGTTGTTTCATTGCAATTTGTGATCAGAAAGTGTCCAGTATGAAGTGCAACAACTTATTAATTTATACTGTCGTGTTATATCAGTACTTCACTCTATGTTGTGTGCATATATACTTATTTAGGGAAATGAGGTTTTATCTCCATGTAGAAGTTGATATTTTCATTTTCAATAGAGAAAGGAGTAGTTATTACAATGCACTGGTCTTATAAAATGTCTGTGTTCCACCTTCCCAAGTGATTTCCATGAGTGATGCTACAGCTGGCAAACTGATTTACTCAGGTGGGTGGGGGAGTTTATGGCCACGGGCCAAATCCTGCCATCATAACTCAGTCAAAACTCCCACTGAAATAGGATGGCAGGATTTGACACATACCATGGGAAAGTCAGGGGGAAAGCTCCAGTCCACCTGAGATGGCTGAAAGTCTCCAAGCAGGATCAGAGCTGATAGGGCAAGACAGAGCTGAAAGTTTAGGGAGGTGATGCTAGGCTGACTGTTTTTGCAGGTTCTTCAAGCCTGACCCTGGCATAAATTTGCCAGAGGGGAGGGTGTTTATGGATGTTCTGAAGGGAATTTTTAGGACTGTGTCACTTTTGCTTGCAGTGTTTGACTAGGTTTGGATTTAAATCCAGATTGGTGGTTTTACTGGGAATCTTTCATATTTCTCAGCGTTCTGGATGCTATATTCACACTAATCCATTGTAAGGGCCTGGTTTTGCCCTTACTTACAGAGTAACTCCACTGCAGTCAGTAGAGTTACAGCAGTGTCAAAGGTAATAGGCTATGATTCTGATCTTATCTATGTAGATATGTACCTTGCTTATCAGGGCTGGCTCCAGGGTTTTGGCCACTCCAAGCAGCCAAAAAAAAAAAAAAAAAAAAAAGCCAAGCTCGCGATCTGCGGTGGCAATTCAGCGGGAGGTCCTTCGCTCCGAGCAGGAGTGAGGGACCATCCCGAATTGCCGCCGAACAGCTGAACGTGCCACCCCTCTCCGAAGTGGCCACCCCAAGCACCTGCTTGGTAAGCTGGTGCCTGGAGCCAGCCCTGTTGCTTATACAAACAAGTCAGGAATCTAAGCGTCAGTCACAGAAAATCATAAGCTCAAAAGCCAGTAACACACATGCTATTTTTCTGTGATCTAAAATGGAGTCACAAAATATATCAGACCAGATTCCAAGCTGGTATAAATCAGCTAGCTACATGAGGATCTGGTTCATCATGCCATGTTGGTATGGTGTTTGGTAGCTTGAACTTTGTTCAATTCTAAAGAGAGATATTCCCTAAAGCCATAGAATTTTGAATGTACCCTTGAATACAAATGACTGGGGAAATACAAGTACAAACCATAATGCAGAATGGCTAATGAAAGTAGTAGGTCCCACTAAATAAACAGAATCTAGAAGGGGAGAAGAGGTTGATTAGGTCCAAGAAAGAGAAATTCCATCCCCTCTTCCCCCTGTGTTCCTCAGACTGGGACTGTGAGATTTACAAATTTTGGGCATTCAATATGCTTGGCTAAAGTGGATTGATTTCTTTGGGAGTTTGACCAACCCTGTGCCTGTACTTATGATATCCCATCAGAAGGCTGGTGTAGTAAGATTCCAATTTGCAAATGTACAGTTTGGCTAAACTTTGCAGGAACATCTGAACTCTTGGGTCTGTAGCCAAACTTACTTTGAACTCTGGACCTTCGGAGGTGACCACCTCCTTGTTTGTTTGTTACCCATTTGTGGTTTGTTACCCATTTTGCTGTCGAATGCATTTTGGACTCATCATGACAGGATTTAATGGCTGTGGGCTGAATCCTGCTCTCCTTACTGTTTCTTTTCTCTCTCCTTTTCTCAGATGCATATGCGAGAGGATCTGGTACTTCTACTTCAAATGCGTGTACGTTGTCAGCCATCAGCACAATAATGATATCCCTCACAGCTAGATCAAGTTTATGACAAAAATTACATAAAGGACTTCCTGTTTATAATATAAGCAACATTTAGCTAGTTGTTTTGAAGACACCCAGTACTAAGTAATATTGTTGTTCAAGTACATCTTACTACTGGAAAAAAAATGTTTTATGCTTCTTTAGGAATGGCATTATACAGTACTTCCTCAAAGCAAATATAGCTTTGTTTGAAGTTTCCTTGGAAACTCTGCAATGCACTGAAAACATCTGTAATATGATGTTACCAAAGCAGTTTACATATGTCCTTATATGCATATTTTTTATTATATATTTAGTGTTTTATAGAATTTTTTAAAGTTAACATATGATGTAGATATTAATTTTTCCTCTGCTATAAAATGCTACAGATAACACTATCATAAAAAATATTGTTTGGAATTTTTTCCTTTAAAACTGAGAGTTCAAAGTTGTTCTCAGTAAATTGGTTACAAATTGATTGTACAGTTTTGCAAGGGTACACATTGGGAGAACTGTTTAGGACTTGGTTTGTAACTCAAGGCAGCTGTATTTAAATGACAGTTATGATGGTTCCTAAGTAAAATCAAGTGCTTAAGATATTTTTTCATTTTGGATCAGATGAGTGTACAAGATAAACCTGAGATAACCTTCAAGAACAGCTACAGTCTTCAAAAATAAGTATACAGATTTTTGTTCCTAGCCAATACTTTAACATCATATATTAAGCTTTCATTTTATTGTATTTAAGTAGCTTTGTCTTGATCATAATTAACATTAAATTGAACATTAAAGTTGATATTACATAGTCGTAATCTCTTCCTATAGTAACGTAGACCAAAAGTTACTGCAGCAAAAGAAGGACCAGATTCTGAGCTTAGTTACCTTGGTGTAATCCAAAGTAATGCCAGTTTAAATCAATTATTTTACTCTGGATTTACATCAAGGAAATTATAATCACAATATGCATGTCTTTAAGATTTAAAACTAATTCTGGGTTCCACTGTCTGAATATGTATTTCTTTTCAGTGTACATTTTAAATGTAATTCATAAATCTTCATAATTTAATCACAAAATTATGTTTTCTTATATAATCTCTTTTGAGTGTCGGTCATAAACTGAATCTGACAGATGTATCATGTTTCTAGTGAATAACTCTCTGAAGTACATTTTTCATATTAATTTGCAAAGTATCTTTGTGTGTATGGTCCCTCAATAGTTCTGTGCTAGGAAGTCTTTGTTTCTTTACAAACTCTTCATACAAATATGAAGTTTTAATAGACTCATATTGGAAAATGACAATATCAACAGAAAAATAACTCTTCTTGAGAAAAGGACTGTTTGTTACTATGGGATCATTTTGTAAGTCCACTCAGATGGATCAATGCTGGTAAAAAGGCAATGGAATTTTCTATAAAAATTTTCAAGTTTAAATGCGCTGCAGTGCTTTATTTTTTTTCCTGATAGCTTAAATTTGCCTGTAACTTGTCTTTTTTGCTTACAAAATACTACAAGTTAACTTTTAAACCTTCTCAATATATTTATTCAGTAACTCATAATTGGGATTCCACTTGTGTAAAAGTCAGGGGTGTTAACCAGAGAAATATTGTCAATATTTCAAGCTGTGTTCCTTTCTTAGTTTGATATGGTTACTTCTATGTAAACACAAAAACAAAAAAACCCACAAAAACAAGAAAATGAAACAAAAAAAAAAGCCTATGTAGTTTTCGCCCCGGTGTAAATGATATTTATCGGTGATCTAGCAGATGTAATCTTTTTTTAAAGGTATTGGTAATAAATATTCTGTCATTTGTAAAGATACTGGTCTTTCAGGAGCATTTTTCCTAAATACCTGTTTATAATTTGAGACAAACTTCAGCACTGGTTATCTCAGATTGCCACTGACTTAAAAGTGGGAAGCAGTCCAACACAGAACTAAGGGGAGGCAGAGAAGTCTCTAGGCTTATTCTGCTTCCAACACTATAAAAAAAAAAAGAGTATCTGATGAATTTTGGATGATTCCAAACTCTTGTGTAGCTCTGTGACCTTTCAAAGCTTATGTAAACTAATATCATGGAGCCTTTACTGATGGAGAATCTCAGTTAGCATCTCATTAGATATGGAAAAAAGAAACAGATGAAATGTTTATCTTCACCAACCCATTTAACACTTCTGACAGTTAAGGAGGAAGGACACAAGCTACAAAAGTTCAGCAGGTAGGAAGGAACTGCAGTACAGGTGCCCAGTTTGCTGATAACATTTGCAGATAGCGCAAATACAGTCCAGAGGATGAGTGCTTCTGGTGCCTGTGGGAATATTAATTCTGTACGTAAGGATAAGCTTTATCAAGATTCCTGCTGACTCTTACTGTTACTGCTGAAATGTTCTTCTAAATGTTCATCCAATTCTAAGTTACACACAATTCCAATGAACCTTCACCTGAAAGGCTGTTGCTTTGGGTATGTCTACACCCAGCCGCTAATTCGGCGGCTGGCAATCGAAGTTCTGGGTTCGACTTATCGCGTCTTGTCTGGACACGATAAGTCGAACCAGGAAGTGCTCGCCGTCGACTGCGGTACTCCAGCTCGGCGAGAGGAGTACCGCGGAGTCGACGGGGGAGCCTGCCTGCCGCGTGTGGACCGAGGTAAGTTCGAACTAAGGTACTTCGAACTTCAGCTACGTTATTCACGTAGCTGAAGTTGCGTACCTTAGTTCGATTTGGGGGTTTAGTGTAGACCAAGCCTTTGTGTTTTACAATGTACATCCGGGTAGTTAATAGGTGGACTGCGGGCCAAATCCGCTTTTGAACAGACCCCAAAATCTTTTTATTTACTTATTATTATTATTTTTTTCCTGGAGTCTGGACCTTAACCAAGAAATTTGGACCTTGACAAAAAAAAAATGGACTATCCCTGAATTTGATGCGCAGGGTGTCAAGAATGTATATATCCTCATTTATACTGCAAGGGTTCTCTTTGATTCAATACTAGAGAGGCTAGCAGTTTCTTTGATATTGGTATTATCCTCAGTTTGTCAGTGCTGCTGGATTTAGGGTAATGGTAAATTGAAAATGGCATTAAAGTCATGAGTTGGCATTTATATGGCCCATACTGCGGTTTCATAAACTCAGTGTTCTGCTTGGGAACGTGATCTCTGGATCTAGATATGTGTTCTCACTGGATGCTGTGTGTTAAATTTAACAGTAAACAGACACTCCTCAAAAGGGTGTGGAGGGGAGTTAATTGCAGCCCTTATGTGGATTTAAAGTGGATTGAACGGACCAAGCAAGAGGTCCAGGCAGAGCAACAGGCTATGCAAGCAAAGGTGCAAGATTTCCAGGCAGATCTTCCCAGTCTGATACTAGCTAGCTTACCACTCAGTCCAACATAGCTCTTCTTACAGACTCCAACTTCCCAGTGCTCAGTGAACAAGCAAGCAAGGAGAAATCGATCTGCACAAGCTTCCCCCCATCACATATTTCCAGCAGAATGGTGTGGGGTCTGAATATCCCGCAGTATTACATTTCTAACATTGAATTTCAGGCACATCAGTGTGTGAAGACGATATGATTATAGCACTCCAATGACGCTGTACCTTTTCAAAGGAGCCAGGCTCCACTTTATGATCAAGGGAGCTTAAAAATCAAATGGCCCAGTAGCATAATTCAATTCTAAATTTGCAATATTCAGTCAAGTTCAGAATTTAGTGGTAGGCATTCCCCGTGCTGACTCTCCAGCTGATGTTATCTCAGATATTTTTGTGTTGATGTATATGATGAATGTATTGGGTTTGTGTATCCGAATTGAAGACAAAATTTGTGTGAAGTATTCACTTGGGTGTCTAGCAGAAATGTACTGAACCTATTTGTAATTCAGAGCTAAAAACACTGGTATAAACAGGCTCAATATTTGCTTCAGCACAGTTGCAACCACCACACCAGCGGTAAATTTGGCCCATCATCTCTGCCATATTACACGGTAAAGAGGCAGTAATCACTAAATGATAATAGTGCAATTAACCATGAATGTTATGAGTGTATTAGAAATTTTTCAGTGACTCAAATTACTGTTCTGTGGCTCAAATTGCTAAATGACAGGAAGGAATGAGTTACTAGAGAGTTGTTTTTTTGTTCTTTTTAAATAAATGGCTAGTCCCTTTAAGCCACAAGCAAAGCTTCCCAATATACATCTGCATAAGATAGGCAGTACTGTGATGTCAACAACAGCAAATACAATGGGCTAGATCTTCAGCTGGTAAAGTTAATGATTCTATGTTGATTTATATCAGGTTAGGATCTCATCCCATTAAAAGAATAAACCCAGTATAAATCTGTGCTGTTGGCAGTAAGAGGTGCTGTAAGGAGGGGAAAATAGTGATTGCCTTGAAAAATACTTGTTTTCTATTATCTGATACACACAAACATTTTGTCTTCAAAGGGAAATTTACATCTTGAATATCTTTAACGATGTAATAATATTTAGCTCTTCCCTACTGCTGTTCATCTGCAATTCTCAAAGCATTTTACAAAGGGATGTGAGGTCATGATGCCCTTTTTACAGAGGGGGAAACTGAGGCACAGAGCGGCAAAGTGACATGCCCACAGTCACACAGCTAGGAATAAAACCTAGGCATCTTGATTCTCAGTCCAGTGCCTTATTCACGGACCACACTGTCTCTTTCAATTATATTTACAAACTTGCCTGATTAGACTTTATTTCTAGAATCTTATTGGAAATTTTGTGGTTTAGACAAGACAACTCCTCTCTGGAGATGGGGTACCTGGATTTCAGAAGAGCACGTACCAGCATAGATACATGGAGATGCAGTATTGCTCACCTATGGGCAGAATGAACAAATCTAGGTGCCATATCCTAACAGTTTGTTGCTGGATATATATCTTTCATGTTATATTTTATTTAAATGCATTTTTCCAAGAGCAAGGCAATGGCTGTGGTCCCCACACAGCATTTATATTCTATGGGATCGATTATGCTACCCTTACTCACACTGTATAATACCTTACACCACAACTAGTGTTGTGAGTAAGGTTTTCGCAATCTGGCCCTTCTTGAGCAAGTGAGACATTTCTAGAAGTACTAAGAATCTGGAGCATTGTTTCTGGCTTTATGACAATCTGTACACATTCTTGCATGTTTTCATCAAATCTTTGCAAATGTTTGTGTAATTTCCTCATGCACCATCCATCTGGCTCTTGTCAATAACACTAAAACTTGAAAGATTGTCGTTCGTTTTTATTTGAGACATTAATCAGAAACACAAATATTTGTCCAAGTACACCAGCCTAATATACCAGTCTTTTATGTTTGATCACATCACTAGCTTGGCTGGTAAATTCTGAGCATTCCAGGCAGTTTCTAATCACTGAACCTATAGTAATACAACGCAAAAAATATTTAAATATACTGCATAATTCCTGTGGTAGCCTTCTGTTAAAAAGGGCTTAATAAATGAGAGAGAACTAGATTTAGCATTCTTATATATTAGGATATTTGATGGCATAAAACAAATAAAATACATCAATAGCAAATGTATTCTCCTGTGTTCTCATTTTAAGCTTCTGTTGATCTAACACACTGTTTTTAGGCTGTTATATCTTGGCTCCTCTGATCCATTAAAATCACCCGAAGGGAGATTTTTAGGCACAAAAATTCAAAGGAGTCATACCAATTTACACCAGTTTGGGAACTGGCTAATTAAAGTTAAAAAAAACGAGGCGTCCTTGTGGCACCTTAGAAACTAACCAATTTATTTGGACGTAAGCTTTCGTGGGCTAAAACCCACTTCATCAGATGCATGGAGTGGAAAATACAGTAGAGAGGTCTAAATACACAGCATATGAAAAGATGGGAGTTGCCTTACCAGACACCTATTTAACAACAGCACCGGACACTAACTTCCTGATAGTATTAGAAGAAACTCTGCACAAGTTGCCACACCTCATGAGCATCAGCAAAACAAGTTCCCTTTCAAGACAAAGTTACAGGTTTATTTTATAGTGTGCTCTGTGGATTACACAAGGCAAGCATACAGATTGCAAGGGAGGCAACAAGATTAAACTAAAAGAACAAACACTGGCTTAAACTCTGCTTCATTGGGGTTGGACTGGTGCAACTGAGAGCTGAAATGTGTAGCGTACAATGTAGGCAATACCAGAAAACTGTATTGATTAAGGCTGGAATTCTCAAGGATCCTAAGGGAGCTGAAATTAATGGGGAGTTGGGAGCCTAACTCCCTTTGGCTCATTCAGAAATCCCAGACAAGAGCAATAATATTTCTCTGAGGGTTTTCTTTCACAGGGTGGCTGGCTGTCGTAAGTGAAATAGGTCCAGCTTCCCTGTGCCAGACGAGGTGCCCCAGGCTGCTAGTTAAGAGGGCAGTGCAACACCTGGGGCTATAAAGGATCAGGGAGAATCTAAGAGGAAGAAAGACGGTGAGTCGAGGTTGCCAGAGTTAGTCAGGAAAAGGCAGGTCAGTCAGGAAGGGCAGGTGAGAGCTGCCAAGTGTTTCCTGAGGCAAGGTTGAAGGCGCGGAGAGTCACAGGTTGGGTTTGCCAGCTGACCTCCCCAAGCCAGAGAGCCATAGCTGAAGGGGGCTGAAGTAGGGTGACCAGATGCTAAGTGGAAAATATCGGGACCACCACAGGGGGGGTGCCTTTTTAATTGTTACACTCACCCGTCCGGCATTTCGGCAGCGGGTAATAAACCTTACGGCCAAAGACAGAAGCACCCACCGCCGAAAACCGTCAGCGACCGAAGGACCCACCGCCAAATTGCTGCGAAGACCCGGACAGGTGAGTGTAAAAGAAAAAAGAAAAAAAACGCCCGAAACAAAATATCGGGACAAATGGCGTCCCAACCATACTTTGGTTGGGACACGGGACAAACTTCTCAAAATCGGGACAGTCCCGATTTTATTGGGACAACTGGTCACCCTACGCTGAAGGCAGGAGGGGCATCGGAGGAAAGTGCTGGCTGGTTGTAAGCAGGAGAGCCAAAGCTGAGGGATGAAAGCAGGGGAACAGCAGTGGTGCTCACCCACTGATGTCTCCACTCTGCAGAGCTGGACCCAGGAGAACAGTGAGAAGGCTGGGGGAGCAAGCAGGGCTCCCCTGGTGAAGATGCTCTCCCACTCAGTTTTTGGTTTGGGCAAATGGCCAGTCCTCAGGTTAGAGGCATTCCTAGCACAACAGTTCATTGCTGAAAATATCAGGCACTCAAGCACAGATGTTGTGAAGAAAATGCTCGAGAAGCCATGAGAGGGCACAGGACATGCTCCAGAGAGGTGCTGGGTGCCTGCCACTCCCACTGACTTCGGCACGTAGGCCAAGAATTTGTTTCATCTGCACAAGCAGCATTTTCAAAGTAATGATGACGATTTATTAGTTAAGTGCTGATAATGTGCTCAGCACTGTCTGTAGACGGCACGTAGTACAGATGGGCTTTACGCTGATAGGCTAACCATTTCACAATGTTTGAAAGGGCAGCTACCAAGAATCTGTTGGCTTCCTCTTTACATATGAATGTGTGACTTTTCCTGGTTTTCTGTTGAACTTTATAGATGTTGCCCTGAATGCTTTTCAGTATGAATTCATCCGTGTTTGAATTTGGCACAGTGATACCATTGCAGAGCACAAAGCTATTATCCTGATGCATAAAATCCAAGGTTGCATTGATTGCACAAGCAAAGAATTATCTGAATGCACACAATCACTTATAAGTGTGATTAGTTGTGCATGCAAAAAGCTAATTTGCGTGTGCAGTTATCAATTGCATGTGCAAATTAAGCAGCCTATTTTGGATGCTGCAGAAGGTAACTAACCTCTTAAAAATCAGGCTCTCATGACCTCACAGTTTACAAACTCTTGTCATTTAAGAAGACCAGATGAGCCTGAGCTGTCATTATCCTGCACCTGTTTAGTCAATTACAGCAGTGCAAAAAGAATGCAAATACAAAGTTTTACACCCGTTTTGCACTATGGTAACTAACTGCACAAGGTAATGGAGAATCAGGCCCTGATGTTTGACCTCTGGTTAAATACTATGAAACAGAGTTCTGCACATCAAATTTCACACACCATTAAAGCAGTTCTAATTACCAAAAAAAAAAAAAAAGGGAAGAAAATCCACATTTTAAATTAAATCGAGTACAGTTTGCCTAATTAGGTAAGTTGTTAGTATTTGCTTATACTTCCATTGATATAAATTACACTTTACAGATATTAAGACATAGGTCTTGCAAACTAAAAAGCTTACAACCTAAGATGAGTTCAACAAACATAGGATGCTGAGGGAATTAATATTAAAAAAGGGAAGGATGGAGGGAGGATGTAGTTCATAGTTCCAGCTATTAGAGCAGCTAAGACGACAAAGGATGTATCATAATTGAGTTCCATTTTATATCATGGGGGGTTGTTTGTATGGGAAAAGGTGAGTTTAAAAAGGGAGTGGAGGGCAAGGGACTTGCATAACGAAACACAGAGCCACCATCTCTTGAAAAAGTTATTTCACTGTGTTTTGATTTTTGAGTCTTTCTGGCTGTGTCCCTCCTGCGCTCACAAAGAGCAAAGACTCAAATGTGATTTATATAAGTGTGATAGTCCCCTAACCACTTCCTCAGAACATACGGTTCTAGGAACAAAAATATTCCACTTATCGGAGAACAAAACAAGCAATAGGAGACCAGTTCTTCAGCCCACTCTTATAGGGGTGGTTCCACTTGGCCAAATTCAGCTCCGATGTAAGTAGAGGTAGCTTCACTGAGGTTATTGGGGTTCTATCTCTTAGCTGCCAAGCAGAAGAGGTCTTTGGCTGTCATGCTTTGATAAGAGATGCTTACAGAATGTGTGACGTTGCCCTCTGGTGTTGTCTGGACCAGTGATCTGCTAGGTCACTCCAATCCTTAACTCTGGGAGCCAGCCTTACCCTGCTCTGCTGTGAGAACCCCAACCCCTGGGCTGTTCATGCACAGCCTCTGGCATGTCAGCTGCTCCCAGCTACTTGCAAGCGAATGACACTAGCCAATAACTCCGGTCCCAGAAACAACCCTAGGAACCTCCATCTTGCAGTGTCCAGTTATGTCCAATGGATACTGCAAGCTTATATAAGTTTGTCAATTTAACAAAGACATTGTTATCCCAAGGGGAGTCTCTGACACGCTTCAAACCAAACACACTGCTTCAGGTAGAACAAACAGATTTATTAACTATAAAGGTAGATTTAAGTGATTATAAGTCAAAGCAAAACAAGTCAGATTTGGTCAAATGAAATAAAAGCAAAACACATTCTAAGCTGATCTTAACACTTTCAATGTCCTTAAAAACTTAGATGCTTCTCACCACAGGCTGGCTTTTCAGTCAGGCTCTCCCCTTGATCAGCGCTTCAGTCGCTTGGTGGTGGTGGTGTCTGTAAGTGTAGGTGGAAGAGAGAGAGAGCATGGCAAAATGTCTCTCCCTTTTATCATGTCCTTTCTTTCCTCTTGGCTTTGCCCCCCCCCCCTTCAGAGTCAGGTGAGCATTACCACATTGCAGTCCCAAACTGCCCAAAGGAAGGGGTGATTCCCTCAAGGGTCTAACAGATTCTTTTGTTGCTGCCTAAGCCAATGTCCATTGTTCCTGTGAGGCTGGGCTGGGTTTGTCCCATCCATGCCCTGATGAGGTTTGAACTGCCTCTCGGTTCTTGGAGAGTTTTTGCCAGGGCTTGCTTTAAGCCATGAGGATACATTTCCACCTCGTCACTATATACATGAAATTATAATCTATAACCGTACTGTAACATCACTATAACAGCCATGCTCAGTGCATCATGAGCCTTCCGAAGACACCCAACATGACAAACTTTGCATTGGATACCACACAATCATTTTATAAAGATGAACATGGGGGTGTAGGGTGTCCCCCCCGAGGTACAGAGTGTCATAGAATGTACTCACTTTTTTCTTAAAAAGTGACATTTGTATGTGTTAGCTTGGAATTAAGCAACTTCACCTCTTGGAAGCAACACATTTTTCTGTCTTTGAAGCACTGATGATGGTATGATCTGAAGGTTCATCCAATCTAAGATGTTGTCACTTGCAGTAACACTCCCGTTAATTTCAAGCTCATGAATGGATTACAGATTACAAGAATTACAAGAATCTTCAAGGACATCCGAAGACAGGTCTTCAACATAACTTCCAAGATCTTCAAAGCAACTTCCAATTTCTGTTTCCGTTTCACTGGTAAAGGTACGTGCTCTCTGAAACATAAACACTGCTTTTAGCTATCAAACGGTAGGTGAAAAATGCGTTTGAGCTACAGTTCAAAGTTCACAATGATTAAAAACACACAATTGAAAAATATATATTTTTGCTTGAGATTTAACCTCTGAAACTGGTGTATTCCAGAAGCAACGCACCCATTAACTTATCCAAGCAGTCTGAAATTTTGCAGGGTGCGAAGTATGTCTCAGCAGGGGATAAATTGTGTAAAAGTTTATATTACAATTAACCCAGTTGCTGGTTGTGGCCATTTTGCTGACGCTTGTCACTTTTGTCATGGCAGTGTGAGATCTACTGACAAAGGTCACAAATCCAGCTTTGTATAATATTGCCTTAACTGGCAGAAGAAAAATACTGAAGCACTGACTGTGGGGAAAGTGGCACTATCTTACTCCACAGATCTGCCCGAGGTGTATTTGGTGTCTAATTATATCTATTATATATCTTCTTATATCTAATTATTTTCATTGCAAAATCAATGCTTGACTTCTTTTTTTACTCTGGCCTGTTAGCTCCGAGAGGAGCAGTGTGGTGCACCCTACCAGCATGCAAGAGACTTGGGGTTCTATTCCTGGCTTGGCCACTGGCCTGCCATAACCTTGGACAAGTCCTGTAAAATCCTGGTCTCACTGACTTCAGTGGGGATTTTGCCATAACTTCAGTGGGACCAGATGTTCACCCTTTTGTAAAGTGACAATGATATTTTCCCTCCTTAGTAAAATGCATTGAGATCTATGGAGGAAAAGTACTATGAATAGTATTAGGAGAGACTGAGAGGGCTATCCATCATATAGAAAATTCTTAAATAAGAATGGTGGTGCCAAATTTTGACCTCTGAACCCCAAATGGGCTTTCACAGGTGTAATTATGGGTAGAATGTGGCTTGCAGAACCTTGATACATGAACCAGAAAGAACACAGTTGGACTTTCATGATCCGAAGCTAAGTTTGTAGGGCTGGCAGAGAGACACAATATCTGTTTACTTGTAAGTTGAACAAAGTTGCCTTGGAGTCACTGAAACATAATAAATATGGAAATTGTGAATTGCCATTTTTACACAGGCCCTTTTCTGAGTTAACATTAAATATTTAAGAACTGACAGGCAACACCATGATGCTGGCAATCTCAGCGGAGACACCAAAATTGATCTGGCACAGAAGTGGTCCCATCAGAACAAACTAAGGCATTCCCGTGCGGTGGGGGGAAATTTGCACTGCTGGCTGCTCATGTTGTATTGTATTCTATTCAGGGCCGGCTCTAGGCACCAGCAAAACAAGCTGGTGCTTGGGGCGGCACATTTTTAGGGGCGGCATGGCCGGCGCCAGAATGCCGCCCCTAAAAATGTGCCCCGGCCGCCCTAGCTCACCTCCGCTGCTGCTGCCACGGGGCGCGAAACAGCTGATTCGCGCGCCGCTACTTGCCCTCCCTCCCAGGCTCTCAAGCCTGGGAGGGAGGGGGGAGCAGCGGCGCGTGAATCAGCTGTTTCGCGTGCCGCGGCAGCTCGGAGTCTCCCCCTCCCTCCCAGGCTCTCAAACCTGGGAGGGAGGGGGAGATCCCGAGCGGCCGTTTCGCGCGCCGCTGCGTCCCCTCCCGCCCAGGCTTGGGAGCCCTTTTGAGGTTTGAGAGCCTGGGAGGGAGGGGGAGATGCGGCGCCCGTGCCGCGGCCACTCGGAGTCTCCCCCTCCCTCCCAGGCTTTCAAACCTCAAAAGGGCTCTCAAGTCTGGGAGGGAGGGGGAGATCCCGAGCAGCCGTTTCGCGCGGTGCGGGCGCCGCTTCTCCCCCTCCCTCCCAGGCTCTCAAGCCTGGGATGGAGGGGGAGCAGCAGCACGCGAAACGGCCGCTCGGAATCTCCCCCTCCCTCCCAGGGAGACTCCGAGTGGCCGCGGCGCGGGCGCCGCGTCTCGACCTCCCTCGCTCCCTCCCTCCTAGGCTTGAGAGCCTGGGGGGAGGAGGCAGGGCTGGGGATTTGGGGAAGGGGCGGAGTTGAGGCGGGGCCGGGGGTGGGGTAATTAAAGAGGGGGGGGCGGCCAAAATTGTTTTTGCTTTGGGCGGCAAAATCCTAGAGCCGGCCCTGATTCTATTGCTAAACACAGGCCTTCTGCCTCTAGGGCTATCAATCTGGTTTCGTTCACCTGCATTAAATTTACTTTAAATAAAAAGATTGCTAAGTAAAACCCAATGCTGCTCTCAGTAATGTAAAATGCTCTTTGTCTCAGTTCACTTTTTCTAAAGATTGCTTAGCTGCTATGTTAATATTTGCTATTTCTCTTACTCTAAAATCAGTTTGTCATACCCAATCACGTTATTTTCCACAGTTGACTTTACTTTAATTAAAAACAAACTGAAAGCTTATACAATAATCTCTTAAGCCTGTTTCCTTGATCAGACTGTGGAATAACAAAGGAAAACTTTTCAGAGGGCGGGGGGAAATTAGAAGCAAGTTACTCTACAGAATTCTCCATGAAAAGCCAAGGAGAAGTTACATCTTATCTGTAAGGCAATTATATTGTTTCAGGAATAGCAAACATAAGAAAGCATAAAAACTGCTTAATATTAAGTCCAAAGGATTTCTCATCAGTTTTCACAAAGTAAATCAGGTCAGAAGACAGAACTTAGATGGTGTTTGCGTCCGTGCCAACACATGGCTATCTATCTATGGTATCTCCATATCCCCCATTACTGTAATATCTGAGTGCTCACAATCTTTAATGTACTTATTCTCACAGCATCCTTGAGAGGCCATTATCCCTATTTTACAGACGGGGAACTGAAACAGAGAGACTAAGGGTACGTACATTGCAATCAGGGGTGTGGTTGCAGCTGGAGTAGACATACCTGAACTAGCTTTACTCTAGCTAGCTTGGGTACCAACAGCTCATGCTGCAGTCCGTGCTGCCATGGGTTCACTGCCATTCGTACCCAAGCTGGCTAGATTAAAGCTACTCAGGCATGTAACATACTTCACTCATACCTCCGATTGCAGTGCTCCATTTGACTTGCCCAAGAAGTCAGTGGCAGAGCAGGCAATTGAACCTAGGGTTCCCAGCTAGTACTATAACCACTGGATCATCCTTCCGCCCTAGAATGTTTCCTAGAATATATTCTTTAGTGCTTTGTCCATTCAGGTTTCAAGTTTCCTCTGTGATGGACTTTTCCAGCACTTCCCACCATTCCTCCACCACATACATCTTGCTGTCAGCAAATGTTTCCAGATAAATCTTTCTTGGTTTTCCCTTTCTTCATTTCATCAGATTAGTCCTAGTTACACCACTTGTACTATCCTATACAAATCTGCCATTAAATACCTCTGGACTCGAACTCCACTTCATGGTTTAGGAGACAGCTCCTTTCCCCATCGAAGCTATGGCAGCATCTGTAGCAATCTGGGCTCACTTTGGAACACTTTGTGGGCACAGCTTCCAAACGTGAATTCTAAATCATAAGTGCAAATCCTATAGCTGACTAGGCAAGCTGGCACTCTGGCCTTCCAATGGGTAGCTCGCTATGCACCTACATGCCAGTTTGCCTGAGCAAATGTGTGATTTGGGTGCACATTTATGTGGTCACCCTTGAAAATCTGGCTATTTCTCTCAAACCCTGAAGGAATGTATATGGCTTCCCCTGGGCTCCCCAGTGGGCAAGCTGCAGGCATGGCAGGACGTATCATGCCTCACATTAGAAGGTAGTAGCAGGCCACATCCACTGCTCACACACACACACACAAATACACAACTGTAGCCAGCCCTAGTCTAGCTACAGATATTTCTTCAAGCAAAGTCTCCTACCCAGGTTTGGTCCTTTTACCAGGATTTGGCCTTATACCTTGAACTTTGTGGCTTTGTGGCTTATTTTTAGTAGAGCTATGTAATATAGAAGGCAACCCTTTAGGATTTCACAAAAATATACAATGCACAAACAGGGCTAGATCTAAAGTCTTCACTAAAGTCAACAGATCCTTGCTCATTTAAACCAGTTTGAGAGTCTGGCCACAGTTGCCATAATTGCACACGCAACTTCACTAACTGCAGGTGCAAATGGCTAATTCGGTTTCTAGCTCGTCTTTTGCACTTGCAGTTAGGATTGTCTGAGTTATTGCGTTCATTGCACACACAAATTACGTGCACGCATTTCTGCATGCACTAGTCTGAAAATGTGACTCACAAGTAATATTTACATGGGAAGTTATAAACAGCAGGAAGGGAGTTCTTAATCAGAGCCATGTTAGTTGCTCTCCAGGAGGACAATACAAAAGAAATACAGGCTTAGCATATGTCTAGGAAGAGGCAGCAGCCAAAGACTGTTAATTGTCTCTTCTGTGCAAATAATGTAACACATTTCTTTTACCTGATAGCTCTTATTTAAAAACAGATTTTTTATACTGTTTTGGGGTGTTGGAATTGGTGGAAATAGTCTGCTCCATAAGTGATATCTGTGGAAACAGTAAAGCAGGTTTATGAAAAAATCAGTTGTTTTCTTCACTCTACCATGATTAACAATGATTTGATTCCCATGGGCTCTATTGTCACATACACTCAACTCGCCTGCCCAAACTCCTGCTCAGATTGACTCCTGCACAGGGAGGCGAGCTGGGGGGCTACTCACCTTCTAGTAAATGCCTGAGGCCAGAGCAATGAGGGAGGAGACTCGACTCACCCTAATGACTGGCCAGAACAGCTGACCAAGCACACAGCGAGTAGTGAAGTGCTGCTCAGTGAAAAAGAATGCAATAACTTATTCTTTTCCCAGGGAAAGGGGGAGGGAATGTGACTCTGTGTCATAATCTGTTCTCTAAGGTGGTCCTGGGATAGTGCAGCTGTAACCCATGTACCTAACAGAGAAAGATCTCTTTAAGATCTCTATGGGGAAGAGGTGGGGGTTTAGGAATGACTGGGTCATTGGTGCTTGGCAAATGCAAAATTAGCACGCCACACCCAGAAGTTCCTGAAATTGGGTGTAGTTTGGGACATGCACAATAGGTTCCTTGTAGCTGGACTCCATTGAGGGTCAGCAGACAGGGCTTCTGCTTTGTAAAAGCCCATGTGGCCTGTATGGGTGGGTGGGCTAGAGTTTACTTCACTTCCCTTCTCCAGTGCTTTCAAAAACCCATCTCCCCTCGGAAAGCACATGGAGACCCAGAATTCAGTTGCTGAAGATTTTCAGCATGGCTTGCACAGGCTCAACCTCCCCAAACCAATTGTAAAAGGAATTAACTTAATTCTCAACTACTAACTTCATAAAATCTTATAACACTAAAGAAACATAAGAACAACAATTTCTGCATTATAATGAGGCTACTTTATAATCCACATACATTATCTTCACAGTTATACATAAACATAAATAAAACAAAGTAAGGCTAAACAGGTCAGTCCCCACAGAAACACAGTGAGAAGTAACTCAAAAGCTTCGGTTCAGTTTATCAGAGTCTCAGTTTACAGTGTTTGATCACCAAAATGAAAATCTGTAGTGTCTGCTCAGAAAAAAGCTCTATTTCACTTTCTTAATCATGTCAATGCAAATATGAGAATCCCACAGCACTATGACCTGCAGAACCTGCCAAAAATTAGATTAAAATCCCATAACCCCCTATGGAACCATATCAAGATCCTTACACCCAACTTTGATGCTGAGGCTCAATGTTGCACTTTCACCCAGGCTGGTAATCACCTACTCTGCAATATGGACACAGGGTCACTCATTTGAGTGCTGATAGTCTTCCACTACCTTCCCACAATTCCCCTTTTGTGCCCAGGACAGACATGATCCTGTGATCTCCGTGACAAAACTATATCCTTAATATACATGACTTAATTGTCCATTCCATCACATGCCGGTATGATTTAAGTGAAATGACACTGGTTTCAAACCAGCGCAACAATTAGGGTAATCTCTATTGATTAGATGCTCAGCTAGCATTACATCTGCACCACTTTCATCTGTGTTGGTTCGGGTCAAGATGAGAACGGCCTGTTTCTGTTTCACTCTGTTATGTGCTGCTTAAGGAAGAGGCAGTCCTGTACTATCCCCACTAAGCTACTGAGCCTTTTATTTTATGACCACTGTCTCAGTTCATCTGGTTGGCTGAACTCTTCCATTACCATCACTTTGCCCTTTTCAAAAGCCTTTTTGGTTCCTGTCAAGCTCTTGTTATCCCACATTCCTTCTGATCAAATTGTCTAAAGTAAATTTCTGCTACTAATTTATTCCCATTTATGTCTCTCCCCCTTGAGCACTTAATTATACCCCACAGATAGCTCCTTCAAAGTCTTCCATGACTAGCATGCAGGATTGTAGTTGGTAGACATTCCCTGGCTAAAACGGCTACCGCCTCAGAAGATAAATGTTAAAGCACATATTTGCGCTTAGCTGATTATTTAGTGACATGATGATGAAAATTACAAGTCACAAAAGGGAAGACTTGGAATGCTGAAAACACACTGAAGTCTTTTCACTGTTGTACAGGCTATAACAGTGGGTCTCAAACTTTTTTACTGCCGACCCCTTTCACATCACAAGCCTCTGAGTGCGACCCCCCCCCCAATAAATTAAACACCCTTTTAAATATATTTAACACCATTATAAATGCTGGAGACAAAGCGGGGCTTGGGGTGGAAGTTGACAGCTCGCGACCCGCCATGTTTTGACCTCGTGACCCCTTGAGGGGTCCCGACTCCCAATTTGAGAATCGCTGGGCTATAACTTTATGCCTGAGGTGTGTGGCCAAGGAATCATAGGGAATGAGGGAGAAAGAGGGTGCCTAAGAAAGAGATTTCTCAGGGGACCTAGGCACTTCCTCGTCCTTACCAAGGAGAAAAGATGGAACATTCTGCATCCTATTTTGAACACGGCATCACAAAATGATTTGGAATGTGCATGGCACCCCCTGAAGTGTGGTTCAGCTAGAGTCATTCAGGGGAAGGCGGCTGGGGAGCGAGCTCAGGAATGGGACAGAGCTGACTGGAGATAGTACTGCTGTACATGCTGCTATCATTTCAGCTCTTGGCAGGTGAGTTACTTGCACCACAAAGGGAATATCTTCACAGCACAGATTGGCACCTGGTCTGAGCACTTATGTTGTCCCAACCCAAGTGTGAGCAGCCACACTGCAAAGCCCTACCCTAGTTACTGGGTATGTCTACATTGCAATAAAAGACCTGTTGCACAGCCACAGCTGGCCTGGGACAGTTGACTTAGACTGCAGGGCTATAAAATTTGCAGTGTAGATGCTGGGGTTCAGGCTTAACCCTCCCGCCTCGTGGGGGTCTCAGAACCTAGACTCCAGACCAAGCTCAAACATGCTATTTTTAGCTCCACAGCCTGAGCCAAGTCTACTGACCTGGGCTCTGACACTTGGTGCCATCAGGATTTTATCACAGTGGAGACATACCTCACTGGTGCTGCACTCGTGCATGTGTGTGGCTAGGACTTCAGAGGCCTATCCCATGTTCGTTGAGCTGAAGTAAGATGACCTACTCTTTAATTCCTTCCCAGTGAATTGTGAGAGAACATGTCTGTCCTGGGCACAAAAGGGGAATTGTGGGAAGGTAATGGAGAACTATCAGCACTCAAATGAATGAGCCTGTGTCCATATTGCAGAGTGGGTGGATTACCAGCCTGGGTGAAAGTGGAACTGGAATTCTAACCCACACCTCCAGCCATACCAGCTAGCCCAGGTTTAAGTCCCTGTAAAATCTGGATAGGAGGGTTTTGTGTGTTGATAGGAGGGAAATTAAGGCCAACTCCCGAATTAACTCTGTACTGGGAATATACACAATGAAAAAACACCCACCTGAGCAGTGCACGTTTCAGCGCTGTAAAGTGGCAGTGTAGACAGTGCTACAGCACTGGAGCTGTGCTCCCAGGGCTGGTAGCTATTCCCCTCACAGAAGTGGCTTTTTTACAGCGCTGGGCTTTCTCCCAGCGCTGGAACAGCGACTACACAGCCACATTAAAGTGCTACCACAGTCAGCTGTATAGACATACCCAAAGTGATTTTTTTCACAACCTGTGCTTTTAGTTTGACAAAAGAAACTTTGTGGGAAGGAAATCAGCTGAGGACTCATCAGGTGAGCAACTAATTTAGGAGCCATTAAAGAAATTAACAGGCAGTTAGTGGATTCATGGACAGTGCTTAAATTACTGGGAGCATTTTTATTGTGAACCTGATGGTTGCTGCTTGATATATCTCTTAGGAAGAGGAGTTTGTAATTACATTATTGATTCTTTGAATCATCATTGATGAACTGACTTCATCATTGATTTATGATTCTCTTCTTTGATTTCTGGATACTGCCACTGACATCCAAAATATTTCTGGCTTTGTTCACACAATGTCTTTGGAAGGTTGGCTACAAGGGCATCCATTGGGTCCTAATATTAAAAAGAAGCTGCTATAAAATACTTTCCAAACCAGCCCTAGAGAATAGTTAAATGCTAAGGGTCTGAGTCAATACTGGCGTGGTTTTCTGGTGGTGCTGATCACCTTTGCCTCCCAGTGAAGTCGGTGAAAATCAGGCCAAATGTACAGGTGCCTAAATATGGATTTCAGGTGCCTGGTTTTAGACCACAAGTTTGAAAATACTGGCCTTTGTCTTTAACCATGAAAGATGGTTTCTCTTAGCAGCTTTTGTTGGGTCTCAAGGTGGCATTCTTCTGTGGAGATAAATGGCCAGCAGGGTCCATCTTAGTGAGGACTGAGCAAAGTAGATAAGGTAGCTTCCCGACAGTCCATCTCACACTGAGACCGTTTCAGTCCCTCTTTCAACACATGGCTTTGGAATTTGAGATTAAATTGAGCATTCTCCTAAATTTCCTCAAATTCACTGAACAAGTTTTATCATTTAATCAATATTCTTGATTTGTATTAATCATGTTTAATACCAAAGTAAAAGCTCTTTGAGTACAGAATAATTCATTTAATGATTCCTCGTGCAAATTTAATCTATGCTAATTAGTTATTGTTTAATCAAAAATACTTACTTTCTGCATATTATAGCAATAAGCAATGACATGGCACATACGAATACTATAAGCGCAATGAGAACCATGTAGGCCTTGGAGTCTAATGAAGTCCTTGGCTGGTTTTCTCCTAGATTAAAAAAAAAAAAGTGGTGAGATTTTTTCCTTTGGAAAAAACACATTGGGAAAATTCTTCTAATAGATAAGACCTTGGAACCAAGCTTACTACATCAACTTCATTCAGTGGGTTTACATGGATGTAACTGAATCACAATTTATATCTCTCCATATAAAATATTTTATACTTATGACTGGGGAACAATCTGTAGCAAATTCAGCATTAAGAACTTCTTCCACATGGCTAGGTTTCAACGTATGCGTAGAAGAAAGAAAGCGAGCTAAGAACTGGCATGAATCAAGGCCACAATCATTATCAGTACAGTACACCCTGCTATGTTAACATACTGAGTTGTGCAATTTCACACAACAGGCAAATATGGCTGAGTCTGCAATAAAGAGACAGTTTGCTTATAATCGTGGTCACAAAGAACTTGTTTTCCGTTGAACTACCCTTCAGTTATTTATATTAATCCTTTCAAGCCAGGAGTTGGATTTTCCTGGCTTAATAGCCATGGCCAATGAAACATGCAGTGAGACCACCAATCTTTCTTTGAAGTCTGTTGTTTATCCTCCCTCAGGAAGAATGTCACTGCTCCAACTGCCTGGGGGCAGAAACACCTATTACATTAAGGACAATGTTCTTATTCGACAAAGGTGTTCCTAATGGCACATTTCACCACTCTGAGCTATATAAAGAAAACATTTACATTTGAACATTTAGATTTTAAAGTTTCCCCCCCGTCCCCCTCCCCGCTCGTATGTCTATGAGAACGGCACAAGGCCTATATCGAGGTGACAGAATGACTGTCACTGAATCATTGAAAGGACATAAATTGGTGAGCAGCACAATGCTCAGGTTTCAAGAAGAAATAATATGCACCTTTGGAACAGATTCTTTTCTGGGGAATGAAGGACTAAGTGTCTAAGCCTGCAGATCTTGCGTGAGTAGTCTCCCTGTAGTCATTGGGATTACTTTTGTGGGTATGGAGTGCTCACATGAGAAACGATTGCAGGATTGAATCCTGTGCCATTGCAGCTCAGCGACCTGGGCTAACATTGTGCATATTAATTACCGCCATTGATGTAAATAGATTTTTTTTTAAATTCTGGTTACAATTATACTTCCAAGAAAATGAGGCCTGAGACCAAGCTAGGCTCAGTACAAGACTGGGAGGGTGGGGTGGAAAGTGGCCCTAAGACGCATTTACATTTTCTTAGTCCTAAAACTGGAGTGAGCTATTCCTTGTTCCCAGCACAGACTAGAGTAGCCCTGAAGCTTCTGTGTCTTATTTTGGCTGCCCATGATCCTAAAGAGCCATAAGATAAGGCAGGAATCAGGAATGCAAATTTCTGTTTGTAAATAAGAGAAACCTAGCAACCTTAACTGAAACTGAATTCAGTTTGTTGTGGGGAATTTCATTGGGGTTTTTTTTTTTTTTTTTAGGTTTTAAGTGAATGACCCTGGTGAGACATCTAAGTACGTTTTTAGTTTTTTCGTCAGTTTGAATATGTTTCATGTTTGCAATTAATTAATGATGCAACATATGAGGTTGCAAGTTCAAGTTCTGCAAAACACATGTGAAACCAGTTTGTTGCTGCAGACTCACTTGACGCATAAACAGTTCATTGTCATAGGCTAGATCAGGTCTAATAAGTTCTCCACAGACAAGCAGACTACGATTTACCCAGTTATCCTCTGCAGATTCAACGTTTGCCAAAGTTACCACAGTGTGTTACCTGAGACAAGGAAGTATTTCCTCATACTTCAAATAAGAAGTAAGGGCCCAGCTAATGTCTGTTTTGGGACCGGCTCTGTTCAATATCTTCATTAACGATTTAGATATTGGCATAGAAAGTACGCTTATTAAGTTTCAGGATGATACCAAACTGGGAGGGATTGCAACTGCCTTGGAGGACAAGGTCATAATTCAAAATGATCTGAACAAATTGGAGAAATGGTCTGAGGTAAACAGGATGAAGTTTAACAAAGACAAATGCAAAGTGCTCCACTTAGGAAGGAACAATCAGTTTCACACATACAGAATGGGAAGAGACTGTCTAGGAAGGAGTACAGCAGAAAGGGATCTAGAGGTTATAGTTGACCACAAGCTAAATATGAGTCAACAGTGTGATGCTGTTGCAAAAAAAGCAAACATGATTCTGGGAGGTATTAACAGGTGTGTTGTGAGCAACACACGAGAAGTCATTCTTCCGCTCTACTCTGCGCTGGTTAGGTCTCAACTGGAGTATTGTGTCCAGTTCTGGGCACCGCATTTCAAGAAAGATGTGAAGAAATTGGAGAGGGTCCAGAGAAGAGCAACAAGAATGATTAAAGGTCTTGAGAACATGACCTATGACGGAAGGCTGAAAGAATTGGGTTTGTTTAGTTTGGAAAAGAGAAGACTGAGAGGGGACATGATAGCAGTTTTCAGGTATCTAAAAGGGTGTCATAAGGAGGAGGGAGAAAACTTGTTCACCTTAGCCTCTAAGGATAGAACAAGAAGCAATGGGCTTAAACTGCAGCAAGGGAGGTCTAGGTTGGACATTAGGAAAAAGTTCCTAACTGTCAGGGTGGTTAAACACTGGAATAAACTGCCTAGGGAGGTTGTGGAATCTCCATCTCTGGAGATATTTAAGAGTAGGTTAGATAAATGTCTATCAGGGATGGTCTAGACAGTATTTGGTCCTACCATGTGGGCAGGGGACTGGACTCGATGACCTCTCGAGGTCCCTTCCAGTCCTAGAATCTATGAATCTAATGGCAGCTGAAAGAACTTAACACAGGGCCTTAACCATGGCAACTCAGATATTGTGACTGTGGCAAATTTTGACCCCGGCTCCAGTAGGTTCTCAAACTGGGAGGGCATGGAATGTATTCCGGGAAACGGGGGTGAGAAGCTTTAGGAGAGCAGTGGCTGGTGGCTGGGCATCCAGCTCTGAAGGCAGTGGAGAAATAAGGGTGGCATGGTATGGTATTGCCATCCTTACTTCTGCTCTGCTGCTGGTGGTGGTGCTGCCTTCAGAGCTAGACGCCCCGCCACTGCTCCCCGCTCTGCCTTCAGAGCTAAGGTGGCCATATATGTACTTGTGGGCCAGGAGCAGGGCACGGGGGGTTGTAAACTACTACAGACACAAAGAAGGGGGGTGCAATCAAATAAGTTTGAGAACCACTGGCTTATAGGACCTATAAATGAGTCACAAAGGGCTGGGGAAAATTTCCGCAGCATGGAAACAGAGTAGGGCCGATGTAAGCAGCCCTATACTCAGGGCCAGTGCAAGGAAGTTTCACGCCCTAGGCGAAACTTCCACCTTGTGCCCCCCCCCAGCCCTGCGGCAGCTCCCCGCCCCCTCTTCTGCCCTGAGGTGCCCCCCCACAGCAGCTCCCCCCCTCTGCCCTGAGGTGCCTCCCCCTGTGGGGAGCCATGCGGCAGCTCCCCACCCCCAGCTCACCTCTGCTCCGCCTCCGTCCCAAGCACGCCACCCAGAGATGAGCTGGGGTGAGGAGCTGCCGCACGGCTCCCCACAGGTGGGGCACCTCAGGGCAGGGGGGAGGAGCTGCTGTGGGGGGGGGGGCGCCAGGGGGGTGGGGAGCTGCTGCGGGGGGGGGGGATGCCTCAGGGCAGGGGGGGAGCTGCCGCAGGGCTCCCCACCCCAGCTCACCTCTGCTGCGCCCCCTCCCCAAGCACGCCGCCCCCACCGGCAATGGCAATAATTGCATGGAGCGGACGCTGCGCTGGGAGAGGGACTCTGAACCGCACGTGTCAGCGCATCGCCGGCAGCCCAGCCCAGGAATGCTGTAAAAAAAAATTGGGGGCACCGCTTTTTGGTGCCCCCAAATCTTGGCGCCCTAGACAACCGTCTAATTTGCCTTAATGGTAGCACTGGCCCTGCCTATACTGCCTTCCTTCATTTTGTGAGCCGAGCTTGGTCAGCACCAGAGCATTGCTGTGGCCCCATTTCTGAAGGACACTCTGTTACCAGGAGCTGGGTGAAGGTACCCAGCGAATGCATTAGAGCCACGTAGGCAGATGAACACATTAATGTTTATTAGATAAGAGGTATAAGGGCGTTGAAGAGTTTGGTAAAGTGAAGAGCAAAGTGAAGAACATTTTTTTTAAAGGAAATCAGGAAGTAAAGAAATATAACTCCAAAGATAAGAGTGAGAGGGGATGGCTGAGTACAAACAGTCAATAATGTGTCATGATAAGATAACTGCTACTTCTATGAAAACATGTTCAGCAATCAGGAAAGGCAGTATCAAGTGGATCAGATCTAGGCAAATTAATGCCTTCCAAAGATACTAACCTTCAAAGATCCCATGGGAGTTCAGGTAACTTCTAATAAGGAGTACGTGACCTCACCATTTGCTTTGACTTTTGACATTAGCACACCAGCACCCACTGTGTGTGGGGGGGAGGGGGGGAGGGGCGACAGGTATGTGTCAAATTTAAAGAAGTAAACAGCTAGCAGGATATGCTGATTTCTTCAGGTGTGATGCATGTCAGACCCAGCTGTGCCAGCTCAGGCTAGGATCTTGTCATATTCCACATGGAGAGCAAAATTGCCCCAGGCTAGTAATTATATGGAGACACCTAAGGACACTGCAGATTACTACAAGAGGTAGATTCAGGAGGTGGCATTGATTTCTCTGAAATAGTATTGCACCAATCATGTCTACACTTGCCATTTAAAGTGGAAAACGTCCCTTTTTTGCACAAAAACCATGGGACCGTCTACACTTGGCCATGACTTTTTGCAGTAAAACTCAGAAGTTTCACCACAAAGAGAAAACCACCTCCACGAGAGGCGTCCAGCTCTTACCGGTGATGCTTTTGCGGTGATGTGCAACTGAAGGCACGTTCTTCCTGTTTACACAGCTTTTCATCTCCACAGGATATCCCACAGTGCCTAGGTGACCACTCTGGCAGCAGCTCTGCCGCTGTGACGCCAGGTAAACAGACATCCACCCCTCCCCCTGTAAAGCCCCGGGAACTTTGAAACTCCCCTTCCTGTTTTCTTGCAAGTGCTCTCTTATCATCTGGCCAGGCGACAATGCCTGCTCCATGGAGCAAACAATCCCCTGCTTGAAGCAATGCTGCGCTACTGGAGCTGATCAGTGTTTGGGCAGAGGAGGCTGTGCAGGGACCCAGGATGCCCCACGATCACAACCCCACCTTCGCACAAGACCCATCGTCAAAATGGAGAGAGCTGCACTGTGGAATAGCTGCTCTCATCGTTGATGGAAGTGCTGCAAATATAAACACTCTCTGATGCCTGTGGAAGTAAGTGAGTACACAAACCAGCGCTTTTCTTTCACCGGTTCACTGTCACCATTGAAACTGACAGTGCAAAAACTCTGCATGTTTAGACATAGCCAATGCTACCAACATTCTATCAGTAGGCAGGAGGGAGCTCTATGCACTCCCCTGATTTCAGAGGTGCCAAGCATGCACAGCCCTCATTAACTTCAAAGAGAATTGTGGGTGTAGTTCAATGAATCCTTTTCAACCAGCTCTAAAACTTGAACCAGTCAGTTTCACCTTCTGGTTCTCATGTACAGTGACTCCTCACTTAATGTTGTAGATATGTTGCTGAAAAATGTGACTTTGAGCGAAACGATGTTAAGCGAATCCAATTTCCCCATAAGAATTAATGTAAATGAGGGGGTTAGGTTCCAGGGAAATTTTTTTCACCAGACAAAAGACTATATTATATATAATATATATATATATACACACACACACACACACACACACACAGTATAAGTTTTAAACAAACAATTTAATACTGGTACACAGTGATGATGATTGTGAAGCTTGGTTGAGGTGGAGGAGTCAGAGCGTGGGATATTTCCCTTACTGCTAAATGATGAACTAGCAATTGGCTGAGCCCTCAAGGCTTAACTCTCTCTCTACACAAGGCAGCAGGAATGGAGGGAGATATGAGCATTTCCCTTAAGCACACTGCCTTGTTAATTAGATCAGCTTGCTGAGATGCGGCTGCAAGCTCCCTCTGAGTCCTGGTCTGTCCCCCCTGCTCTATGGAAGATTGGATAAGCGGGCTGCAGGAGCAGGTGGAGGGGGACACCCTGACATTAACCCCCCTCTTCGTTCCCTCCCCCACACACAGCAAGCAGGAGTCTCGGGGAGCAGCTCCAAGGCAGAGGGCACATGGCAGTGGGGGAAGGGACACAGCTGAACTGCAGGCAGCTGCTGCACAGGGAACTTAGGGGAGCGGGGAGCTGATAGGGGGAGCTGATGGGGGGGCTGCCGGTCCACCCTGGTTCCAAGCCCCCACCAGCTAGCTGCAATGGGCTGCTCTTCCTGCAAGCAGTAGACAAAGCAGGCAACATTAGAAGGGAGCATTACACAACTTTAAACGAGCATGTTCCCTAATTGATTAGCAACTTAATGACGAAAACAACGTTGACCGGGACGACTTTAAGTGAGGAGTTACTGTATTAGCAATACAATTACATTTGTGTTCACAACACCATGTTTATTTTTACAAAGCTGTTTTTATTGATTCTTTTGATTAAAACCTCAATTTGGGATCTAAACTATTTTCAAGTGTTCTTTCAAACAAATGTTTCATTTATCCACAAGTTTCTTTATGAATGGAACCCATATTCTGGACTATCCAGAGATAGCAAGTAGTAGCAACAATTAAAGAGTCAATGTACGTCCTCAGATACACTTGCATGGCTTCCATTGAAGTTAATGGTAGCTGTACATGCTCATGATTAAACAGAATTTGGCCTTCAATAACATATGTATTAAAGTAACTATTAGACAACAAATACATTTTGATTCTTACCAATATAAACAGATTCAGTCCATTCACTCCAAATTCCTTCACTACACCATGATTGATGATTAGCTCTTATCTTCATGGAATATCTGCAGGTGTCATCAATCCTTAAACTGAAACTATTTAACTTAGTTTCCCATGTCTGTTAAAAACAACACAACTCTGTCATAGATTTCTTAAGACTAATAAGGTCAAGACAACAACACTTAAATTGCTACAGTTACTAAACTTCAGAAGTAAATTTACAATATTTGCTTTAGGCATAAATATAAGCATTGTTACAAATTGATTATTGTGTTTGTTCTTCTTTTAAATTAGTTTTAATAGCCTACAGGTGGATGCCAAAGACTTGATTTTCACACAAAACCTCCATATTTGTGGGCACAGTTTTGCACCCACAATTAATTACATCCACCATTTTTCACCTGCAATTCATTCAGGCCAAAATTTTCAAAAGTATTCACTGGTTTTGGGAGCACCTGTACCTTTGACAGAATGGACCTGGATGCATCAAGATGAGCATCCAAAACTGATGAACATTTTAAATTGTTCCATTAGTGTTTTCCAAGTATAATGTGGGTATAATTCATTGTAGGCAAAAAAAAAAAAATGCTCCGTAAAAGAAAGCTGATTTAAAAATTAGGGGTGAAATCCTAGCCCCATTAAAGTCAGTGGGAGTTTTGCCATTGATTTCAGTGGGACTAAGATTTGACACTAGATCTGTAGATTTTAGAGGATGGTAGATGGAGTTCTGGTTACACGCATAATTTGAAACTCAAAAGATGTCCATGAACCAGAAGACTTGTTCGCTAGATTACATATGAGACTTATTCTAGACATATAAGAAAGACAATTCATAGGCAAGTTCTATATAGAATACCTCAACTTTTAACAAGCAGTTACCTTTTTGTAACCCGTCTTCCAGTTGTAGATGTTAAATTCATATTCAAAACATTCCTTTATGAAAAAAGAATCTGGCATTTCCCACATGACCAGAAGGTTGTTTTGTTTTAAAGACACGGTGACATTTCTGGGAGGATTCACTTTCTCTAGAAAATAAATAAAATACCAGTGTGTTACCAATAAAGCAAGTCTCTTGGCAGGAGGTTGTTCAAAGTTTGGCTATGGTTTGGATCTGGTTGAATTTACAGCCCATGAGTTTCACTTTGAGTTTGTTGTATGATAGGAAGGGGTTTAAAAGAACTGAATATATCAGTGGAAAAACAAATACTGAAAAGTAGCTAAAGCCACTGATATATCAACAATTACGGAGTAACTCTCCTCCTTTATTAAAACCCTTTACAAGATTTAAAAAGAAAAAAAACCCTTTCAATTATTTCATCCCTTGTAAAATTCATTATTCTCAAAGAGAAGTAAGGAGATTTTTTTCATGCAAAATAGGTCTTGTTGCTATAACCTTTCCCCCCTTTTCTCCTTAGCCTCCATCAGCTTTTGTAGGGTGACCAGACAGCAAATATGAAAAATCAGGACAGTGTGTGTGTGTGGGGGGGGGGGGTAATAGGTGACCATATAAGAAAAAGCCCCAAATATTAGGACTGTCCCTATAAAATTGGGACATCTGGTCACCCTAAGCTTTTGCCACTATACATCATTTCATGTTGCCTTATTTTAGGGGTTGGATCATGCCCCCTAGAATTGTGTATATGGAGGCTGCCCTCCACACACAAATCTTGCCTCTCCTGTGCCAAAGGTGCTTCTATATGTCCTCCTGAGTCCATCTGTGTTGTAAAACCTTCCAGTTTTTCAACATCCCTTTGGTAATATGGTGACTGGAATACAATACTTCAGTGTATTCCAGGCACCATGCTGCCATAAAGTTTCTGAAAAATTGCAAGAAGTTCAGAGAAGAGCATTGAAACTGAATATGTACATTAAAAAAGTTAAATATGTCTCTCTTAGTTAAGCAACATATGAAAGGAGATGTCATAAGTCTATAAATAAGTGAAGGTTGTAAAAATTAAGATGGGAGAGGAATTATATAAGAGGATCAAGGGGGTATAAACTGGAGTAAAGGGATGACATTAAGAAAAGGAAAATTAACCTATCAGGAAAAGCTTCCTTCCAATGAAATGTGTTAAACTGTATAATAAAAACTGGTAAAAGCTGCATTGCTTGGGACATTTAAGACTAGACTGGATAAAGCAGTAAAAAAATACTGAAACCATACTTTGGCAGACAGATACATTAGATGAACTAATAGGTTATTTCTATCTCTTATTTTTTATTGTCCTAGAATTTAAACCTAACTGTTAAAACCACACAGTTAAAATCATATTTGCCCTAGTTCCACACTAACACCTCCAATTTCAGAAAATATCCATGCAAAACCTTAAACTAGCCCATATCTTAAACTGGAGCATGGATCATTCAAACCACCAAGGAATTTCAGCAAACCTTTAAACCAAAATGCAGAGCAGGTTTGAGTTTTATACCAGATTTTTTAAAGATTTCACTGCAAACATTTCACCAAGATCTAAGAAGTTATACTGATATTTTAATGTGTAAAAACTAAAAATATTTACTCACCAATGGCATTTGGATTAAATAACTGTTCAAAAGGTTTGATTGCAGTGTACTTGCTTGACCCATTAATGTGTACGACGACGACTTCGTCAATTTCACTTGTCTTTATGTAAGTGTTTGAAAATCGGCAACCAATATTTCTCTTCCAGTTGTCTTTACTATATTCTTGGCATTCTTCAGTGTAGCTATTATACCTAAATAAGATGAGTTTGTAAGACACTATTATCTTAAGGAAACTAACAAGGGGCAAAAATAGAATCAGACCCTTACCTGTAAAATAGAAAGTATTTTGTATCTTCTGGTGCCTCTTTGCCAGCAAGCCAGTTGCAATGAAGAGATGCAGTATTATTAATGGCCATGTAAATGACACAGGACAAGTTAGTGACTGATGTCTCAACAGCACCTTTAGCACCAACAATACATAAAAGGTTGCATTTGTAAGGTAATAAGTTCTAAATATTTACTAGCATGTTCTTATTACTCATGAATATAAAATAACATAAAATACAATTGATTACAATCTTTGGTTCCTTGTATATGTATATATTCTATATATCAAATATTTATACAAGATTGGGATGTCTCTCTCATGAGTAGTGAAGTAGTTCATCCCAAACACTACAAATGTTATTTTTATACCACCGGACACCACCACGTATTCTGTATATGCCCCTCAGTTATGGAAAACAATGTTTAGAAATGTTTTAGAAAGTTATAAAATATTTTCTCTTAGCCCCATTCACTTGAAGCAATTTCTTTAAATCGCATTCCACCAAAACTCTTAAGCACATGTTAGACTACATTTGATGGTCTATACGAGTACAGCCCTACTTCATCCACGATAGTACGGAAATTGCAGATCTTGCGGCTTCCACTGCAATTTTTATTTTAATTGGCTTACTTTGCACAGTCCACAATTTTGCAGACATTTTGATTATGCAATTAATACTGCACTACCATTCAATGCCTGTAAAAGGCTAACGTGACTGGACTTGACTTCTACAGCAGTTGTGTTGAGACTTTTAGTCTTCCGAATTTTATATTGTACGATCACTGTTTTAAAATGCATGTAATATAGTTGCAGCAAAATGGTTGGTTATCAAAAATATTAGCAGGCATAACATAATCATAGACTATCAGGGTTGGAAGGGACCTCAGGAGGTCATCTAGTCCAACCCCCTACTCAAAGCAGGACCAATCCCCAGACAGATTTTTGCCCCAAATTGCCCCCCCAAAGATTGAACTCACAACCCTTGGTTTAGTAGGCCAATGCTCAAACCACTGAGCTATCCCTCCCCCTTCTTCAGTGTCCTATCGTTCCAGTAAATTGTTCTTAAACATATAGGTCTACTTTGGCTTTTCCAAATTACTGCTATTAATAAAGGTCCATTATTACTTTTCCACGATTCTCCATGTCTTGTTCGCAACTCAGCCGCAATTATTTAAAGTTCGTCCCACAATTCAAGTCGGGCCTTATATATCAGCCCAAAGAGTTAAAGGTGTTAACATGACCCTGCAAATTTCCAACAATAAACAGTTTTAAACGATCTTTAACATTTGGTAAACAAAGACCTCAGCCTGCTTAGTACCATGGCAAACACATCATTAAAAACCCTTTTAACCTATTATTAAAGATAGAGAAAAGAAGGGAAAACAGTTAAAGCATTTAAAATGTAAAGTATTAAGCAAGACTTTCATTTTAACAGCATCCCTTGTTCCCTTTTCCTTTACCTATAGAGAGTCTTTAGAAGGAAAAAAATCTTTGATAGTCTCTTAAATGGTCATTTTTGGGGAAAAGAGAAAAAGTTAGTTGAGATGGGCTGGAGCTGCTGTTGCTGTTGTTTTTAAAGTCTGATCCCATTTTCTAGAAGGCAAAACAAGACAAATACACACAAGTGGAGAGAAAAGAACAGGAAAGATAGAAAATGCAACTTTTGTCTCTGGTGTTAACTCTCATTTGCAACCTGACTGCTGGAGAAACACAGGCATGGCACAGTCTTATCAGCCACTCCAAGACTTGGCAAACTTGTACCAGTGTTGGAGTATTTAGGCATTGCTTTTATCTGCCTCTCTAGGCACAGGCTCACAGACATACTGGAAAAATATGCAGTCTTGGCTGGCTAAGCCAGACTTCTATTAAATAGAAGGCAAATGAGGAGGGATAGGAAAGAAAAGAAATAAGGTGGGGCGGGCAAAAGATACACAGGCAGGGAAGAAAACAACACAGTCTCAGACCCCAGACGGTGTCCAGGATTTAGCCAGAGCCAGTGGGGGTAGTGATATCATCCGGGCAGGGCCGACTCCAGGCACCAGCTTGGCAAGCAGGTGCTTGGGGCAGCCGCTTGGGAGAAGGGCGGCTTGTCCAGCTATTCGGCGGCAATTCGGCAGATGGTCCCTCACTCCCACTGGGAGCGAAGGACCTTCCGCCGAATTGCCGCCACAGATCGCGATCGCGGCTTTTTTTTTTTTTTTTTTGGCTGCTTGGGGTGGCCAAAACCTCGGAGCCGGCCCTGCATTTGGGTCCCTCCCTTTGGCTGAGTCTGTTCAAAATATCTCTTGGTAGTAGGATAACAAAGACCCACTGGTATCACAGTGGATCCCAGGATTCCAGTGGGCGAGGGAGGGAGGAAAGCCATGGTGGTGAAGCTTGCTTGTTCCTGTTCTCCCATCTTTCAGTCACTGGTTGTTGGCAGACAGCTGCTGCTTGATTTCCCCCCCCCACACACACACACACTAAAGTCTTTTCTTTTAAGGCACCCAAAAGGGAATGATGGGCAGAATAGCCCATTGCCTCATTATTTTGTTTGCCAATTAGGTCTAATTTCCAAAACACCATTTTTGGTTCACTGAGTTCCAGTCCCAAACTTTTTTTGTTTACCAGGCATGATCTTAACACAGTGCTTGAGTTATAACAGTAGGCTTTTTAACTAATTCTGTCTCCCTTTTGTATCTTTCCCCATCAACATTTATTGTAGGCTATTGTGACATTTTCTGAACTTTCACTCACTTCTTACAATTGAGCTCACAATTAGGGTAAATTTGTAGGCCCAATTAATACTACACACATGCATAATTTTAAGCCTCTCCGTAGTCCCATTGACTAGTAAGGGCTTTGAATCAGGCTCAATAGTTAGTATAAGGCTTTCTCAAGCAGTTTGCATGATGTCTCATAAGTACACATACATACATATATGTGTAAACAGACCTATCTCTATCTAAATAAACATTTCAAACATCAAAAGCTTCTTAAAATCACTTCCATTTCATTCTTCCGCAGAATTGGTTGAATCTGTTTGCATAAAGAAAGTCAGGCTAGAACAGATACAACACGGCCCTTCAGGCTTTATGATGTAATTGGCGTATTTAGACTTGAGCTGGTCTAAATTGTCTCTAGAGCAGAAGTGAACTGAATTATTAAATAAGAGGGGATTAGATGATGTCAGCTACTGTCTTTCAAGAACTCTGTTGTAAGGATTATCAAAGTTGTGCAGCTGCAGAACGTATTCCAGGCTTGGGGGCTTCCAAGAGTGAGTCTGGCTAGCATGGAGATGACAAGAGCTGCAGAGAGATTGAAATCAGATACAGATTGGAAAGGAGATAGAAGAAGCAATAGAGATAACTATGATTCTCTGGGGCCTGTTTGCTTAGCTTTTTTGTAACACAAGGCTCTGATTGCTGATATTGCTGGATACCAGGCCAACAATGAAAACAATGCAGGACAATTGGGAAAATGAAAATTCTGTAGGAGACGAGTGCTACAGACTTGTCTCATGGAGAATTCAAAATCCTAAAACAGGAGTATGTTTTTTAAAACAAAGGAAGGATGGTTAGATTTGATTTAGAAGAATGCGAGTCCATTTACAGGCTCAAATCTTACAACAGCAGTGCGACCTTCTACATGCATCCCTACCATCTAAATTGCCGCTACCTGTAGGGGTCATTTCTAAGGTTGAGAAATAGTGCCCATCTCCATTCAGTCCTTTCAGCATAGATAGACAATTAGTTAAAACTGTGATGATGAATCAGCTCCACCAGAAACCAAACAGGATTCCCCAGCTTATTTCACAGACTTCTCAACAGTTTTTAAGTGGTAGTAATTTAAAGTCAACCAGTAACTACAGGTGAAAAAGGTCGTTATTCTGTTACCAGTCCCCTGAGCCAATGAGTCTTCCAGGATATGCATCTTTCTGTTCTTTTCATTTCAGGATCTTACACATCCTCATGATATTTCTGCCCACTCCCTGCTCTAACAAAACCACTACTCCACCTCCTTTTATCAGTTATATTGGCCAAACCAGGCTAATCTTAACTGATACCCTAAATCTCAACCAACTCCTGCTCCTTGGGAATTTATGTCCCTCCTGAGGGCCGAATTCTGATACCCATACTCAGATTGAATAGCATCTTGCTCCACAAGTAGTGCCATTGACAAAATGAAGTCATGAAGTTATAATCAGGAGTAAGATGCTATTCAGTGTGAATAAAGATATTGGAATCTGGACCAAAACTATTGTGTAAGAACAATGCCATGTAGAGCAGGAGATGTGTCTCCTTTTGAAGTTTTTAACCTGTCATCCTTTTCATGCTTTCTTGTCTACAGACTAGAACATAACATAAAATTAAATCCTTGTTCCTAACACATCTTACCTGGTGGGGCTTGAAGTTTAGCTGTAACCCAGTTACTTTCCATTTGTGAGTTGTTATAGAGAAGCAATGTCCGAATATGTGCAGAAAAACCATTATGAAGCACAACCGTACGGGTACTGCAAGTTTTCTTTGTATCAAACTTGAAAAATAAACAATTTATTAGTCTCAAATGCAATGAAACCTGACCTAGGTTCTCACTCAGGGAACTAGCAAAGGTAGATCTCCTAACAAAGGTGGTCTTTAACTAAAGTTCAAATCATATGGTATTTGAAACCATATGAAGGTACTTCAAATGTGTTGCTTAAGATGAGGGATTGCCTACTGGAAATGGGTAAATGAAGGCTTCCATGTACAGAATTTTGGTGAAGCATGGTCCCAAATACTATCTATATACTGGCGTCAATCTGCAATAAATGCAGTAACATCAGTGGTGGACTATGCCATCCAGAAGCAGTGCTGATTCAACACCTCTCCCGGACAGCCTCCAACGGGCCAAAAAGCAAAACTGCCCTCACTTAGTAGAATTCCTTGGGAAGCGTGACAGCAGTACTAACACCTGCTATCTCCTGGGGTTAATCTCCCTTGGAACAGAGTTGTTCCCATAGGCAGAGAGAGAGATGGATGTGGCGAACAGTTAATATATTTGTTTATGACACAGCGCCAAAAGTAAATCTGATGAGCCAATGTATCTGAAAGTCATATCTTAATCAGTAAATCTTGGGTTTGAATTTGATATAGCATATTTAAGCCAACATGTATTAGCCATACTTTACACTTACTGGGTCCAACGTAGGAGTCATAATATCCACCTCATATTTAACAGTGTCGTTCTTTTCCTGATCAGGGTTTGGTTTCCATTGCAAAAGTACTTCTGCTAGTGCAGAGACTGTGACGGTGAAATTAACAGGTGGGAGAACCTGAACTGTTGATTAAGGGACAAAACAAAAGAATTAATGATATACTAAGGAATAAACTAATAATAGTGAGTAGTTCAGAGCAATAACTACTTACAAGTAACTATCAATACAGGAAAATGGTTACAGACTTCATTTAAATGTTAGACTGCATTCATTCAATAGCTTCTTATAAAACATGTTTCTTAGACTTGGTCAAAAGGCTGAGAGTTAGGAGCAAATAGATTATTGAATAGGAATTTAATTAAAACCTAACCAAGCTAAAATTATTATGAAAACCAGATTTCTTTAAGTTCGCGAAGTTGAGTAACCTACTATCACATCTAGTTTGTTTATAAAACATAGTTTTGAATCCTTCAAGTTGATTTACATGGATGGATCCCTGAGGTCCATGGGCATTTGTATTGGCCCAGGGCTGTCACCCACAGATCAGTTTGCACAATCAGGGCCTTACAAACAAGATGGAATTGAGTTTTGTCCCTGGAAGAAATGTATATTAAACCATACAGAGAGATTTAATTGAAAACACAAGAATTTATATGTGTAGGCTTCCCAGGATTAGATTTTTATTGGCAAATGTCCGTGTACATCGCTTTTACCGTACGCACACACACAAACCAACGAAAAATATTTCCATTGATAATCAAAATTTATAAATAGGTAAAGTAAGAGAAATGCTGCTTGAGACCTTATTCTTGTTTGGTTTAAGGATATTTACTTTGTATATTCTGACGTGATGTTGACAGTTAGTGTTTTAATGGTATAATAAAGCTTTAACTTTTTTAATAACAACACCTGCTGTCATTAAATAATTGTCTGATACACACACCCATAATTTTGCCCAACTGTGAAAATTAGAATCAATAAAAATTGGAAAAAAGGCTTAAAATAAACATTGGTATTATCCATTGAAATAATAAAAAAAATTGAATTCTGCCAAGCCTATATATATGTGTGGAACATATGTATGCTGAACAAGGAAACAAGGCATAAATATTTGCAGAGATAGAAGAAGGATGGGACTGACAATTTAGAAGGACAAGGTGACAGAGACCCCGGAAAAACAAATCATGATGGGTGAAAAATGTAAGCATATAAATGGCAAAAGAACAAAAGCTTCAGGTATCACTAGAAGAAAATTACTTACTTCCTTTAGCCTGCAATAAGTTTGTCTGAAATGCCATCATTCTCCAAAGGAGAACTGGAAAAATGCTCACCACGATGGCCATAGCCTTTTGGTAATAAACGATAACAGTTAGTTATCAGCACATGCCTCAGCCCCATTTCAACTAGCAAATACAAGACACAACCCCTTAGCTATAAATTAGCACACAAAGTTTGTAGTGTAACATCTGAGGTTGCTACATGCAAATAAACAAAATTAAGGAAATTAAAATGTCACCTTACAGTGTCTACCCTCCACTCCTTCCCCTGCAGGTACACATCTTGCCATTACCAAATTTCTGTGGACCACCCACCTAAGGATGACATGTGGGGGGGGGCATGTGGGTCACATGGTATGGCAGGTCCCCCTTCCCTGTGCAGCAGCTGTCGTCACCGGTGAGCTGCACCCCGCAAGGAGAGGCAGGAGCAAAATCTGGGAGCTTACGGAGGGGCCACTGCTTTCTGGAATGGGAGACTGAGAGTAAAGGAGGGTGGTCAGCCTTGTGGGGGGGTATGACTCGAGGCTGAACCTTTAAATTGTGTCCTCCCCCCACTATCAGCAGGTACAGGTTGTCTCTGCACACACTACAACCTTCATTCTACCCTCCTTCCTTTCCACGTACACTATTTTACTAACTTACCTCTTGTCAACATCCTATTGCCTGAACCGTTACTTCCATGTTCTTGCAGTATATAATAAAACAAGCTAGCAGGCTAGCCCTATGGGCTACATTCTCCAGGGACTTACATGACTGTGTTTATTACTGGATGTAAGAGAACCCATTTTTGTTTGTATTAGACTGACAAGAGTGATTACTTTTAATGTTTAGTAAACAGCATAGTGTGCTGAGATTAAACTAGGTTTTTTTGTGTGAAGTACAGAAAATCTGTTCTACTGATCATTCACATATAAACAAGAAGGCAGTACTGACCAGTATGTTCCCAAACTTTCATATGATGGACCACATCTTAAGAGAGAGACTGTCTCACTAAGAACGTCCTCAGGCATGAGTGCATTCCCTCCCATTCTGACTCACATAATTTGTCTGTGACAACTACAGCAAATTCCTTACATGGAAAAATAACACTGTGAAAGTATTTAGTGTATTTTAGCTTCTGTAAAGTGAGTTAGCAGCTGGAAAGGAAAAGAGCTAGCATCCCGTGACTTATCAGTTTTCCATGACCCATCAGCAAGTACTCTGCAGATCCCCAGTGATCCAGCAAGCGCAGGTTTGGAAACTTCTGCTGCAGAGGAACTATTTTTAATTTTGAGTTCATGAAAACAAGGTGTTGTGTAACAGCCAAGTCCCACTCCATTCTCTATGTTTATATCCTGTGGGGAGCTAGTTCTTTGCTGGTCAGGAAAGTGCATGAATCTGGTTGGACCTGTGGTGTTTCTAACTGCTCAGTCTCAAGGGAGCCAAGCTTGGCCTCCATCTGCTACTGTGGAGTGGGAACCAGATTTGGCCTGACACTTAATGCCCTTCTGAGATCCATGCGAATTTCAAAGAATCATGCCATGGCCATCCACATGCCTGCACAATATCTCCAAGACCACTTGCCCTCGATGGCAGTATAGCTCCTGAAAAGCCATGCACCTGTGGATTTCACCATTGGCTGTAATTACTGTGGTGACTGTAAGTCAATAACATAGGTTGAGTTAGGGCTGTGGTGTAGACATGCCCTAAGATGGGCTATTTAATTGTTGCCTAATCTGTATGTAAAGACACAGAAATCATACCAATAAAAAAGTCTTTGTGTAAGAAAAGACTCAGTGGGTCTTGAAAAAATGTAAAAATATGAAATATAGCATTTCTTTAAAATTCCGTTTGCAAGCCTCATACAGATTTTCAGTTCTTCTTCCATAAACATTACTAAAGATACAAAAATCTAACTCAACCTATGTTATTGACTTACAGCCACCAGAGTAATTACAGCCAATGGTGAAATCCACAGGTGTATGGCTAGATCATATTTCTGCTAAAACACATTCAAATTACTGAAAAATTGGACTAAACACATACAAATCCTAACAGGGAGGTCTGAGCCTCATAGAAACAATGCAATGGTACTTACCGTTTAGTTCTGGTATTATTTAAGCTGATGTAATCAGAGTATTGAACTTATGATTTCACTTATGATTACACTTTTTAGCTATGGGAGGTGCTTTATTATTGCATCATAGCTGCAGCAGTACCATTATGTAATGTTTTAAAGAGAGCTTTATAATATTTCTCTCAGTAAATGGGGAGCACAACACCGGCGATCAATTTTTTCAAACATAGGTGCCTAAAGTTAGGCACCTGAGTTCACCTTTAGGTTTCTAAAATGCCCAGCTTTTCAGATGTGCTGAAGACTCACCTCTCGGCCTTACCTCAGTAATTTCACAACACTGACTTGGATGGAGGCGGCTGGTGCTCAGCACACCTGCAAATCAAGCCATCTATTTAGTAGCCAAAAGATGGATTTGGGAGCCTAACACCCAAGTTTGTAAATTTTTACCTTGGAGTCAAGAGATCTGGATTCTAATTCTTCTTCCACCACATACTTTCCCTGGGACCTTGGAAGGACACTAGGCCCTGGTCTACACTACAGAATTACTTCAGGATAAGTACATCGCTCAGGAGTATGAATAATCCACACCCTTGAGCAATGTAGTTATACTGACCTAAGCACCGGTTAGACAGCACTATGTCAGCAGGGAAGCTTCTCCCGCCGACATAGTTATCGCCTCTCCCAGAGGTGGATTAACTAAGCTGATGGGAGGGCTTTCTCCCGTCGGCTTAGAGTGTTTTCATTAAAGTGCTACAGCAGTGCAGTTGCATTCGGGCAGCTGTGCCGGGCAGCGTTTTAAGTGTAGACCTGCCCTAAGATTCCTGGACCCTTAATTTCCCCATCTGAAAAATGGGAGAAAAATATTATACTAATGCAGATCAGTTTACCTTGACCGAATCTTACGCTGTTTTATCCTTGAATCCTTGTTATTTTAGCTCAAAATCTTTTCCGTCCTCATTTCTTTTTATTTTATACTTCATTTTTCCATCATCCCAGTACAGAAAAATTAACTCTTTAAAGAGGCATTTCCATACTCACACAATACTACAAACTTTTCAGATATATTTACCATTGTACTGTATCATTTACTGGTGGGTTTGTATGTTAAATTACTGAAAATGTAATCAAACAAAAATGTATGCAGTGTACATGTAGCTGTCTTGGTCTCAGGATATTTCAGAGACAAGGTGGGTGAAGTAAAATCTTTTATGGTGTTAACGGGCCACTCTACCTTGAATGGTCCCTTATACTATGTGCTTTAAGCAATCCAGTCCATGTTACATTTTGCTATGACATTGGAAGTACCTTTCCCAGACCTGAGGAAGAGCTCTGTGTGCCTCCAAAGCTTGTCTTGCTCACCAACAGAAGTTGGTCAAATAAAAGATATTACCTCACCCACCTTGTCTCTCTGATCAAACAAAAGTGTCATTTTAAATCATTAGACAAGCTGATTAGATATCTACAATAGCATTAACAGCCTATTCATTAATAAGCATGATAAGTATTCACACTGAAATAAGAAGCAAGCAAATTTTGATTACGTATGCTATAAAATAAATACTGTAGAAAATTATAAATAGTATCTTCCATCTTAAAAGACAGCAAAAAAGCCAAGGTTGCAGAGAACATCTGCTAGAAGTTAAGGTTTTTCTTACTTATTAGCACAGCTGCAGTCTAGTCCACTGTCAAGAGTTTACTGACTGGGAGCAGGTTCCAGACTTTCATTTCCCAGTGCACGGAAGACAAGGCAAGCTGTAAAAGGGATACCCATTCACGCCTCCAAAAAATGTTCCTTGAGGTTCCCAGCAGAATCCTAAGGGTGCCTTTCAGATTCTTTGCTCTGTTTCTGAAAACTGGCCTCTGGGCAGCTCTCTCCGTGTTTCTTTTATAACTCTGCTCTGTGCTTAAATGCAACTCTGAGAGGTACGTTAGAAATGATGACGGATGATTAATTAGGAGACCGTGCAGAAAAAAAAGGGAACTGTGCATATAACCACAGAATGAAGAGCTTTCTTAAGCCATGAAATGGTTTTACTTCTACCTGTATTGGCTTATTATATACCATACTATGGTGCGTCTATAAATAATTTGGCATATAGCAATATGATACAACACACTACAATGATTTTTGTCTTTCATACAAACTGCATCCCCAAATGCTCTGCAGGGTTAAAGAATTCTGGCACAAAGTTACAATTAAAAGTGATAGCAGAGGAAATGAGAAATTAAGAAGCAAAGGAAAAGACAAATGTAGAGAACTGATAGGGAAAGCAACTCTGTCATTGTGCCTACAAGGGGGCCGTGATACCGGTGAAAGGATGACACTCGAGTCTGAGAATAGCAAGCAAAGCTTTACTGAAGGAAGAACTTACACTTTAAGCTGCGCGGAGAGTCCCAGGGTGCGCGGAGGGACTGCAGGGAACTTTGACCGTTCGGGACAGCTGGCCAGGCAGGACTCCACCCAAGGGAGTCCGCTGCAATGCTATATCCCCCAGCGCTTATTTCAAGATTACATGGGGTCAACAGCTGGCTACATTCATTGCATTCATAAATTATACACATTATATAAGCTGACTTGTTTACAGACAAAAAAATGCTGAACTGCGCTAAACCATATCTTGGCAGGGTCTGCCGGACAGAGTTCACTGAACGGCCTGCATTTTCCGCTCACATTTAGTCCCATACTCAGTCCGCCACTTAGCTGCCAATCTTTCGCAACCTTTCCCCTACTGTCATTATCAATGGAAAGTTTCTGGAACGGGATAAAAAGGAGGCTAGTTTTAGGCTTGGTCTACACTTAAAACTTATACCGTCATAGCTATGTTGACAAACACACCCAGTATAGATGCAGCTACACTAACAGAAGAGTCCTTCTGTTGCCAAAGCTAATATTATTTGAGCAGGTGGTGGTCCTGCATTGGCAGAAAAAACTTCTTCCTAGCTATGCCACATCAGCCTGGTCTACACTTAAAAGTTAGATTGGTATAGCTACGGCACTCAGGGCTGTGACACATTCATTCCCGTGAGAGCTGTAGCCTGTAGTTATGCTGACCTATCCCAGGTGTAAATGTGGATTGGATAGGTCAATGACAGAATCCTTCCATCAACCTAGCTACCGGCACTCAGGGACAGATTCTTAGTATTCTTACCATCTTACACAAGTCTGACTGAAGGTCATTATATATATATATATATATATATATATATATATATATATATATATATATATATATATATAAAATCAGATTTTTTGGAAGAGTTCGTTTATACTTGCAGGCTTTCACTCTTGCAATCTCTTTTAAGTGTTCAATGCCAGGAAAATCCTTCCACGGCAAGATGCTAATGTGTCAGCTTACTTTGCTTAAAATGTGAGACAAAAGATTGCATTTATGTATAACATTGCCTCCCATTTGCAATGAACATTTCAACACACTTGCTGCTGAGAGTGAACTTTATTCAGGCTGGGAGGTTCCAAGGAGGCAAAGGAAGTCAGGCATCCACTCCCAATGACTTTCAATGAACTGTGGATGTGTAACTCCTTCAGGCTCCTTTGAAAGTCCCAGCCTGCCTTCTTGTTCTAATGAGCCAAATTTGTCCCTTTGCCTCGGTCAGTAGTGTCCTTCTAGCTTTCTAAGAGGAAATTTATCCATTTTTGAATCATTCTCTCTCAATAAAGTTATACCAAATACCCAAATTATTATGCAATGTCACAGAGCATTGTTGAACAGCTCTCAAATTTAATACCAGAAGTGGCTCCAGTTCATTGCTTGATGTGATCTCTGTAGTTGATGTATCAGTTATAAACCCATTAAGGTCTATATAGGCCCCACAAGGCTCTGTGTGGGTGGACACATTTTGCAGAATTGGGGCCTATGTTTGTAAAACATTTCAGAATGGTAAACATTGTTACATTTCAGATAGAGTTCTATTAATTTTAAAGTTGCCTGAAGATTAGTATGAACTTATATTTAATGATGGGAATTTTTCTGAACACATTATAAATTTATTCTTTTGTAATCGTTGTCTGTGTTTTTCATTAAGAAGCTGAAGTCACGACACTGACTGTTCCTTTCTGTTGTTTGTGATGTTTTCGCTGGTTATTTGCTTACATTTTGTTAAAATTTCATTTTATCATCCCTTGATACTTGTGTGTTTTGTTCTTTACTGTGTGAGTACTTGCCTGCCTGCAGCTGTGCTCAGAAGCACCTGCAGCCTGATGCACAAGGGAAGTACTGCCAATTGTGCTCACCTCAAGAGGGAGGTCACATGCTACATTTGCCAGAAATCAGAACATTTGCATTATGATGGTTCAGTAAATAAGAAACAAGCAGGATCAGGGTAAGTACTAAGCAAACCCCTGCGGTACTTTTCTTTGTGATTGTCCTAAACGCACCAGAGGATGGACCAACATCAGCATCTTCCCAAGTTGATTATGGCTTAACAACAAAATTTGTCAATGGATCCAAACAAGGTCTCACTATACCAGTATATTCCATCTAAAGCCTTAATGAAAGGTTTAAGTGAGGTATAGTGCCCTCTGCACTGGAAAACGTAGGACCATCAGGTTTGCAATACTAGGACCAGTATCCTAACTACTGTCATTATTTCACAGGAAAGCAGAATGTCCACCAATCTAATGCACCTCAGAAATTGTGAAATGCTTTTCATGGGGAAGAGATCCTTCTGACCCTGGGGCTAACATTTAATACCCGGAGTATCAAATTCAATGGGCTCTAACATTGCCTTTGTAGCTATAATTTTGTTTTTCTGGTCACAGAATTATCCAGGCCATTATTAAAGCCAGCTACAGCATATAATGTTCTGACCTCCTGTATTAGTGAATTCAGCTCACTGACTTAACACACTGTGAAGAATTATTTTGTTTTATATCAAAAGTACCAACCATTAATTTCAAGTGACCCCTTGCTCTTGAGATCAAAGGTAAGGAGTACACTGCAAAACGACTTAGCTAACAACAGGAAATTAATCCATGAATTTGTGGACTCTGAACTGACAGGGCCAGATGCCTTATTATGTTCTTTTACAAGGGACCACATAAAAAAAAACAGGTCTATTTTTAATTTTAAATACCTCAAATAAGTGCTTATATACCTTTCACAGTATTTTTAATGTACCTGTCCCCACAGTCTAGGCTATGATATAATACTTAAAGCTGTTAGAGTGTTTACATTTTCAAAGTTTTGTTCAAATAGTAATTAATCCTCAAAACTATATTATTTGGTAGGTAATATGCAGATGAAGAAACTGAGGCAGCAAGGTTAGGTGACTTGCCCAAGGCCAACAATGAGTTACTAACAGAGTTGAGATTAGAACTCAGGGAGCTCCTCCTTTCCCATCCTGTGCTCGGAGTACTATCTCATTATGTTTTGTAGTTTACTGTTCTCTCGCTTTTCAGTCTCTTTCTATAGACATATCCTCACAAAAGACTTCTAACCATCTTTATTGTCCTTCACTGAACCTTTTGAATCTCAGCTATATCTTCAAATTGTGATACCAACACTGAAAACAACATTCCAAATGGGAATATGCTATTTTATTATTTGTATTTGTGGTGTATTGAAAGCTGTATTAAAATAAGATGCTACCACTGTAATTTGTAAGGGGTTTACTGGTCCTGCTTGCAGGTTTGGGGGCTATATAGGGAAGCATGTGATCTGGGTCTTTCTCAGCAGACAGTCTGCAGAGAGCCAGCTTTAAGTGAGTTGTGTCTCTCTGTTTTAGGGAGTCACCCGCTTTGTGTCTCTCTATTCTTAAGCTCTTGTGTGTATTGTTCTGCATTCTAAGAAATAAAGTAGTGTTACATTGCAACTTTCCAGCAATAGTATTTTATGTTTTTATATAACATCTATATGTCATGTGAAATACTATTATGTTCAGTACCTAGAGGCTCCAAATGAGATCAAAGTTCCATTTTGCTACGCACATATAGTAGGAGATAGTTCCTGCCCCAAAGAGCTTACAATTAACAGTTAAACTATGTTCTGCATTATTCTATCCATAATGTATCCAGGCATGCTGCACACGGGACCTCTGTTCTGCTTGGGCTCTCTATAATGAAATCTAAGGACTAAAGACATGGGAAATTTGATCCATCTGCATACATCTCTACATCCATGCAGAGCCCCGCCAAAGGTAAGCAGGTGCAACCAGGCAGATCTAGCTGGGATTCTTGACCTAAGACTTTACCACAGAATACTCCTCATGTTTACAGCTCATCAGTAGTGTGGCCAGCTCTGGTGATATTATTGTGAGACTTGCAGTACTTTTTCTTAAAGTTCAGGCTGCTGGAATGAGGGGATTGCATGTGAATCTCAGCTTTGATTTTTTTGCAAATGTAAATTTCTAGCACTCATAGTTCCATAGTAAAGCACCCTAAAGGCTCAGAAAAGTCCAAGGCAAATAAACACATTTTTAAATATTTTTAATCTCATTATTTCTAAACCAGCCAGTCATGATTTTGGGGGGAGCTGAGTCATGATCTTTGAACTCTAGGGGTGGGCAACAGTGCATCTGTATGAATTAAAGGACAGTCTTTAAAAACATGGGAAGTTTTTAAGAACGGGTTGGACAAGCATCTGTCAGAGTCAAGGATGGCCCAGGACAATGAGGCAGGACGATGGACTAGACCTTGTGAAGTCCCCTCCAGCCACTTACATTTCTGTTTGCCAACATACTGTAGTAAGATGAGGCCCTGAAACATAAACCCTTGTATCAGAGGCCTGGTATGAGGCCTAAGGCCTGAACTAAAGTAATGGGCAAGACTTTATTAACATAAAGCAAAGTTCAACTGTGAGCCAGAGGAAGGCCCTGCTCATAGAAGCTGGCAAGGAAAGGGCTGATGTTGCAAAAATACACATACCAGAACATTCTGATACTTGCACATTCCACACAGATAACAAGGAACAGGCTGACCCATCCTAAAGACAGGCAAAAGGGTAATATGATCGATAGAGTTGTGTTGTTCAAACCAACATGTACAAGATGAGAGGCGGCCCCTTACTACGTAGAGGGGTTGCACCTCAATACGTCAAGAGTGATGTGTAACTTGTTTTTACCTGTGTATAAGAATGCATCCCTGAGTGGATGTCTCTGTCTGACCTAGGAGGCAGTGGTAAATCCCGCCACTGACTGAGCCGGTCCATTGTCAGGGAGCACATACGTACTAGCAGAATATAGACATCTGATCTGAGGAGCTAGAGACTGTGTTTTGTTTGGCAATAAACCTGGGCAGGTGCCTTCGTACCTTATCGGAGTCTGTTATTGGCGGTTCTCTCGGGATTTGCTGTGTCAGCTATCTGCGCAGAGCCGGGGCAGCACACAGAGGGAAAACACGCACATAGCCGACTGTTATCATCATTGAACAGAGCAGAGCACCACACTGGTGATGTCTGACATTGGTGACCCTGACCGTTGATTTGATGAGTAAGCGAGCTGTCCGCTGTAGGAATCGCAATCTAACATGACAGAAAACCACAAGCTAGGGAACCCCCTTAACTCCTTTCTGCAAATCCCCACAGAGTTTAAAAAATATAATGAGGAAGAAACATGTAATGTAATTTGTAAGGCTAGAGCAGAGACAGTAGCCTTGAAATGTAGACTACTGCAAACTATAACCATGGCTGTTAAATGGTGAAAACAGCACACCACAAAATCGGTGGGGCAAGTAACAGTAACAAAGAAAGATTGTGAGCATTTATTTTAGTAGATAAGCATTACATTTAGTATAAAATATTAGTAATGCACCTCAAATAAAAATGAATGTCTATACAACAATTGCAGAAGTATAGCTTGTATTATGAAAGATTCGGTCCCTATTACATTGTCCCTATTACAAAATTTAACTAAGTTTGTTTACAATGTATTAAGTTTGGGTTACTGAAAACAAAAACAAAAAAGGAAAACAAACAAAAAACTTTACTATATTAACTAACAAAAGTTGTTTAAGTTGCATCCCACAGACCCAAAGACACCAGAAAATATCACACCCTGAAGACACCAAAAGAAACCCCCAAGCATCAAGAAAAGAAAAATGAAGTGCTTTATAAATTAGAGACAGGTCAAATACACCTCTATCTACCATATATGGACAATTAAGTTAACAATCAGCTAAAAACCACTAGCTGGACCAGGATAAACTGTCATTTAATTTCAACTTGGTTAATTGTGTAAAGACAACTGTATTATTGCTGTACTACTGTATTATCGTTGTACTGCTGTATTATTGCTGTATTGCATTATTGCTGTACAACATTTACAATGTGCATAACCTTGCTAAACTGCTTAACCAACACACAGGTTAAAAATCAACAAATGAATGGCAGCAAACAACATGAAGGCAAGGAAAAAACAAATTGGTAAAGAAATTAAGTTACACAGTAACTACAAATTGGGTAAACAAATTCCCTGTTAGTACCAGTCATAATTTGGGTTACTGACACTACATCCTAACTAAGGCACATGTTGTTCAAAATAATCTTATTCAGTGTTTGGATACCAATATTACATCCTGACACAGCAATATTTGATAAATTGGTTACTGTCCATTCAGTAGGTTATCTGGAAGACAGTATCCATAAGAAACAACTGGATCTACGTCAACCACTGGAGTATCACAGACAGGGTCGGCTCCAGGCACCAGCCAAGCAAGCTCGTGCTTGGGGCAGTAGATTCCCTCAAATCCTTTTTTTTTTTTTTTGCTTTGCTCTTCGGCCACCCCGCAGGTTTTTTTCTTTTTGGTTCGCCACTCCAGCCACCCTGTAGGGGTAGGGGGCGGCGGCGCAGAGGAGGGGAGCGCCCTGCCGGGAGTGAGCTGCACGCTCCATCCAGGGCTGGCTTTAGGCCGATTCAGCCGATTCGGCTGAATTGGGCCCCGCGCCAAGAGGGCCCCACGCTGCAGCTCTCCACCCCGCCCCCAGCTCACTTTCCCCTCCTCCACTCCCCTGAACGCTCCGCCCCCTCCCCTGCTTCCTGCGAATCAGAGATTCGCGGGAAGTCTGAAAAAAAGCAGGGGCGGGCCGGCAGCACCAGGTAAGCTGGGGTGATGGGGGCACGAGAAGGGCTCCGGGGAGGCGCCGCCCGTTCCCGCCGAGCACGCAGGCCGCAGCGGCTCTGGCCCGGCTCGGGTCGGCTCCGGCCCGGCCCCCGCGGCGCGGCTCTGGCCCAGCCCGGTCCCCGCGGTGCGGCTCGGGTCGGGTCCAGCCCGGCCCGGTCGGCGCGGCTCGGGTCGGGTCGGCTCCGGCCCGGTCCCCGCGGCGCGGCTCCGGCCCGGCCCGGTCCCCGCGGCTCCGGCCCGGCCCCCGCGGCGCGGCTCCGGCCCGGTCCCCGCGGCGCGGCGCCGGCCCAGCCCCGGCCCGGTCCCCGCAGCGCGGCTCTGGCCCGGTCCCCACGGCGCAGCTCCAGCCCCAGCCCGGCCCCCGCGGCGCGGCTCCAGCCCCAGCCCGGCCTCCGTGGCGCGGCGCGACTCCGGCCCCGGCCCAGCCCCCGCGGCGCGGCTCCGGGTTGGACCCAAGCCCAGCAACCCCGGCCAGAGCGCAGCTCGATTCCTGGGGGCGGGGCTTGCAGCAAGCCCCACCCCCAGGAATCAGGCCCCGCTGTTGCTAAAGCCGGCCCTGGCTCCATCTGCCCCAGCTGGTGCCAGGTCTGTAGTAAGCCCAGCAGGGCAGCCTGCGTCCTTCCCTGCCCGCCAACCGGAGTGGTGCGGAGCCCTCCCAGAAGGCGGCACAGCGGGACAGGCTGCGTGGTGATCACCCCACTGAAGGAAGCCCTAGCCGCCTCCCTTCTCTGTCTCCCCCCGCTTCCCCCCTCCCCCCGCATCTGCAGCGCCAGGAGTGCCCCTGCACCTGCGCTATGGCCACCCTGCACGGTTTTTTTTTTGCTCTGCCGCTCCGGCCGCCCCGCAGGTTTTTTGTTTGTTTGTTTGTTTGTTTTGCTTGGGGCGGCAAAAAAGCCAGAGCTGGCTCTGATCACAGAGCAGTTCAACCAGTGGAACAGAGAAGCTAGCCACTTCTGTTTCCTGCCCAGTGAAGCTTACCAGAGGGTGACAACCAGCAGTAAGGGTAATCTATAATATGGATGGACAGTACTGTGTAGTAACTAATTACAATATATTTATATATAAAGGCCTCAGTGGTAGTGTCACTACTCCAAATTTCTGTTTTAATTCTCATGTACATAGCACTGTGGGACACATTATCACAATCCCTATCTCAGTATTTCAAAACACTCAGCCAACTACTAATAATGATACAGATGGTAACTGTAATTGCCCTAATAAAAGTGGGTTGCTATCTGCAGTACCAGAAGGGCCAAATTACACCACCAGATTGGAAAAGAATTGTTATGCTTGGATATAAAGTGCTGTTATATGTACACATACATACATATATGCCCGTATACACTACAAATATATACACCCTATCCATATTATTCATATATATTAATTATTTGGTGTGCCTCTAAGGCTCAATCATAATACTACATTCCTCAGTCATGGTCCCAGGCCTAACATTCCCAGGCATTGTCACATATGTACCAGCAGAACTATAGACATCTGATCTGGGGAGCTAGAGACTGTTTCATTTGGCAATAAACCTGGCCGGGTGCCTTCGTACCTTATCGGAGTCTGTGGTCATTGGGCAGTTCGCTTGAGATCTGCTGTACCAGTGATCTGCACAGAGCTGGGACAGCACACAGGGAGAACACACACACACACAGCTGACTGTTATCAACATTAGACAGAGCAGAGCACCACACCGGTGACGTCTGACAACACATACCTATTACTGTACACCGTATGTTTCTTCTGCCCACCTTACCCAAGTATGTATGGAAGTTCTCATGATACTCTGCAGGCTGGCTTCTGATTTTCTAGTGCAACTGATAAATATCCCAATTAAAAAAAAATGCAATCAGTGTATATTCAAAGAGAAAGCCGCAACCCCCCGTTTTTTTGGACAGTTACATAAAACTCAAAAACTGTTGAAAATAACCCTCCCAAAACGAAATTAATAAATGCCAAAAAACAGAAGCACTGTCTGTGGGTTAGTGGCAGAATCAGTCAAGGTGCCCTACAGAGGTTAATAGGGCAAGTGACCAGGGGTCCCTCAGACTTGTGTGGGGATTTATTTCATCCACAACAGGGACGCTCACAGGAGCAGGAGGCTCATCATTATCTCCCTCAGCCTGGCCTAGGGGACGCGGAGGTGATTGGGGGAGGACGACAGCGTAGACCTGGTGCAGGTTGAAGGCTCAGTGTTGGCTGTTGAGGGGCTGGGTGATGAGATGGTCTAAGAGCACTAGGACACTGGGATGCAGATCCCACAGTCCCACTGTCTTCGCCTTTAGGGGGCGCTGGGGTTCCCCAGCCCGCACCTTGCCCCGGAGCTGGCAGGAGGTGCAGGTTCCCACAGACCGCACCTTCCCTAGGGGCCAGCAGGAGGCACAGGGCCCCACAGCCGCACCTTCCCCCAAAGCCGTCAGGGGGCGCTGGGCCCCACAGCCCGCACCTTCCCCCCGAAGCCGTCAGGGGGCGCTGGGCCCCACAGCCCGCACCTTCCCTAAGGGCCGGCAGGGGGCGCTGGGCCCCACAGCCTGCACCTTCCCCAGGAGCCGGCAGGGGGCGCTGGGCCCCACAGCCAGCACCTTCCCCAGGGGCCGCCCCACAGCCAGAACCTTCCCTAGGGGCCGGCAGGGGGCGCTGGGCCCGTCATCCTCCCGCCCCGCGACCGCTCATCCCCGCTCTTGCGGCGCTCGGCGCTCACGCGCCCTTCCCGGAAGAGGCGGCCTCGGCGGGGCAGCTCGGCACGGAGGCCGCAGGCTGGGTAAGGCGGCCTCCTCCTTCCCGCGATCCAAGCGCCCGCCGAGCGGGCCGCTCCCTTCAGGCCGGACCCCGCGGCGCCTGCCCTGGGCCCAACCAGCCCCCCGCCCGCGGAGGGGCGGGCCCCACTCATCCCGGCGCCGTTTGCCCTGGGCCGAGCCCCGCTGCAATGCCGGCTCCGCGCGGAGGTCGCAGACCCGACCTAGGGCAGCTGCCAGCCAGCGCTGCCTGTGTCGGCCCCCTCGGAGCCTTCTGCCTGGGGGGGCTGCGCCGGGAAGGGTCCGGAACTCCGGACTCGGGGGGTCTTGGGGTGCAAGGAGAGCGGGGTTCGGGGCCTCGCTCCGCCTCAGACTTTGCACAGGGCCGCTCTGCGCGCCGGCCTGGGGTCCGGACTCGGAGTAGCTGTGGGTGTGGACACTCTTATTCTGGAATCTGAACCTTTCAGAGTCGGTTGAGCTAACCCGGAACAAGGCACCGTTATTCTGGCCTGAGTGGGTCTATGCATGGTCAGTCAGGAGCAGTTCAGCGGGAACCACAGCATGCGCAAGCAAGGGTTTAATGCCTGGTCCTAGTTTCCCATTTGTAAAACAAAGGTGGTGATGCTCCCTTATTTCACAGGGGCTGCACTGGGCAGACATTCATTGAAGTTCTGGAGGTGCGCCGGTGCTGTGGTAATTGAAGGGGGCATATTCATGGCAAGATCAGTAGTTTGCCCCTTCCCACCTTTGTGGAGAAGCTGCAGAGAAGGGGAGCTTGGCTTTCTGTCCTCAGCTGCGGGTTCCTTCCCAACTTAAACTGGGTCCATTCCTTCTCTTTAGATGTGGTGTCAGCTGTTCCTGCAGCGCTGCCGGGCAGGTCTCCACCGCTTCCCTCTCACCCAGAGAGGGGTCCAGATCCAGGGACGGCACTTGGTCACCATGAAGCTGGAGTCTCCGGAATTCCAGTCTCTCTTCACCCCAGGACTGAAGAGTGTGGCAGGTGAGGTCTGGTCTACACTACCCGCCTGAATCGGCGGGTAGAAATCGACCTCTCGGGGATCGATTTATCGCGTCCCGTCGGGACGCGACAATCGATCCCCGAATCGGCGCTCTAACTCCACCAGCGGAGGTGGTAGTAAGCGCCGCCGACAAAAAGCGGCAGAAGTCGATTTTGCCGCCGTCCTCACAACGGGGTAAGTCGGCTGCAATACGTCGAATTCAGCTACGCTATTCACGTAGCTGAATTTGCGTATCTTAAATCGATTCCCCGCTGTAGTGTAGATGTACCCTGAGAGACCCTTATACTTCCATCCTCAGAGGTGACTTCTGGTCAAGCAAACCCCTGGCAGTGGAGTTCAGAAAAGTGACCAGATCATTGTAGATTACTAGCTCAGAGCACTGTTAGCACTGATTGAAATTTGGAGGGGTCCAGGCTGCCACTCAATTGATGAAGCTAATACAGAAGGAAGCTTACTACAACCTTGTGTTGGTATAGCGTGCATTGATTAATGGTTAGAGAAATATATATTGAAACAAATTTGAGTGTGGACACAAGTGCATTTCTCACCAATGAATGGATATCTCCATCAGAGAGATCTCTAATGTACACATAGCCTTTATCTGTACACATGTAGGAGGGGCTAGGTATTGGTGCAGGTACTGCATGCTGGAACATGCATGCTTTTGTATAACTGTAAAATTCAGTGCTTCCTGCAAACGTGACTTTGTGTAAATGGTTCCATATTCATCATCGACTCTTACTCCATCACTTATGAACTCAGAAAATAAAAGGTGGAACCGTACCATCCAATGTGCAGATATTTTTCTCTGGATCAAGTTGTCTTGCAGAAGCACAAGAGCGTGAGTACCAACCTCAGGGCACACTGTCAAGAAGCAGGGCACAAGCCCCAAATTGATTGTGAGCTCTATAAGATTTTACCAACCAGTATCAAGACATGAGAAGTAATTCTTCCACTCTATTCCACACTGATAAAGCCTTAACTGGAGTATTGCGTCCAGTTCTGGGCACCACACTTGGAAGTTGGGAAAAGGAGTCAGGGGTCAAAGTGAGCTGGTACGGGCCGGTTCTCCGTACCGGTAAGAACCTGCACCGGCCCATACCCAGCCCACATTAAAGTGCTGCTACGGCAGTGCTTTAGTGTCCCTGCCCCTTTTACCTCCCCTGTCGGCAGCCCTGCTGGTAGGGTCTGTACCGGCAGGGCCGCCGACGGGGGGGATCCTCAAAGGATCCTCAAAGCGCTGCCGCAGCGAAGGACCGTCCTTAAAGCGCTTTAACGTCGCTCCCCCTTCCCCCCCCCCGTCCTTTGCCGCGGCAGCGCTTTAACGTTCCTGCGCGCCCCACCCCACCCCCCTCCCCCGGCAGACCCCCCTGGTCAGCGGGGGGCGCAGCAACGTTAAAACGCTGCCTCAGCAAAGGGCCCTGCAGCGCTTTACTGTCCCTGCCCCATTGCTCTCCCCTCCCTCCCGCAGCCTCTGACGGGAGGAGGGGCCAAAGGGAGCAGTTGCCATGGGGCCGACGATTAAAAAGGGCCCGGGGCTCCGGACACTGTTGCTGTTAGTGCAGCAGCGGCATCCGGAGCCTCGGGCCCTTTAAATCAACACGGGAGCCCCAGACAGCACGGGCCAGGCGGCCTGAAAGGGCTGGTTGGGGGATGTTGACCCCCAGCCCCGCCCCTTCTGCCTGAGGCCCCACCCCTTCCAGGGGCCGGAGGGGCCCGCCCTCCCCCCCCCCCGGCCTGTACCAGTAAGTGGCCTAACCTACTTTCACCCCTGAAAGGAGTGGATATATTGGGGAGAGTCCAGAAGAGAGCAACTAAAATGATTAAAGGTCTAGAAAACATGACCTGTAAGGTAGAAAAACTTGGGTTTGTTTAGTCTGGAGAAGAGAAGACTGAGGGGGGATGTACCAGGCTTCAAGTGCGTAAAAGGTTGTTATAAAGAGGAGAGTGATAAATGGGCTTAAATTGTAGCAAGGGAGATTTAGTTAGACATTAGGAAAAACTTGCTAATTGTCAAGGTAATTAAGCACTGGAACAAATTATCTAGCGAGGTTGCGGGATTTCCGTCATGGGAGATTTTTAAGAGCAAGTTAGACATACACCTGTCAGGAATGATCTAGATAACACTTAGTCCTGCCTCAGTGCAGGGGACTGGACTAGATGATCTCTTGAGCTCCCTTCCAGTCCTACATTTCTATGATTCACATTTCAGATATGCCCAGCTTGCAAATGTCATCAGCACAAACCCTGGGTGTTTTCACAGTCGAGCTGAATTCTTTTATTTTGCTCATTGCTATCTGCCAGATTGCACCTTGGCAACCCCTCTGTCTTCAGATTATAGGTAACACCTGTACAAAGTTACCTAAGGCTGATAGTGTCACTGAGTGCAAAATCTGAAGTTTATGGGGCCGAAGTTACATTTGGCTTGCAGAACCTCTATTACTGGTGTTGATTTATGAAATGGAGAGAAGTAGGGGTCCAGGGTGAGTTTGTGGGTGATGGCATTTAGAAAACAAATCTTTTCACTTTCAAACTGAGCAAATTTAAAATGCAGATCAGTGAGACAATGTATATGGAGTCCCACTGTGACATTTTTAGAGATTCATTTCCTGAGGGTAGAATTGCATTCTAAACTCAACAGAGGGTTTTTTGGCACCTTTAAGACTAACAGAAGTATTGGGGCATAAGCTTTCTAAACTCAGTGATCCTGTTATCTTAGCTCTGTAAATATATTAAAGATTTGATGGTACCATATATTGAATTTGGATTTGCTCTAGTGTCTTAGACAAAATTTCATTTACTTTGTGTGCCATTTGTTTGCTGTCCCTTCCAAAAGTTGGGGTGTTTTGTGTAATGTGTGAAGTGTTTGGGATCTTTCAGGATAGTACTATGTAAGTTTAAAATATTATTAAATCACTTTGGAAATTAAATGAATAAATACATGAAAGTGGCTTCATATATAATTTTATTCTAACTTCTTAAGGGGACACTTTCAAGAAAAAAAAAACATTTTAATATGGCTGATACTAAAATGCCTTACATTGTTGAAACTGAAAGCTTTAAACAGCTGTTTTTTCCCCATGTATGTTGTTTCCTTGTTTGCATTTCATTCAGCTAGGATAGTATAATTGGCACATTGGTCAAAGCCATTTCAGTCAGTTTTTAGTCTGTTTGACTTTTTGGGTCTCATGTGCGGGTATTATTAAGGATTTCAACACTACAAGGCAATATTTATCCGCAAAACTCTTTTAATTGAAATAATAAATGAAAACATTTTTATTCACAGTAGATTTATAAACAATGAAAAAATCAACAATTTTGTTCCTAAATTAGTATGTATTCTTGTTTCTTCTGTCTTAGTTTTACAATTAAGAGGTCTAAAAAACCACCTTTAGCAAACTTGGACATTTTAACGCATTTTTATGTATAATATGTTCTTTGTGTGTTTCTCTTTTCTTAGTTGAAAACAAATCTCACTTCTTGAGTGTGACTTTTTCTTTTAAACTTGGGGTGGAACAACTGATTTTTTGGCACCACTGAATAAATATGGTATTGCAGTTACACCTCTGACCTTGAATTGAGATATATCACATTTTGAGGTTACTGCATCAGTAAATCTGTCAAGAAGAAAACATTGGAGATTAGGAAAACTGCACTGTAATAATATTTACGTAAATTATAATGTCATTTGCCGGAGTGTGGTAGTAATGTACTGACCATGCCTCTCAACTTTAAAGGGTGTCTTTTGAAACTTTATTTAAAAAAATATTTTAAATGCTAGTAAAATTAACGTATTGCCTGAAAGAAAATAAATATTTGGTTTCTAACTCACAAATCTTGCAGATGCACTGAAGTAAAAGTATTGCAAGGCTTGCAGGAACCACTTTTCTAAATTAATTGAGGAAGGTTGCCTCTTTTTGGTAAAATATTAAGACTACAGGGAGATGTGTACTTTGCCATATATTCTTTTTTACCAATTTCAAATATGACAATCATTTGTATAGATTCCAAAGAAGACAGTGCACCTCATAATTTATGTCAAGAAGTTGCTGAAGGCAGCAGACTAACTTTTTTAGTTTTTCAAGGTCATAGAGGAATTTCTTCATATTCTGGGTCCACAGTGACAACAGAAGTCAGTACTGAACTATTACCAGCAGTAATCTTTAAACCAGTGATACTAGACTGAGTCTCACAAGTCAGAAATGTCTCTTTAATGTGTCTCCTGCAGTTCTCATTTTGCTGTGAGTATAGTGTGTGTGTGTGTGTGTGTGTATATATATATATAAATATATAATATATATATACACACACACACACACTAAATATATAATATATATACACACACACACACACTAAATATATAATATATATACACACACACACATATTGTATACATAAAATATTGAATGAAACAATGAATTCATACTACTGTGGCTCTTTTAGGTAATGTTGATGGCTAATTTGGCTTCTGAACCGCTGAGATCTGAGTATCACTGCTTTAAACTGTTTATCACATGTTTTAATTTCACATAAACCCAATGGTAGATGTGTGCATGTTCGGGCACTTGCACAGTTAATCTTGTTTAGGTTCTCTTGTGGTACTATTCAAACTTTACAGCAAGTATAACCTTATGCAAATTACAGTAACCTAAATACACCTCTACCCCGATATAACACGAATTTAGATATAACGCGGTAAAGCAGTGCTCGGGGGGGGGGGGGGGGGGCTGCGCACTCCGGCGGATCAAAGCAAGTTCGATATAATGCGGTTTCACCTCTAACATGGTAAGATTTTTTTGGCTCCCCAGGACAGCGTTATATGTGGGTAGAGGTGTATTTATTTGCTGAATGCACAAGGCCTATGTTGTCTGTCTTTGTCTTTTATGCAAAACAAGCCTTTGTTAACATAATGTACTGGGCTAGATTTTCAAATGTGTGCATGCAATGTCATGACTGCAAACAGATTTGTGTCCATACATGGCCAGTTAGGTAATCAGCTGGCTTGGTTGTATGTGCACATGCCTAGTTTGTTTTTGTTTACCTGCAATCCTGGTATTTGTGCGTATTTAATATTTGCCTCATCTTTGAAAATCTGCCCCAATATATGTGTGAGCCAAATCTACAGCTGGTTAAAGATGGATATTACATTTTTAAAAGAAAATATTCTTACCATGACTTTTTCCCCTCCCAGAGTTATTTGAAAAGGAAAAGTATGAATTAAGAATAGCTGGAGGTGCTGTCAGAGATTTATTAAATGGAACAAAACCGCAAGATGTGGACTTTGCCACCATTGCTACGCCTACTCAGATGAAGGAAATGTTCCAGTCTGCTGGTGTTCGTATGATCAATAACAAAGGAGAAAAACATGGAACCATTACTGCCAGGGTAATCACAAACTAGGTTTATGAATCATGTAGGCTCTTAGTAGTTAGAAAAGATCTGTTAGATCAGAGGTGGGCAAACTATGGCCTGCGTGGGGCAGTCAGGGGGACAGGGAGAAGGGATGGTTGGATGGAGCAGGGGTCCTGGGGGGGCAGACAGGAAGGAGAAGGAGTTAGATGGGGCGGTGGGGGACAGTCAGGGACAGAGGTTCCAGGGGCAGTCAGGGGACGGGGAGAAGGGGGGGTTGGATGGGGCAGGGGTCCCGGGGTGGGGTCAGGAAGGAGGGGGGGGTTGGATGGGGTGGCGGGGGGCAGTCAGGAGCAGGAGTCCTGGAGGTAGGCAGTCAGGAATGAGAGGAGGGGTTGGATGGGGGGCAGTCAGGGGCAGGGGTCCTGCGGGGGCATCGGGGTGAGAAGCAGGAGGTGGGGGAGTGGATAGGGGGCAGGGGCCGGGCCTTGCCTGGCTATTTGGGGAGGCACAGCCTCCCTTAACCGGCCCTTCATACAATTTCCGAAAGCCGATGCAGCCCTCAGGCCAAAAAGTTTGCCCACCCCGTGTTAGATAGTCCATCACCATATAAAAGCAGGATATATTGTCCCCAATACAGGGTTTATCCAATAGTAAACTGATACTATGCTTGATCTTAGCCAAAGTACCATTGCAATTATTTCCTCCAAGATTTGTATAATTATTTTGCTTCTGTTTTCTGAACAAAAGTATAGCACCCCAAGTAGCATGAGAAAATTAAAAATGAAACCTTACCTAACTTAAAGGCAATGAACGTATTCTGATTTTTCTGTTCATGGAATTCATTGTACGTGTGTTTAGAAGCTGGATATGCACAAAGAAACATTTAACTCTTGTACATTGATTCCTTTTCCCTATTGTGTTTGAAGATAAAACAACAATATTGTGTGAATTGCAGCTCCATGAACAGAACTTTGAAATTACCACACTTAGAATTGATGTAGTCACTGATGGACGACATGCAGAGGTGGAATTCACAACTGACTGGGAAAAAGATGCTGAAAGAAGAGATCTTACAATCAACTCTATGTTTTTAGGTAAGTTCTTCCAAAAATAAAATATAATTTCTGTCTTATTGTGAAGGCAGTGTTTCATCTAGGCTTTCAACAAAAGCCACAGTCTGCCTCCACTTATTCCTATAGCTAAATTTTGGGTTGCACAAACGGGGGGAGATCTGACAGATCAGAGGCTTGGCTTTCATGTCTTTTGATACGAACGTTTTCTTCATAGAATCATAAGACTGGAAGGGACCTCAAGAGGTCATCTAATCCACTCCCGTGCACTCATGGCAGGGCTAAATATTATCTAGACCATTCCTGACAGGTGTTTGTCTAACCTGCTCTTAAAAATCTCCAATGATGAAGATTCCACAACCTCCCTGGGCAATTTATTCCAGTGCTTAACCACCCTGATAGTTAGGAAGTTTTTCCTAATGTCCAACCTAAACCTCCCTTGCTGCAATTTAATCATCTACCCAGTAATAGAGTATCTTGTTAAAACTAAGTGTATAATCTCTGCTGCTTTAAATTAACTAAATTATAGGCTGTTTTTACATTTACTTAAGTACGCCTTTTAAAAACACTTTTTCTGCACTAGGTTTGGATGGCACGCTTTTTGATTATTTCAGAGGTTACGAAGACTTAAAAAACAAGAGAGTCAGATTTGTAGGACATGCAAGCCAGAGAATACGAGAGGATTATTTACGAATACTGAGATATTTCAGGTAATACTTTGCTTTTCTAAATAAAGAATAACATTTGTGAAGATTTTGTTGGAAAATAACTATAGAGTGTTATATTCCACAGCCAGTTGGATAAATAGAAACTTAGTGAAAAACACACAGGCCAAACTCATATAGTGCCTTGTCTTCGGTAAGATGCTGAAAATAAGGAATCAAATGTAATTTTGGTAATGATTTTCCCTCTGCAGTGATAAATAGGGTGATGGGTCTTACACATTAGTTTCTGCAGCCTAATGTCCCAGTTATTAACAAAACATGTAGATGGAGAAACAAGACTGAGTTAGCCTTAGAACTGTGGAGTTAACTGATAACGTGAAGCTCAATTTACTGGTTACTCTGACCCCTCAATGGATCTAATGTTACCATACCTAGAAATTTTCAGTGATCAATCAGCTTTTCTTTTGTGATTGCCTCTGATTTGGCAGCAGATGTCCAGAATTCACTACAGTGGCTTGGAAGGTTAGTGGGTGTGTAATATGTGTAATATAATTCCTCTGTTGAGGAATGGGGAGTGTTGCCATTTTTTACAAGGGAAGTTAGAGTAGAGCCAACGTAGCATTAACCTCTCAGGAATGGTTTATGAATGACACGTTATCTGAGAACATGCAGAGAGAAAAGGAAAGAGGTATTCTGAAGACACACAAGTTGGATAATCATTACAAGTTTAGAAACTGGTTCATTGGGAGTAGGTCATAGCAGTCAGCGGCCAGATTTTCAAAGGCATTTATATAGCCATCTAAAGATGCAGACAGGCACCTAGTGGAATTTTCAAAAGTGCCTAAACAGATTAGCTGCCTGACTCCTGTTAGGCACCTAATCTGTTTAGGTGCATTTGAAAAACCCACTAGACACCTAAATACCTTTGAAAATCTGTCCCTAAGAGACTTCAATTCTGTCCCAAGATCTGCCACCAACTTTCTGTAAGACCCTTTTCAACTGTACCTCAGTTTCGTCTGTAGAATGAAGTGATGATGCCTTTGAAAGTGTGATGTACTTTGACATCTGTGGATATATAAAGCACTATAGAAGTTCTAATTTTGTAAGATCAGTTGCACTTTAATACTCCATGAATACTTTAAGATTGGGACAGTTAATATTGCCCTGAGGTAATTCTCTGAGAAGTAATAAACAGGAGAATTGTTAAATGTAGTAAAATTTAGAATTCTTATTTTGTAGGTTTTATGGAAGAATAGCAGAAAAGCCTGGTGACCATGAACCTAATACTCTGGAAGCAATTAAGAAAAATGCCAAAGGTTTGGCTGGAATATCAGGAGAGAGGATTTGGGTGGAACTGAAAAAAATTCTTGTTGGAAAGCACGTAAATCATTTGGTTCGACTTATGTATGAACTTGATGTTGCCCATTATATAGGTAAAGTACAATGATGGTTGCATAAGAATTGTATAACACAAATAACTGCAGACCAGCATATTAAGATAGCAGTAGTCTCCATAATCATTTGTGGTGTTGTGCAGTATTTGATTAGACCATTTCTTCTACTGATTTGCTAGTTCTTTTGTAACACTGTTTCATGATGCTTTTTGTGTGTCCCCCTTCAGGATTACCTGTTAATGGGAGTTTAGAGGAATTTGACAAAGTCAGTAAAAATGTTCAGAATCTGTTTCCAAAACCAATGACCGTTCTAACATCACTGTTCAAGGTGCAGGATGATGTCATAAAACTCGATTTGAGGCTGAAAATCTCAAAAGAAGAGAAAAACCTTGGCCTTTTTATAATGAAGCATAGAAGAGACTTAATCAAAGCTATAGACAGTCCAGAACCACTTAAACCGTATCAAGACTTCATTATAGATGTAAGTGAATTTCACATCATTGTCTATTTTATTTCTTATGTTAAACTCAAAGCTCTCACGTAAGACAGACAGGAAAAGAGGCAGCCTCATCCAATGCAGAGGACCCTGGACAGGGAATCAGGACTCTTGGGTTCTATTCCCAACCATTTTACTGACCTGCTTTGTGATTTTGGGTTAGTTACTTCACCTCTATACACCAAAGTTTTCCCACCTGTAAAATAGGGATCATGATACTTTCCTTCCTTTCAAAAGTACTTTGAGATTTGTGGATGAAAAGTGCTATACAGAGTTAACTATAGTTTACTCCTGGGGGAATTCTGTGTCAAAAAATTAAAAATTCTGCACATGATATTTTAAAATTCTGCATATTTTTTTTTTGTCAAAATAACACCATTAGAATCACACCAGTTTCAATTATTTGGGTAATTTGTTTCAAAATATCTGTCAGCAAGTATGACAGTAATAATACAGGGGGAAAAAAAAGATTCAGGAAATGTTTTTTGACAAATAGATTTCTTACTAGGCAAATAAATACAGAACTTTGAGTAATTCATTTAAACTACAATACAGAAACATATTTCTCATACCCCTCAGAAGCCGTGCAACGGCTTGTGGGAGTCTGGGGCAACGGAGGAGCTGAGAGAGAGGGAAGGACACTGGGAGTGAACCTGGAGGGTTGTTGAGTGTGGGTGGGGAGGTTTGGGGGTCAGGGGAGGAATTTAATTACTATAATAAATCTATCACGTGCGCATAAAACACCAAGGTTTGATATTTTGAGGCCCCCTTCAGAGCTGCCATTCACATGGTCACCTGTATCACACTTTGATACCTAAAAAAGCCAAAATTTTCAAATTTGATGGTTTGTGTTAGGCTCCTAAAATCCATATGTATGCACCTTCTTAGAAGTAATATCATTTTTAGCAGTGCTGAGCTGCCCCAACTCCGTAAGGTAGCAGATTTTGCATGGGTCTATCGGTCTGACTTTAAGGCAGCCAGGTTTGAAATGTTGGACTTAAACATCTGAAACAAAAGTTTGAGTCAGTGCTGCACCATTCCTTGCAAACATATCTGGGGAATGTTAGTTTGGCTGGGACTGTCCCAGCTGATCTCTAATGCTGCATTAACACAGAAGAAAAAAGGTTGATGGCCACTGCTACCACTACTATCTGGGTTTCCAGAAGCCTCCAAGGATCTGCCAAAAATCCCTAGGTTGCAAACCTAAGTAATCAGACCGGCTCACTGACTTGGGATGAAAAATATCACCTCCACTATTTCTTCTGACTTGTTCCACCTTCCCCAAAATACTAAAACCAACTTCTCATCTGGGTCAGTCTGGTAGCTACAGTGGCTCTCTTGCAAGTGCCAGTCTTGGTTAGATGTTGGGGAAAGCTAATCAACTGCACAGTTAAAATGGAGATGTTATAAAATGTACACAGACACACACACACCTACCTCAATATAACGCGGTAAAGCAGCGCTCTGGGGGGCGGCTGCACACTCCGGTGGATCAAAGCAAGTTCAATGTAACGCGGTTTCACCTATAAGGCGGTAAGATTTTTTGGCTCCCGAGGACAGCGTTATATTGAGGTAGAGGGTGTGTGTGTGTGTGTGTGTATATGTATATGTGTGTGTATATATATTAACTTGCCCTTATAGGCTGCCAAGAGGGCGCCAGTTGTGGTGTCAGTTGGTGATGTTGTGTAGGAACTGATCTGAGACTAAGCTGTTTTCTGACACTTTAATAGTTGATGTGTGGTTTGGTTTTGTTTAAGTCTAGAGAACCTGATATGAACTCCAGGATCTGTGAGCTTCTAAAATACCAAGGAGAAGAGCAGCTTCTAAAGGAAATGCAAGAGTGGTCTGTCCCTTCTTTTCCTATCAGTGGCCATGATTTAAGAAAAATGGGAATTTCTTCTGGAAAGGAAATTGGAACAGTGTTACTGCAGTTAAGGGATCAGTGGAAGAAGAGTGGTTACCAAATGGATAAAGAAGAACTCTTAACGCGTGTAAAGAAGGTGTAAAATCTAAGAGTAGTGAGGTTTGATGATAATTTAGTAATGCACATAATTGTATTTATCTTGTTACAGGAAGAATCAAAATATATGTAAATATAATGCTACTACCAGCCAATATTGCATTTGAGTTCAAGACTTTTAGGCGCAGAATTGTTTATGTTCAAAATTCATATTATGCTCTGAATGCAGGAGTTTAGCTGTGCAGTAACGTGCGGCTTTATTTCTGCCAATCTGACTGAAAACCCTACCTCTGTTTGTTCTGTTTAAATGGTAAATAATTAATACTTGGGTTTTTTTATCTCTTATGTTCCTAATGGCAAGTAGAGGTGACACAAGGATTTTTGATATTCCGATTTAGCTACAGACAAGGTGAATGACTTCTGTGCTCCAGTTAAAAAACCTCTTTAATGCATTATTTTTTGTAGTCAAAGCTGAGTATCAGATTGAAAGGTTCACTTCAACAGTTCCCAAACAAATGATATCCTATCATGTGAAACAACCCTGTTTTCCTAAAGATTTTGGTTTTTATCTTAATTCCAAAATCAATTTTAGATTAAATGGATGACTAGTCTAAATCACTATCATCAGTATCTACTTGGATATAAGTACTTTTTATGTCTTGTGATTTTTTTCAATCATTTGTTTCTCATTTTACAAGGATACAAAATTTTGGAGCCCCTCTGCCCTTTTTCCTAAAATCTATTTTAATTTTTGTACATAAAATGAGGAATATTAAAGTGTAACGTAACCACTGAAAACTAAAACAGGTCCAGAGCAGCTAGTCCAGATTTCTCCTTCCAGTGTCAGGTAATCACATCCTGCCATAGTAAAAGAGAACCACCTCCTCTTCTCTTTACTGACTAGAAGTAATTCCCTTCTGACCTTTCCCTACAGCCACAGCTCTCAAAGAGAGTAAAAGGGTTAGGGTGTGTTTTCTTGACATACCCTAGGCAAAGTGAACCTGAACTGGGTATACGCTTTGAAGTACTGACATTCCAGTGAAATATGGGCATGTAAAAAATGTCTAGCATTTGGGGGAATAAGGAACGGACTGTAAAAATATATTTACTACCGTAATACCCCCACACCTCTCAAAAGAACTGACTTAGGGCCTAGTTCCTGCCACCCTTACTTAGGTTTAGTGTCATTAAATGAATACTTGAATTGAAATCATTGGGATTAGTTTATGAAAACAGACAATGACTCTAACATTAGATGGCAGTAAAATCAGAGCAGTTTTACAGCAGAACATGTATTTGTGTACTTTTATGTGGCTAATTATTACTGGGGGGTTTTGGATTCCAGTTACTTACACACTCGACATGATACATTGTTCTGTAGCAGTTTAGGGCCAATGATCGGAAACTGAGGAGAAAACAAATCCTTGAGTACTGTATTTTCATATTAATAAGAGCATGGTTGTATTTTGTTAGTCTGTTGATATGCTTATCACAGCATTCTACCTTTACAATTTGTTAAATAAAGTATTTTTGTTTAATTTTGCTGGGGAAAACATGATACAATTTAGCACTGAAGTAGGTCCTTCTCTCTAAGGAACTTAAAACACTTTACAGACTTGAATTAATCCTTAAAGCAGCCCTATCAGGTAGCAACTTAGTGCGGCAGCTTTGAAATTTCTCTTCTCAAGATGAAACTCCGGGAGGGTTTGCATCTTTGACTTTTCTATCCTTAAACTGACACTCTCAGCAGATTGAGAAGCAAGTTGCATTGAAAATAGTGTGATTAAATACAATCACTCTGTTTTAATTGCAACCTGCTTAGCACCTCAGATCAAATACCCCAATTAAAATTCTTATTAAATTTATGGTGCCTACCTCGGGTGCATTGAATGCTCAATTCTGTTTCACAGAATTTGGAAGAAATAAAATTAAAAGATGTGAAACTGTGAGAGATCAATTTTCATAGCTGTGAATGACTACATAACATTTTAAACAAACTATTAAATTCTACATTAAAAACATTAAAAGCTGCTGTTAATAGCTCTATTTTCTAATTCAGTATGAAATTTAATTATATTCAATTCCACAATTAAGCAACAAAGCTGTTGTAGATATCATTGTCAAATTTACTTTAAGTAGTGTATTCCATAAGTGGCTTAATTAAGTTATATTAATAATTTGTATTTTGGGTCTGACAGGCTGTAGGACATCCCTGTTCATAAATACTGTGGCCCTTTCTCTAACATGGCTCCCAATATTAATGGTTGAATGGATTATTTATTATGTTTTGTGAAGCCAGAGTAACTAAGCAAATTCAGGCCTGGTCTATACTAAGCGGTTAGGGCAACAGAAGCTGTCTTGTCTCAATCTAGCTGTGGCAGTGTCTTCACTTACATTTGGCTCTTACTGACGTAAGTGCTTCTCTAAGCCTACTGTAACACCACCTCTCTGAGCAGCCTAGAGTCAGTCGATCTAATTAGGTCAACACACTGTCAGTGTACACACTGTTGATTATGTTGACTGTTACTTGCCTTCAGAAGCCATCCCACAATGCCACACTCTGATAATACAAGTGCTCCTGGTGCAGACACACCACTTTCACAAGGAGCTAAGTGTGCATACTCACAAGCAATTTAATAACTGCAGGGGCTGTCTGCCAATGTAAGTTAGGTCGATGTAATTTTGTAGTGTAGATGTCCTCAGTTACAGACCTGATCCCCCTGGTGTGCAGACAGGCTTCCTCATTTGTTGTCCTGTGTCACTGAAAGGAACTGATGGTTCTGTTCTGATACACCATATTCCTTTTATCCTTCAAAAGAGCTCCCAAGCAGCAGAGGAAGATTCCTCGTGGAGAAAACCAGGAGGAAGAGTTGAAAGTGCTTTTCCACTGTCTCTTTCCTGCAACTTTTCTGCTCTCTGTCCCTTCTGTTTTTTCTTGCAAAGAGTCAGTGCTGCCAGGCGTAAGCAGGGGTGGGAGTAGCTATAAACAAGGCAATGATACTCTGCTTCTGTAGTCTTCCGGGGTCTAGCTAGGCGATGACTAATCATCCCGGGATGTCCATTAATGGAATGCTTAGAAAAGGACTAATATTTAGAATGTTACCAAGGATACCATGCTGAGGTAGCAACCATCCATAGCGTAGCACAACAAGACAAATTCAGCCTCGCTTGGTGCAGAACTCCAAGGGGGAGGGCGGGCCTCCTGCCCTCAGCAAGCTGCTCATCTGCCCTCCATCGTCTCCAGATACCCGTTCTCCCCCCGTCTCCAAGGGACAAGAAAAGACTATATGCCACTGTCTCAGATAAGGAAACACCTGAGGAGAGCAAAATGGAGAATAATACTAATTTTGTACCTCCAAGGTGAGTTGTGAGGTTTAATGAATGTATTTACTGTGCTTTGGGTAAATATTGTTAATGTCCCAAATGGGCCTGAATGAATCTCAAAAGGAAAGGTCAGAGCCAGCAGGCTGGGAGCAGTATTATCACTACAATGGGGCTTTTTATGCCCCCTGAGAACGCTAAATTTAAAGGCTTGCTAGAGGGAGGTTAGTAGGAAAATAACTGTAAGGACCTGAGGCCTTTTGGAGTACATAGAATGTAGGGTTTGATTTCTTTAGAAAACACATAGCACATTGAGCGCCAGGTACAGTAGTTGAGTTCAGCGCTCAAGCGACTTTGACATCAGTGCTAAGCAGAGGATGAGCAGGGCAGCTGAGGCCTGGCTTGAGTGGGAGTGTTCACAAGCACTCATGAGTGGCTTCCAGGTAGGGCTGCCAAGTTTGGTTGGTGGTATGTCTGGAGATTTCAGTACATGACAATCTTTAATTAAAGATTCATCTTTAATTCCTGATGACTCCAGGACAATCCTGGAAGGTTGGCAACCCTACTTCCTGGGCATTCTTGGGTTGTTTCCGCCTCCCTTTCTTATTCACTTTATAGCAATACTTAGCACTTATATAGGGTTTTACATTTTGACGGGCTGTACAGACATTAGCTTAACATGCTGACTTGCTAAATTGCCTGTTAGCAACCCGTGCAATTCACACCTCTGAATCCTGGCATCAACATGACTTGCTCAACTGCAGGAGCTACCAACTGGAGCTGAAGTTTTACAGGCAAGGCTAACACCAGCCCATAAAACCAGTTTTTCCAAACCTTCGCCTTAATATTCACAATCAGAGGCCAGATCATTTTTTTTTATCAAAAATGTATTGCTCAAATCATTATTTGAGTTTTAGAAAAAAAAAACCTCAGACACTTTTTTCTAGTTCAAACTTTTTTCCCCCTCTAAGTTTCAAAGTCCAGTGCTAAAATAGGCATCATTAAACTAGGGGGTAGATTTCAAAGGCACAAATGCCATTTATGTGTCTAACTGCCACTTAAAGTCAAGGGGAGTTGGGTGCCGTTTTTGTTTTTGAAACCTATTCGCAGAGCCTTACGTGCAAGTTATTAGCATTGTAGGATCCAGTGCTACAATTGGATATTCGCAGACACCATTCCCCCACGTCTGCTTGGCTTTCATTGGTGCTTGGAACAGCCATAGAAGGCTACTTTCATGGCTCCAATAACAAGGTCAGGGCAACAGTTTGTAAGTTATGCACACCTGCTGTGGTTGAGCCATGCTTACATGGTGACTCCATTTGGGAAATACTCCCACCACCTCAGCTAGCTGACAAGTAACAGTTTGGACCATTAAACATTTAGATGTGAAAGACAAAACTCTTAAGAAACACTGGAAGGTATTGATAAAATAATCTATTATCAGGTATAGCATAGTTACATGTGTTTATCGTTTAGCAATAAGCTGGATACATTTAAGTAGGCCTCAAAATGCCATTGCCCATGCTGTGGGTAACAGATGAAATTGGATTACAGCTGCAGTAATTTGGCAACTTTCTCAAAAACTAAATTCTCAGCCAACATGAACAAAAAACAAATTCTATGAGAGAGTGTATCTAGCAACATAATAGTGGTGACTGTTAGACCTGGAGTTAAGGTTGCGTTTCATGGGGGAAGCGCTAAAATAAGCTTGTCTTTATGGCAAGGACTTCAAATTTACAATAACCGGCAGGATTTCCTTTGAATGTGTCACAGTAAATGTGGTGATCATTGTTATTGCACGTGCACGCCTGCTGTTGGAGGAATGCTTGTTCTTTCCTCTTATAGCAGCCCCCAATGGTTAGCGTGATGCAGAGCTTGTCCATATAATTTGCAGTATACACCAGTTATCCAAATTAACCTATATGCAAAAGACTGTAGCACAGGAACTGCCAAGCAGGAATGCACTCATGAGCCATCTAATCTGGAATTCTTCTCTGCCAGTGCTAATTAGCTACAACAAGATGACTCCCGCTCTAGATGCCTAAATCCAACATTTAGGCACCACTAGCATGCCTACATACCTGCTACCAAATTCTGGCGGTGCCTAAAAGTCCCTTATACCTACGTTTCTGCCACTGGGCATATGCACTATGGCCTCACGCAGCCCCAACAGGATTCTTATATGAGTGTGATCTGGTAGGAAAAGGCAACACGTAACTGTTGATAGTGTGGGAGGGGCACAATTTAAAGGGGGGGAGCACATGAACACCCCATCTCTGCTGCCCACCCATCGGCCCTCCTTGCTGCCTCTTCCCCTAGTGCCACCTCATGCTGTCGCCTCCCCACTTTGCCCCTTCACACACACCCCTCACCCAGCCCCACTCCCAGCGGTTTTTCCCCTCACTTAGGCTACTTCTAACTGACAGTTGTGGGTGGTTGTTTTTTAGCAGCTGTGGGTTGTGGCTGTGGGCTATTTTGCTGCCCTGCTGCTCAGGATTGCGACCAGGAAGAGCTTGAGTCCTGCAAGTACCAAAGCCACCTGGAGCAGTGGGGGCACAGTGGAGCCTCTCCCCCACCTCAGAAAAGCACTGCATGGTTTTGTGGAGAGCGAGAGACGACATGTCCAGCCCAGATCTGCCCCCTATTTGCAGGCTCCGTGGCAGCACCCCAGGCAGGGGTTTACAGCCCTCTTCACCTCTCTGCCGGCCCGCTCGGCTTGAGCATACGCGCCGACTCCGTGGGTGCTCCAGCCCTGGAGCACCCATGGAAAAAAATTAGTGGGCGCTTAGCACCCACCGGCAGCCAGCTCCCCGCCACTTTCCTCCCAGCACCTACCGCTCACCGCAATCAGCGGTTTCGCAGCGTGCAGGAGGGGGTGGAACTGAGCGGAATGAGGCGGGGCGGGGTGGGGACTTGGGAGAAGGAGTGGGGTGTGGGGGGTTGAGCACCCCCTGGGGCCTGGCGGAAGCTGATGCCCATTGGTCCTGGCCTGAGGGAGCACAGAGCTGCTCCATCCCCCAGGCTTTGTGCCTGGAGCCATGTGAGGTGCTGCGCCTCCTGCAGGGTGGGGATGCCCTTTTGCTTGGCTCTGCAGCTGCTGAAGCTCTGGCAGCCGGGTCGCTGATGCACAATGCCTCCTTAAGGCTTAACCCCTTCCTGGCCACGCTGCATGAGGCGGCTGGGCTATCTCCATGGCCAGCAGCAACCTGGAGGTGGTAGCTGACTTCAGTACTGTGAGGAATGGGAAGGGACAGGAGCTGCTTCCGGCTGCAGCAGGGAGGAGCGGGGAAGGGATGACCTCTGCCAAGACACAGGCCAGGGGCAACTCCGGGGCAAGGCACAAAACAGCCTGGGGCAGAATAGTTTCCCCTTATAACTTCTTGGCCCGGTGGTTAAGGCACTTAAGTGGGATGGGGGCTCCTTCCAGTGCAGTTCTCCCTTTGCCTAGTGTGAAGGGATTTGACGTTGGGTCACATGAATACAATGTCATTCTCACTTACGCTCCAGCCCAATTAATTATTTGTACACCAACAGTACCAGAAACCCACCTCAGAATAGGCCAGTGGTTTGGCACTCATTGGAACAGTGAGAAACCTATGTTCAAAGCCCTTCTTACATCAGGCAGAGGGCAGATTTAAACCAGGATTGCCCATTATCTGTGTGTAAATCACCGTCAATGGCCTATTAGCAATCACCGCATCCATCCAGTTCCCCTTTAATAATCTCTGTGTCACGTGACAATCCATACGGATCTGTAATCAAGTTTCAAGTTGGTTCTTTAATCGCAAATAAACTGGCCCTCGTTGCTCGTGACTGTACCATGGGGGCTGAGCCACCCCGAGGTGGTTAGTCCCGCTACAGTCCATATAACATTTAGGGTGCCCCAATGCATACATTAGCCTTCCATTGCCCATTTCAAAATAGCTCATCTTATTGCTGTAGCTCTTTGTAACAAAAGGCACAAGAGTGAAAACTTGCTGCTCTTTTTGCCTTATCACTAACATGTGAAGGATGCAGCGAAAGTCATGAAGTCACACGAGCCCCGTGTGTATAAATAGCACTCACTGAAGTACCTTGCTTTGTCTGTTTGCAGTGACAAACAGGCCACTCATAATAGATTCAAAACAACCCAGCAATTGCTCCACCCTCCAGATTAGATTTAGAGATGAGGGTGAGCGCAGCAAAGCAAACATTTAAGTAAAATTTACACTCCAGGCCAATCCTTTCCTTCTGCCAGCAGGCGGTGAGTGCGCGGCGCCTGCTGCCGGTTTCCATGTATAGGTAAGGAAAGGAAGACTGTCAACAAGTAAGCATTTTTATGCAAACTTTTCAGGGACACTAAGCCCGTCTTTTTAGCAGCCTAGCTATAACAAGCTTTTATATGGGCATGTGTGTTATTAAGCGCTTTATAGACCGTGAGTGGCATGAAACTTTTGGATAAATGTGCTTTATTTTCCTGACCCCAGGAACATTGCCCCAGGAGAGAGAGAGAGAGGGGGTGTGTGTGTGTGTGTGTGTGTGTGTGTGTGTGTGTGTGTGTGTGTGTGTGTGTGTGTGTGTGTGTGTGTGTGTGTGTGTGTGTGTGTGTGTGTGTGTGTGTGTGTGTGTGTGTGTGTGTGTGTGTGTGTGTGTGTGTGTGTGCGCGCGCTTATTGCTGCCCTCCTGTAGCAACTGAAGTATTCCATATTAAAACACAAAAGAGCTTGCTTCATGTTTGCCTTGAGCAGTTTTTAACGCACTGCGATTGAAGGAGTAAATGAGAAAGTTGAATGAGAGTGAGATGGAAGCGTGAAAAAGGAGTCCCTGTGAGGTTTGGAGCAGGTCTGATTTGCAGGGCTTACTCCTGTAGTACTTTACCAACTATATCCCTCTCCCTCCCCCGTCCCGGCCTCCCTACTCTGCTCGCCACTTCAAGCTGTTACTGTCTAGTTTAGGGTTTTCTGTAGCCCGTCATTGAGGCAGCCAAACATTTTGCTGTAGCATTTCAGTTCACACACATGCACTAGGGTAGGCAAATACACAGGAGTGAACACACAGGGAGCATGTGTGCACACACACAGGTATACACACGCGTGTGTACACACACATATACAGAGTAGTACTCCCATGCCTCCTCCCCAGCATAGACACGTGTATGTGCACACCCACACACAGAGGCGTGTACACCCCCCTCACACACACATACAGCACCTAGAGTATATGTAAAAAAAGTATATTCAATACCAACTAAAAAGCTGTTTTACCCTCTGACTGCTCAAAATCTGACACACCTGCCTAGCGGGGCCCTCAGGGCGAACTCTCGCTGGCAGTGAGCCAAGCCCCCCCACAGAGGGACCTCAGGCTGGCGCTAGTGTCTGTGCCACAGCTGCCAACGTGGCCCTGCCCGCCCTCCTATGGTGGAGGAGGAAGCGCGCTTCCCACAGTCACAGCTTCATGCGCCACCTCTGCCTGGCAGACTTACTCGTGGCCTTTGCCCAAGGGTTCCCCCAGTGGTGCTAGGCTTACTCATACGAGTTGAGATTCCAGCCCTTCGGCTGTGCTGCAGCGGGAATTCTGACCTCTGGGACTAGCTTCTTTCTTTGGCCCCCAATCCTGCAATCAGATCTGCTAGCATGGACCACTGTGCCTGTGTACAGCCCTAGACCTGCTGCGCTGGCATAGAGGGTCACATTAGTGATTCTGCTTGCAGGGTCAAAGCCTTGGTTTGCCAGTGTCCAGCGCTGATGACCTGCAAGACATACAGCAACAAACACCCTGCTTGCCATGTAGTTGGAGAGGATAGATGGAGTGACAGCGAGAGAAAAGCATAGAGGAGGTACAAGGTACTAAAAGTTTGTTTTATGCCATGCAATTTCCCCCAAGATTAAGAACAGGGGTTTGGCACACTGTAAAAGCAAAATAAAGCAAACATATCATGGTGGCTTTCAATTAAAGAGAGACAGTCAATAAGACGTTGCAGTAATGTTTAAAATAATTTCTCTTACTCATGGGTGGCATGTATAAGAGTTTGGGGAGGCTAAGCTTCCCCAAAATTAAAAAGGCTGGCTATGCAGGGAGGGCACATGCTGGATGTGAGTGCCCCCCCTTTGGAGGCATGCTGTACTGGCCCCCCACCTTGGAGCAGGGACACCAGAGGCTCCCAAGAAGTGGGAGGCCAACCCCCTGCCCCCGTGGCCCTGTCACCACTCGGCCTCTTCCCCTGAGGCCCTGCCTGTCACTGGATCCTCTCCAGTCTCTCCCCTCCCCGGCATTGCTCACCCAAGGCAGGAAAAAAGTGGGAGGGTTCGGGCTCTGGCCTGGGATCTTGCTGCAGGGCTTCCGGCGAGCTCTGGCCCCAGACCCACCCGCACCCTGCCATCACCCTTCGTACCTTCTGCCTCCTCCGGCCCCGGGCTTCAGCCGCATGGAGGTGGGCTGTCTCCAGTCTGCAGGGCCCCAGACCCATCATCCCCCCGCCCTTCTGACCATCACTCCTGGTGTCCCACTGCCTTCTCTGTCCCCGGGCTTTGGCCACACAGCAGTAGGCTGCAGTCTCCAGCAGCAGGTCTTCGGGTTCAGGGCCCGGGAGCTGGCTGCGGGGCTTTGGGCTCTAGCCCCTGGCCATGTAGTGGCGGGTGCCAGTCCCGGGCTCATCCCCCCACTGCCGCCCCCTTTGGTTGGTGCTGGTTCGTTAAGAAAAGTCATCTTCAAGGTGCAATATTTGCTTAGTATCACTTAGATACTTATTGCTGTTACATACGACTTATCTGAACTGTGTAATGCACCAAGTAATCAAGGGGAAAAGTGTCTCTAGGGGGAAAAAAACTAAGAACAAGGATAGTTACATTGTGGAGACCAGTTTTAAAAATGAATTAGTATTCTACATAGTGGCCTGGTACTGCTGCACGTAACTTGAAGGAGCATGTTTCTGAAATGTGAACTGGCTTCTATACAAGTAATGTCATACAAGACTTCCTGCATTATGCCTTAGCGTGGCAATAAGAAAATTGAACTATAACTAGATGTAATGCTTTCAAATTGGTCTGATTGGTTCTAGAACAGCAAACAAGAACTAAAAATAGCAAACCAAATTTAGCCCTATGGCAAATAAAAAAAAAATTGTGCTTGTGACTGTCAGTGCTGGAGTTTGAGCGACTGGGAATGCTAGTGAATGGTGTTGTGAGTTAAGTTCCAATTACTTCGTCCTCCCGCCCCTGCTCACCTCATGCAATTGCTTCTCATTAACAAAGCAGAATGAACAAATCAGAGGGTGTAGAGAGAGAGGCAAATTACACATGCTAATTTAAAACCTTTTGTTAAGCACTGACATTTAGTTTAAAAGTAAGGAACCTGTACTGTAATTTCATTTACTGCCCCCAAAACAGCATTAGCACAACGTTGCCCTTGCTTGGGAATGCCTAGTACCCGTCTAGAACACCAAATGTGCCTATACTTAAAGCGCTGAAAAAATTGGAAATAGAGAGTGAAGTACACGCTGCCATGGTGACGCTTCTCACCCATCCAACCTACGAGGCTCAACATTGCTACCCACCTAAATGCTCCCCCTTCAACCCTCCTCCCGACACGGCCATGCTGTGTATCCCAAAGGGCAGCAGGTTCAGACTCTGTTTGACCAGTTGGCTGAATCGAGTTGAAGAGTTTAGGGCACATCACTGTTAATGTTCTGGCTTCCACACTCACCCACTTAAATCAGGCTACCAGTTTCAGTGTCTGGCCTGATGGTGACTCCTTTGGTACAGCACAAGACAGAAGTGGTCTCTCTCGATCACTGCTGTTCCTATTGAGTTACCGTTTGCCAGTAGCTCATCACATGGCTGGAAGAATCCTCTCTCCAAACCTTTTGTCACAGTCCCAATCATATGTAAGCTGGAAACCATTCAAAAGCGTCCATTAACCATAGACAGTCACCACATACAGCAGGTACATTTCCTGCTGGGATGTGACAGCTGTATGAGGTAAAACTGGTACTGTTAACATTAGAAATGAGCCCGTCGAAGGGCCTTGCTGACTCCAGGAGTTGTGCTGCCTTTGGCCATTCTGCATAGTGACTTTGCAGTAACAGCCTTGGATGGGAGTCTGTGGATGTTATGTTAGGAAACCTGATATTCAGAGTCAGGGTCAAACATGGCTGCGGATGGGTTAAGCAACCTGATTTTCTGTGAGGCTTTTGTCTTGCCTATATGCATGGGGTACCTCAATTCATTTCAGAGAGAATCCAGTTGCTGATAGGGTTGCTAGGTGTCTGGTTTTCCACTGGAAAGTCCTGTTGAAACAGGAACCTGGTAGTGTCCAGTCAGCCTGGAAGTCCAGTTGCCTGCAGGAACCAGCCTCCGCTACTGGGGGTGGGGGAGTGGGAAGAGCAGCAGCTGCTGGAGCCTGGAGGAGCACTCAGAAATGGCTCCGGTGGAGAGAGGTATCGGTGGCCTCCCCATCCTGCCCCCCAGTGTGGCTCTCCCTGCCCTGTCCTGCCCCTCTCATCCCTCCATCCCCAGAGCACGGCTCACTCTGCCCTGCCCCAGTCACCCCTCCAGCCCTAGAGCCCTGCTAAATAATCGTCTAAATAATAACTCATTAGAGCTAGGCATTTATACCACATGCATTACTATAGTTTTCAATGATACCAAGCATCAATGTGCAAACCAGCTAGCTTCAAACACGACTACCAACTCTCTGGGAAGTCCTTGAGGCATGAGCACAGTGAAATCAGGTGCTCTATACAGTGCAAGGGCCTGGGTTCACTAAGCAGTTGTGACAAAGCAGAACTAACACATGCAGTTATGACATTTTTTTGGTTGGGTGTTTTCAGGCCTGTAGTTCATTTGCTTGTGTGTGTCTGTTAGGCTTTAAATGTCAACTAAATCTCTTCTTACGGGTTAGGCCCGTATAGCAACCTGTACCTTAAGAGCTTGGCTAATGTTATTTTTTCACATTTTTAATCGGCAAACAATGTGCTTGGCGCTGTAAGAGACAAGGAAAGAGTGGAGCTTGTACAATAGTCATTGTGCTAGATGGAAAATTATACCACTGAGAAATGAATTACCGGGAGGTGAGCGTCAGGGCATATCAGACATGGCATATCATAAAAAAGGAGGTTAAACAAGTTATCAGGTTGCATAAGGAAAATAAACTCCATGTGCAAGCTGAGATGTCTCTTTCCTAATAGGTTAACCCATAATCTGACTTAGTGACAGCTAATACATAGGAGTTGATCTGAAGGAAGACAATATAATCCATTTCACTCTCAGAAAATGAGCCTCGTTCTTCTTGTAGCCTCATTTTCTCTGCGATAATATTTCTGCACTAAGGCTGCATTAATGAGGATTAGGGCTGTTCTTCTGATGAGTTTCTGGCAGTGATAGTAATTTGCTATTTAAGCATAACTCACAGCAATGAGTGTTGCTTCAAATTAACATTTTTACCCTTTTCCATTACTGAAGGAGAGAGGAGCAGCTCAGGCTAAAAATGCACAACAAGACGGCCATTATTACCTCAGCTTTCTGTTGGGCACAAATCACACACAGAGCAAAAAATGCATATGTAGCCACGGCCAGCTCCAGGCACCAGCTTCTCAAGCAGGTGCTTGGGGCGGCTGCTCCGGAGAGGGGCGGCATGTCCAGGTATTCAGGGGCAATTCAGCGGACGGTCCCTCACTCCGCCTGGGAGTGAAGGCCCTCCCGCTGAATTGCCGCCGCAGATCGCGCTCATGAGCGCGGCTTTTTTTGTTTTTTGTTTTTGGCTGCTCGGGGCGGCCAAAACCCTGGAGCCGGCCCTGTATGTAGCCAGCTTTCTATATATGCGCACGCACACACACTCTCTGGGATGATTTAGTTGGGGTTGGTCCTGCTTTGAGCAGGGGGTTGGACTAGATACCTCCTGAGGTCCCTTCCAACCCTGATATTTTATGATTCTATGATTCTCTCTCTTGCTCAGGTAAATGTAAAGTCCCTCTGAAGTATTTTCAGATAACTGGACAAACACCCTCCAGCAAGATGATAGGCACCATCCATGCCTTTCTTTCAAGACACATATTCCAGTCAACCAGCAACGCTTCTATTTTGGGTAGACAATCTCATCAAATCCTTTATCCTGTGGAGTCAATGGGAAAGAAAATTTTCTGCCCATTCTGATATGCAGTGACCAAGGAAAGCTTAGAGTCATGTGATGTCAGCATTATCTCCCCAACAAGGGCAGGTTAAAGAGAGGACCATGACTGGTGAGATTATTAGTAGCAGAAGATGCACTAGAGCAAGTGCCTAACAGCGTGTTTTGTATTTACACTGGTTGTGATTATGGCCATAGATTTTTCTTGGCAAATCACTTAATCCTTCTGTGCCTCAGTTCCCCATCTGCAAAATGAGGGTAATACTTCCCTACCATGCAGAGGGGTTGGGCAGATAAATGCCTTTCACAACCATTGACACCCTGACAATGGGATGGCCTAGAATAAGGTGTTAAACTCATTCGTTGCAGAGACTGAAATCCATTTTTAATATAGTTTACAGCAGGCCTGCACAACATGTGGCCCGCGTGGGCTCACTGTGTGGCCTGCGGGCAAGCAGCGGGAGGGGGCTGCCAGGTTTGCTCCCTGCCCGGGAGGGGCCCAACCTCACAGATCCGCGCACGCGCTCCAACCGCCCAAATGGACAGAAGTGCCGCACACACGCGCCGCGCTCGAAATGCCAGAAGCTCACGTGTCTCCATCTCCCGCTCCCCCCGCCTGGCGTACAACGGGTGCGTCACTTCCGGGGCCTGCTGAGGCAGGAAGCGCTGGGCACGAGGCAGAGCCGGTAAGTGCAAGCAAGGGGAGGGGCGCTCGGCCAGGGCTTGAGCTGCAGCTCTGGGGGGGAGGGGGGACTGGGCCGAGACCTCCCCCAACCCCCCACTTTGGTTTGGGGCGGGGCGGCTACTGCACTGGTTGTTCCCAGGGCGGCCTCTGTAGTGTTGGGGGTGCGGGGGGTTGAACTGTCTGTGGGCAGCCAGGAAATCCCGGGGGGGGGGGCAGAGAGAGAGAGTGTGTGTGTGTGTGTGTGAGACCTGCCTCGACTGTTGCCCCCTTCCCTGGTCCAGGGACCTTACCCCTCCCTGCCCCCATCCCCGGGCTCCCTGCAGCCCCTGTGTTTGTGTGTTGGACAGTCACATCCAATCCCTTCACACTGCCCCCCTTTCCCCTCTCCGGCTTAGTTCATAGCCCCAGAAAATCCCTTCAAACTGTCCTTTTTCCCCTCCCCTTATTTCATGGGGGGATGACAAACGGAGCGGGCGGGCGCACAGTGGCGGCGAGGCTTTATACTTGGGGGTGGGGTGAGGAAGTGAGTCAGCGGCTGGAGGGAGGCATCCATTTTAAGTATTTTAATTGTTGGTACTGCTGTGTGCAGTAATATAGTGACCCCTGGGGGGGTTGAAGAGGGGTATAATGGTGGGGCCGAGCAGAGAGGGGGCAGGTCCTATTTTACTGCTGTGATCTGGTCACTCTATGCACGCTGTTTCTTTCCCCCTTTACAGGCTTCCACACACTGTCAGTGCCTTGCTAGTGTGCCGCCGTGAGATATTGCTTCTCTTTGTGTGTGACTGTGAGTGTTTCCCTTGTGTGTGAAGTTATTCAACAAAATCTTGAGCTTCATAACGGCTACCATGAGTGAAAAGAAAAAGAGAATCAGAGCACAGAGTTTTCAACACTGAATGGACGAATAAATGCTTATGTACTGTTTCCAAAGACAAAATACAGTGCCTCGTGTGTAATGAAATGTTAGCCATTCCGAAACAATACAACCTTCGGCGGCACTTTGAAACAAAACATCCCAATCTCGCCAAATTGAACCCAAATGAAAAAATAATTAAAGCAGCCAGTTTAGCGAAAACCCTTAGCGGAGAACAGCAAATTTTCAAGGAAGTGAGCACTGAGAACGATACAGTTACTAAAGTAAGCTTTCAAATTTCTAAGGAAATTGCTGCTGCTGGGAAATGCTTCACAGAAGGCGAGTTTTTAAAAAAAGTGTATGTTGATTGCTGTATCTGAGTTATGTCCAGAAAAGAGGGGAATATTTGAGAATGTCAGTCTATCACGCATGACTGTACAGAGAAGAATAGCTGACATTTCTACCAATCTAAGTGATCAATTAAAGCAGAGAATCAGTGAATTCTGCTTTTACTCCCTAGCTCTGGATGAAAGCACCGATTTAAAAGACACCGCCCAACTTCTTATTTTTATTAGAGGTATTGATAAAAACTTTGAAATTACTGAAGAACTTGTTGGCATGTGCTCCATGACGGGTCACACAACCGGAAAAGAAATCTCCAGTGATAAAGTGCATGAATGATAAATTGGGATTAGATTTCACAAACCTAGTCGCCATTTGTACTGATGGTGCTCCAGCTATGTGCGGAAAAACTATTGGAGTAGTTACTCTTCTTGAAGAATTTATTGGGAGACAAATAACCAAACATCACTGCATTATACATCAGCAAGTTTTGTGTAGCAAAGTCTTAAAATTTGAGCATGTAATGTCAGTGGTAGTTTCCATTGTAAACTACATCCATTCTAGAGGACTAAAAGATAGGACATTTCGAGCCTTTCTTGAAGGGGAAGACACCGAGTGCAGCAACTTAATCTACCATACAGAAGTGAGGTGGTTGAGTCAAGGAAGAGTGCTTCAGCCTTTCGTTGCTTTGAAAGACGACGTAGCAAAATTCCTAGAAAATGGGCCAATAAAATTCCCAGAGCTTGAAAATGAATGCTGGAATCAAGATCTCTTTTTATTTTATGATATTACAGCACACCTGAATGATCTCAACATTCAAATTCAGGGAAAAAATCAACTTATATTTCAAATGTGTGCAGCAGTGAAAGCTTTCAAAATGAAATTGAAACTTTTCAGAAGTCAGCTGTCAAAAGGTGAAATGTGTCACTTTCCCACTTGTGCACAGCGTATCCCTCAGCACAAACACGCCGCGTTAGGAGAAAAATATGCAAAGCACATCAATCTTTTGATTGAAGAATTTGACAGAAGACTTACTTTGTCTAAAGATGATGAGGTCCAGTTGAAGCTGATTGAAGATCCCTTTTCTGTGGATCCAGAGGAAGTGCCACTAGATTTGCAGTTGGAGGTTATTGAACTTCACTGTTCGGCAGTTTACCGAAGTAAGCACAGAGAAAGCAGCCTGTGGGACTTCTACAAAAGTCTGGCTGATGAAAAATACAAGAATCTTATCGACGTTGCACTGAAAACGTTCAGCATCTTTGGAAGCACTTACATATGTGAACAAACATTTTCCATCATGAACATGAATAAAAACGTTCTTCTCTGACGACCATTTGGAAGACATGATGAAAATATCCACTTCAGATATGACCCCCGAATACGACAAGCTTTTTGCCGAAAAGAGATGTAATATCTCTCATTAAATTTGCAAGGTAATTATGAAAAGTACAAATGTTTTCTTTCAATGGAACAGGTGTTTTTCATTTTTCCATGATTAATAAAAAAATTAAAATAATTTAAAAAATTGTTTGCTTTAATTGAAAAATTCTTAATAAAGTATCACCCCCCACAACCTTCCTTTTTGGCCCACAGCTGTTTCGGCAGGGTGGTGCTGGGGAAGGAGCGGGCGGCACTGGGGCGGGGGATGTGTTTCGGGGGGGGAGTAGCAGGGTGGTTACCCTGCTCCTACCCTGAAGGGCTTAAAACAATCCTGGGGGAGGGCTGTGGCAGGGGAAAAGCTGGGCTGATTGGGGAAGCCGCTGCAGCTGGGCCATGCCCCAATCAGGCCCCAGCTGGCCTGTATAAAAAGGCTGTGAGCCAGAGGCCCAGAGGAAGTCTCTCTCTGCTTTTAGAGCTGAGTAGGGTACTAGGAGTGGAGCAGGGCTGGGGGAAGGCTAGAGGAGCTGGGGAGCTCCAGCCTGGAAACCCCCCAAGCTGTTTTATACTGAGGCAAGGTGGGGATTAGAGGGTTGGGGGGTTCCCCAGAGAGGGGAGACCTAGAGCCAGAGTGTGGGAGTATTGCCAGGGGTCAGCACCCCAGATCAAAGGGCACCTGGGTCCAGGAGGGACACGGGGCCAGCGGCAGCGGGACACCGGCCTGCAGAGGGTGCTCCAATGGCTGGATGAGCTAATTCCCGAGACGACCAGCAGGAGGTGCCGCTGTGGTGTGTCCTGCTTGCTTACACGGGGGCTGGGCGGCACTGGGGTGTGTGTGTTTCGGCAGGGCTGGGCAGTGCTGGTGGGGGGGTGTTTCAGCTGGGCTGGGGGGTTTTGTGAATGGCGAAAGGGGAAAACCTCCTGGGTTCTATTTCTGACTCTGCCGTTGACTCACTCTGTGACCTGCCTCAAATCATATCATATCTCTTTGCCTCAGTTCACGTGACTCACATCACATAATGCCTATCTTGCTTTCAGGAGTGGTGTAGCTTTATTGCTTTGAATATCTTGAGATTCTAGGGCATATGGTGCAATAGAAATGCAAGGTAAAGTCTTTTAGGGTAGCAACCATCTTTTGTTCTTGTGTGTTTGTACAGGACCTGGTCCATCACTACGGCTCCTAGGTGCTATTGCAAGACTAATAAGAATATTATGAGGACTATATTGTTTGGCTTCCTAAATTGCAAATATTCTTATGAAGGAAAACATACTCCAAGACATCAAGGGTTAAATCATTACCATTTTGAATTAACAAGATATGTTTCCAGCTACCCAGACTGCAGGCTAGTAACAAAAGCAGCATTTTAATTTTTTCCCCTACTCTTCAAAGTCTTATCTCTATTCCTAGCATAGACTTCAGCAATGAATGGACACAATTTGATTTATGAAGGGACTTATGCTGCATTTGCAATGAGATGACTTTTTTTTAAAGACAAAGACAAATCTGTTGCTCTTACATGAGAAAATGATTATTTAAACCTAATTTTATTTTATGACAAAGTTTTATTCAAACTTTATGCGCACTGAAAGCAAATGGTATTCCCCAGGTATTGGGGAGAATCATTTTACAACAAATACATTTCTAATGCAATTGTAGTTTATTTTATCACAAGGACCACACCGTACATATTCAAACTGACTGAGACTGTGCTAACATGGCCCCGGTACATTACAGCTCAAGTGACACATGAATACGAAGTATCAGATGAAGGCAAGTTACAATAGGCAAGTTACAATGTGATGGTTACATTTTGTGTTAATCTCACTTTTCTCCCAGCATTTGTTTTTAGGGAGATGCATACAGTTGGATTTGCTGGTCTGCTGAAGCCATTTTGCACAAGGCGGTTTTAAAATGGTTAGAGATAATGGGTAGAGAATTTCCCTTCTGTAGTGTAACCAGAGTTAATGGGGGAAGGAGGGGATGTCAGATACTTGCAAGGGCAGGAGGGAGAACAGTGGAATGTGATGGTCCGTTGTGGGCCTTATGCCACTGACTCAGGTAGAGTAGGCCCACCCCCTTGTTCTAACTTCCACCAGAGCAGGGGTCAAAGAGAATTAGAGGGCTGCAAACAACTCTCTGCAACTGCCACTCTCCTGTATATCCAAGCACAGCTGGAGAATCAAGGTCATGGTACTGATTATTACACACCGTGAATGAAAATAAAGACAGTTTGCAAGTTTGGTATTGATTATTGCTCATTGTGTGACATGGACAGCCTCCCTCACTGCAAGGTAGTTTCTCCTGGGTTTTTGTTTGCCGTGGAATGCAGCCACAGGTAAGAAACAATATCATGAATTCACAATGCTTATGTTTGCCTCAGAGCTCAGATTTTTGAACTGTATTTTTAAATGCTATGGGTCAGACCTTCAGTTGGTATAAATTGCTGTAGCTCCATGAACTCCAGTGGAGATTTATCAATTTACAGGATCTCAGGCTCTGGCCTGATTTGTACAGTTAGTTGTATTCTTTTATTTACTTTTTGTATTTTATTATTGAAATTCTATGGGACTTGGCTCCTCAATAACTTGAGCAGTTTCGGAAAATTTTACCCATTGTCTTTTGGATGAAATGTAGAACATGGCCCTCGTTTGTGGTCAGTGCAGATGCCATGAAACTTTTCACAGAAGGGCTAATCCCTCCTTTTATGGGGGGTAACCATACTTTGCCTACATAGGTATGGCAAATGGCTCATAGCTAGGTCTCTTGACTCTGTCCTGGACCTCTTACTGAATCATTTGATTGCCTTGTATAAGTCACGTCTCGTTTCCCCATCTATCGGAAAGGAAATAATGATACTTTAGCCATGTTTTAAAAGCAGACAGAGGTCTACACCTGAATAAACACTACATCACTGAGTATTAAAATCTCCCATGTGCTTTCATTTCTGTAAATTATTCTTTACTTCCTAAACTTTTGTGAAGTCCTGCTGTGCTCTATTAGAATTTGTTTTGCTTCACCTTATACAATGTTGTACTTTTTGGAGTAAGAGTGATTCCTCGGTAGCTTGCACAATCAATGTTTGTGCATTGGGATCCATTTGGCTGAATGTGAAGGGAGAGCATTATCCTTATTTTACTTGCCCATCTGGTATAGACATGAAGGCTCATTAACTTCTGTGGGACTCTCATAGTCTCAGATGATAGTTTTTATGACAATACTAACCTTTTTGTTCCTATATATTACAAATGGAATTACTAGTAGGTGAGGAAAATGTGCACAGAGAATTAAATACAGATTGCAGCCCTTTATAGACAAGTGCTACCATATTCAGACATAGATGAAGCTTTTCAATCAGTTTGTCCTCTAAGTCCTCTAAAAGTCATATATTTATTTTTAAAAAGTCACACAAAGATTAAATAAGTCATATAACATGCTGCCGTTCCAGACCCTTTTTAATTTCTCTATGGATTAAATAAAGCCTGTGATAATATCTTTATCCTTATCTAGTATTTTATCACCGATTGTATTCAGGTGGTTGACCTTTCTTATGAGCTTCAATAAATCAGCAAATCCTATAGAATACTGTGAAGCATGACTGGTTATAGTCTAATAATTCTTCCCTCCCCCGCCCCCAATCCTCTTCAAATTCCAATGGGATAGTAAAGATTGTTGCTTTAACAGAATGTTAGTGCTAAAGGAGCTATCAGTGCCCTTCATTATCAATGTGTGTAAAAGGACAAGGATTTAAAGTCTTGACATTTTAGGTAATTTCTTCATAACACAATAGCTCTTTGAAAGTCTGAAATTCAATTCAACATGCTCCACTACCTGCATATGACCTTAAGTACAAGTTGTACAGCCTCATTTAGTCAGAATATCTTTAGACAACTCTACCTAAAATCACATACAGCTTGGGATCTGTCCTCTTCATATGGCACAGGCTTACCTTTCTATGCAGAATCTATGAACCCATGCCCAATAGCTATGCATTTGTCACTAGCCCCTAGCGGATTTACACAATGTTGAAAAACGTTGATCTACCAAGATAGAAGGGCAGACATCTTAAATTTGTACTGAGTCAAGCCTCTGGTAAGCCAATCAATGGCAACTTGTTTATGAGAAAATGCATGCCCAGTTTTTCTTGCATGCTAGATCTTGTGGGGGAGGGGAGAAGTTAGAAATGTATATAATATGTAGCACGGAATAGCTTTTCAGCCATGTGATTATAAACTGCTGGAATATACAAAAAATTGCAAACACTTTCAGTCTACATTCAAAGTATGACCTGAAAAGCCTATGCGGAAATGTAGTCATACACTAGCATTCGTGAAAACATTAACAAACAGGAACTGGACAAGATTTACATTTCATACTTACTGGTATTTAGCAGGTTTCAGATTGGTAGCTGTGTTAGTCTGTATCAGCAAAAACAACGAGGAGTACTTGTGGCACCTTATAGACTAAAATTTATTTGGGCATAAGCTTTCATGGGCTAAAACCCACTTCATCAGATGCATGGAGTGGAAAATACAGTAGGAAGAGAGAGATATATATAACAGTACACGAAAAGATGGGAGTTGCCATACTAACCACCCTCCATTACAATTCTTGCCAGGTAACTGGAGAAAACTCTTCCCACTTTACATCAAGTCTTGGGATAAAATTTTCAAAAGTGCCTAAGCGAGATACACTCCTAAGAGCCATTTTCAAGTGACTTAAGCCCTTAGCCCAGTGGAGCCCAAACTGTTCCTGTCTCCCTCACCCCTTCATTACTGCACAGTTGGCTCAGCAGTGGGGCTTGGGCTGAAGGTGGAGCTGGGGGCAGAACTGGGGATGCTTTCTAACAGAAAACTAGTTCCTGGCCTGTACTTTGGAACAAAAACATCAACAGCAAAACCAAGTTACTCTATTTCTTTAGGTCACCTAGCCCAGAGGATACACATTAGCGGTGAAAAAGCTCAGATTAGACAACGTTCAAATGCTCCTGGTTCATGTGATAGCACACATTTGAGACCATATTGTTGGGTTCATATCTAAGCCGAGTCTTTGCTCTGGCTCAAATGCACTTGATGCAGGACTTGAGCAAGAGCTGGAGCGATGGTGGCTTGACATCATTTTTATATTTCCCCCCATCCTGGAGCCAGTTGGTCCCTCTGCTTATCTTAGACATTCAAGATGCTTGTAACAGCTTTTAAGGCCCTTCATCAGGATTTCTCAAACTTCATTGCACTGTGACCCCCTCCTGGTGTGCTGGGGGCGGGGTGGTGGTGGGGGAGCAAAGCTGAAACCCAAGGCAGGGGGCTGTAACCTGAGCCCTGATGTCCAGGACTGAAGCTGTTGGGTTTAGTCTTTGGCCCCGGAAGAGTTAGGCTCACGCTTCAGCTTCGGCCCTGGGCAGTGGGGCTCGGGCTTTGGCCCCATTACATCTAAGCCAGCCCTGATGACCCCATTAAATGGGGTCGCGACCCACAGTTTGAGAACCGCTGCCCTACATAATTTTGCCTCATCTTCCCTGGCCTTATCACGTCCTCATTCTCCTCCTCTCTGCTAATTCTGCCAGGCTTAACATACCATTTGTCTGCCTCTCCAATATTTGTCTCTGATCCTTTTTCCACACAGCTCCCTGTAGATGGCACTTTTCCTGAACTTATCTGCGAAGGCCATAGCTACCCTTTCCTCAAAACTCACTTCTTCCATGATGCCTTTCAAAAATTAGCTGCCTAAGTTATCTACTTATTTATCTAAACTCTCTGTTAATGAAAGATTTACTCCTTTAAATGGAGATAAACGGTGGAATGCTAGAAGAGAGGAAAACAAAAATTGGAATTGAAGCTAGGGACTACTTGGGTGGGTGGAAGCAAAGGGCTAAGGAGACCATCTTTTAAAAAGGCAAAAGTGGGACACCCTTGGCGGGGGTGGGGGGAGGAGAGGAGCAAAGGCAGGGCCTCATGGCAAGGGGGGCTCAGGCCGCCGGAAAGAGGACTGGTGCTGCCCCTGAGTCTCAGGCAGGTACTGGAGGGAATCCGGGCCAAATGCTGCCCTGGAGTCATTCAGCCTGGGACCGGGATTTGAACTCTGCATTTCGGAACTGTCCCACCCAATTCAGGATGGGTGGTCATCCTAAAAGGGCTGATGGAGGAGGGGAAGGGAGTAAGGGAGGAGGGACTTTAGTGTTTCATTTAATCCGCCCCCTCAAAAACAAACAAAAATAAAACCAGTAAAACTACTGAGCCACATGTGTACCATTTTGCTTATATATTGTATGACTATCTTACACCTTTTGTCCTTCTTTGCCTTTTCAGTCTGCATGCTCTTTGAACTGGAAACAGGGTCCTCTGTATTTTGGACCACACCTAGGGCATTTTGGATGCCAACACAATCTAAATAATAAATACAAAACTGAATGCTATCTTTCCTTCCCCACCCAAGCACCACCCAAAAACATGATCCTAGGCATTTGTTTTGAAATATATTTGAAAGAGTTTTATTTTTTGCAAATGTTTGCAAGCAATGAGATTTTCTGAAAACTTGTTTAAAAAGGCAGACAAAGGAACAGTTAAAGCAGAGCGTGTTACCCTACCTGCAACCTTACAAAGAAATTTTAACAGAGTCAGATGAAAAACAGGTGGATGAACAAAATGTTTCATGTACAAAAATAGCATTATTATAAAATAAAATAAATGATATAGAACTCCAAAACACTTTAGAACAAAAATAGCTACATGCAACAGAAAACATTTTATTATGGTTCTGTTTATGCATCAAAATTGAACAGAAATTTTGAAATCTTGATATTTGTTAGTGAAATGCACTGTCAGATCAATGAGGTGTCTTAGTGCTACTGCAATAATGACTTTAAAAGAAGCAACTGAATGAAGCTGAAACAACTGTTTTCATGATGTTTACTGATTTGTTTAGTACTTGGCTCTCAGAAGTATGTAATCTCTGTATTTGAATAATTTACTGATAACAGCTGACAATCCTAACATTGTAGTAGTTTTTCCCCAGAAAGAAACCCCATTTTTCTAAACATAGAAAATTTTAACTAATGTACAGAACCTTTTACAATTCTACATCTATGCTATAAAATACATACTGTACATATTAACGATCCCTACAGTTGTAGTTTTTTAATGGCTAGGTGTCCCACAACAGAGTTTATCTTCTTTGCAATTAACCTGAATCACACATGTTTTTAACTTAGAAAATGTCATGAACTTTGTAATGGCAAACATTACACAGAAGTTTAGGCAGAGTGAAAAACAACAACATTAAGATACTGCTAAATTAACTTCTTAGTGATCTCTCTCGATTATAATAGTTTTACATTTTTATATATGCACAATACCAAAAATATGCCTATTTCATGCTAAAATATTGTCTCATCTTTTTAGTTGAGGCAATCTGATACAGACCTAGCCAAAAATAAAAGCACACTATTAGGTTTGATGATAGCCGAAGACAACATCCTTTTTGAAAAATCACTCACCACAATTCAGTGAATGTTAACAGTGAATGACATGATTTTCAAAAGTGCTAGGCATCCACAAAGCTCAGTAATGTCAATAGGAACTTCAGGTGCTTAGTATCTTTGGGGAAAAAAAAAATCAAATTAAGTTAGAAAAAAATTAATATGATTTCAATGAGTATAGTACAGATAATTCACAGACTCTTGCTCTTTTCACACTAGTGCTTAACATTTAATTCTTTTGAAAGCTGATTCTAAAAAAACAAACAGAATCTAGAATGCTTTAAGAAAATGAATCATCTTTCACTCTCTATTTGTTCAGAATTATGTTTAAGCTAGTATTGCTTTTCACAGCTCACTGATAAATTAAGAATTTGCAGAATAAAGTGAAATTTGATTTTACAGATGTATATGGGATAACAAAAAACATCATAGAAGCACAGAGGTAGAAGGCTTCAAGGAATTAAACCTGAGTTACACCATCATTACTCTCTAGATACCTAACATAATAAAGTTTTCTAATATCCTTTCAGCATATAACATCTTGTATCATTTGAAAATCTTTTTTTGGCTGCAGTACAACACAAACCATGGCATTATCAGTAAAGTCAGTTGCTTGTCTCTTAAAGATATTTGTCCTTATTCCTTTACTGGAGTAACATATTAATGCTACATACAATAAACAAGCATGGTATGTGGGGATGGATGAAGCATTTCATAAATATAATCTTAAGCATTTTAGTATAATTTTCCTTTAACAGTACAAGTAACCACACATACAGGATCTCTAAGATTTACTTTGAACAAATAAAGAGTGAACAGAAGAGCCTCACAAGGAAAAATATATATATATATATATAATAGAAATCTGTCATCTTCAGATTCTACCATCAAAGTGCATTCTGAAAAAATAGCAAAAGCTGCACCCTTTTTGGCACCCTTTTCTGTAGCACAGTGTCTCATAAAAACAAACCTGCCTTTGATTTCTGCTTTATTTAGAAACATTCCCCCTTTATCAGGAAAGGATGATGATAAATGCACAGCCTTTCACTTATGATATGCAAACATAAAAAGCAGTAAAGGTATCCTGCGTTTCCCTAGTCAAAATATAGATGTGAGCAATTTCCAATGTGAAGTATTTCACAGATTACTTCACCAAACTTTAGGCATGTATACAAGGTAAATTGAACTTCAGAAGGAAATTGTTTAAAAAAATGTAAACCTATTTAATTTTATTGACTGAAATTTACTAATGTATTATGGAAACAAATGACAATATATTTTATGCACTGGAATCAACCTGTACATTTTATATTAATAATTTAGTTTTTAAACGATTGCTAATCAACATGTCAAACATGCTAAGTATATGACATAACTGTTAAGGACAAAACAATTAATACAGGATTCCTTTAAAAAGGAATTGTATACAGTAGTTGCTTTAGCAGCAGATATCAGTAAGTGCTTGGCTTCTACCATTTACAGCACCGCTACTAGGATGACATTAACCAATGAAACATCAATCAGTACAGAGGTTTAGACCTGACACGCTCTTTGATACTTGTTTAGGCAAACATTTGAAAAACAAACAAACAGTGTGAACGTGGAATATTTCATATAGTTAGAAACAAGGATTTCTCAGCAAAATATACTTGAAGTATACTAATAGCCAATATCCCACAAACAAAATTTGATATTTACCATCATACATAAATTGTATGACTCAAATACTGTTTAATAGTACTTTTTTTTGCATATCTTTTACCTTAATTCAATAGCAGTAAATATCTTCTTTAATTATACGGTGGCAAGTTTGAGTAATCTGTTTCAGCATTTATCTGACATTCCTAGAATCAGATGCATTTGCTGGTCTCTCACTGTACTTCTCTTCCCAGTTGTCAAATTTTAAGACACAACCTTCAATTCCCAGTGTATCTGGAAACAACAGTACCTTGTCTGTGTACCAAACCCAAAATGTAACGATACTTGTCTTTTTCTTTGCTTTCGTTTAAAAAAAAAACTTATTTAAGCAAGCATCAGAAGCAGCACTGACCACGTTCAATTGAGAGACACTGGCGGCTGCTAATTCATTCCAAAAACAGGTTACTAGATTACAGGCAAAGTAATGGTGTTCTATCGTTGCCTGAGCCATCTTCTGGAATTCTAGGCAGGAGAGCAGATCGGGTCAATCCCCAGAATTTTTGAGGAGTGAGATCTTTTTTAGCAGCTGTGAACTTCCACCCCATGTGATTCCCACAAATTCTGCACTGGGCTATAGTCCATGCATACCTAAAAAAAAAAAAAAAGTGTTTTGGCAGGAGTCACATCATTCATGAGAACATTTTAATGGAACTGGAACACAGTTAAAGAAGGAAGAAAATATCAGTTTTAGTTTGGGATTTTCAAATGGGTTAATGGATTCAGGCACCCAATTCTCATTGATTTTTCAATAGGACTTGGACACCAAACTCCCTACGTCTCTTTGAAAAATCTCAGCCTTCAAGATTATTACATTGTCTACAAAAAGTAGAATAATAAAAGCATTTTATTTCAGTATATATTTCAGTAACATGATTAATTATTGTGTGCCAATACAGGAGTCTCAAAATGCTTATCATAATAAACTTAAGCTATAAGGGATGGTTTTAAGGATCTATTTAAAGGAGAATATTAAATCCATCAGCAACCCCAAAAAATCAAAGAATGAGGCAAATTGTATGTGAATTATGACGGCCTTACAGGTGCAAGTTTTTTTTGTTTTTGTTTTTTTTAATTATTCTAAAATATGCTTGTCTATTCAAACCAAAAGCTTAAATGATTGTGGGAGAGATGGGCGGCAACTTTAAGGGAAACTAAACTTCAGTTGGAAGAAAGGATCATAGTAGTTGCTTAATAAAATAACAGATAAAGGACTGAACCTCCCTCCTCCCCCCCCCCCCCCACACAAAATCGCACCACACCCAAAAGGTCACATCCCGAGGTTTTATAGGGGAGAGCTCAGGACAAGGCTGGTTGCACAAGTACAAGCTGGCATCAACCTTTCAAATGTGTACTATCTAAAAGAATTCATTACTGTAATTTTATCTTAATTGATATCACTTCACCTTACCAAAACTTGTTCTGTGGAATAACCTTCTTTTGAAATAGTCCACGCAGAAACCATGAACAACTTTGACTGCTCTAAATTTGTTCCGTTTCCACTTTGATTCTTGGCAGGATCTGAGATAGTTCCTGCACTTGTACATTTTGTTCTCCTCCTTGCCCTCTATCTCCTTCAAGTTAGAAAAACGGGATTTATTTGCATCTTTCACCTGCCGAAGTGTACACACTTTTTAAAGGGCTCAGAACTCAAATAGCTTAAAAATTAGGTTATTATTCCAGCAGTGCTACAGGTGCTAAGGAGTTTATTTATAAAATGATTCAGGAATAAACTAACAAAATTAGGTTACTGTTCCAGCAGTGCACTATACACACTAAAGAGATTACTTCTAAAATAAATAAATTCAGAAATAAATACCTTTGTTATTTTGAAAAATAAGTATTTTACTTCCTCAAACAGCAGAATGATATCACTGCAGATTTAAATAAGTATCTGGATAAGGTAATATTTCTATTTTTCAATTATTATTAAAGCATAGCTGACAGTTCATGGATTTTTTAAAAATATTGTATATAGGAACACCACCACGTAGGCATCACGTTTTCTGTATTTGCCTCTAAATTTTTTATCACCAAAGATAGCTGCAGAGAAACAATATGGCTTTTTTCAGAATTCATCTGTTTATGCTGTACAATTCCCCGTTTAAAATTATAAACTTCTGTTTGTGTTTTTTTGTAAGGACAAGACTGATCCCTACAGAATTAATTAATTTATGTTTTCCATAAACTTGTCTATGTCACAGACAGAGAAACTCTTAGGAAATAAATATCCCACTTATCTGCTCCAGAAGCTGGATTGTGTCTAAATATATTATTTAAAGTTTTCTATTTTATTTTAAAAGGTGGGTATTCAAAATCTCCAACCTACTTAAGAAGCTACTAGTCCAGTTATATGGTTTAATATAGGAAATTTCCTTGTAATTTTTTTAGACAAGATGAGTAACATGACATGGTCTGAAATTATAAATACGCTAAATATTCTGCTTGGCATTTTGCATCAACTACACTTGTAGGGAGGGTAGGGAAGGAGCTTCAAAGATAAACTGAGGAGATTGAGGGAGAACAGAAGTAAATTACACATAATCCTTTTCAAAGATCTATCAGATATTTGATAGTGAGAAGTCAGAAGTCAGTATTAAAGTGTGCACCACTTAACGTTTCTAATATGAATAAAATCTATACAAATCTATACATTTTAGTCCATGAAAGACAGAATTCCCAACCACAAGCAATATAAACAACCAAAATAGTTTAAAACAAGGTCCTCAGATTAGTAAATAAATCTCTGGTCATAACGAGAGACATTCACAGTTTACTATGTGGAAAGTTGTAGGGTTGGAGATTACATACTGAAGACAATTCAAACTGGGGATGGAGGAGGGAGGGAAGAAGCAACAGTAGTATCATCCTGGAGACTGAAATGTTTTTAAAAAGAATGAAAGACGTGATCCCATAGCTAACAGATTTTAAGATGATTGTTAATGTCACCCGACACTTTAGCTGCTGGTTCTTTCTCCATCTGTGTGAAAGACTGGAAGCCCTTTGGGGACAGAGTGTCTATTTTACAATGAGGCCCTGATACCTGATTGGGGTCATTTGGTACTACTACAATACAAATGATAACACTTCCTGTTATATATAGTTATTTATCAAGATACTAGTTGGGTAATTAAAAGAGAATTATTCAAAAACAACTTTTAAAATATGGCAAAATCTATGTACAACTTTAAAGGCACAAGAGAATTCTGAATACATTTTATCTAACTTCTCCAATTTATTTTAGATTAAGAAGGAATACTAAATTTACTTTTTTCTTCATTTACAGTAGTTGAATGATCATTTTTAAGAGTTTAGAAAATAATGTAATGTCTGCTTCTCAGTGTTTGCAGGCCAGAATGCATTTAAATCAGAATTATTAATTTCTATTATTTGCTAATAAGATTTCTGAACTGTATTTTGTAATACTGGAGTGCATTATTAGTAGAAAGAAATACTGTTTTACCCAGGAAACCAACTGTGCTCTGTAGAAGGTCGGCCACTCAGATTCAAGTTGCAGGCTTTGTACACTGTAAGGGTCTCATGGACATACCCATGAGGATTCACATATGCTGCCATAGGTCCGCACAAGGATAAACTACAATGGATAAATAAGAACCAGTTATGTACTTTGATAGTTTCTCAAGACATACATCAAAAAGGAAAACAGGGCTGAAAAGTGTTCATAAAATTAAAACAACTCTAATTAGAAAATGAATAGAGGAAGCAAACTGCCAAACACTTCAAAATATTTTGCATAAAAAGAAGTCTAATATGCTTGTAGACAAGATTTATTGAATTAAAGTATTAAAAAATGGAATAAAAATAGGTATGTGCACCTTTATTACATGAGATAACGTCACAATAATTTTCCAAACTTTGTATAAATGTAGGGTCTGATCCTATTATCCCTTACTCAGAGTTAGTAATCTTTACTAACATGAGCAACTCCTGCTGACTACTTCCTAAAGCTCTGTTTCAGGAAAGGCACTTAAGCAAGTGCTTATATGCTTTCCTGAATATTATAAACGCATGCTTAAGTGCATTCCTGAATTAGGGCCTAAGTGTTTCTTAAAGGTGACAAGTTAATAACTGCAGGCCTGATGGAATGTTGGCATGGAAAATACCTCATTTGGAGTGGGTGATGGTCTTTACCTCAGCAATATGTAATTAAGGGCTAATCTACACTAACGCAGTAAGTTTACCTAAGTAACGCTACTTCAGTTACGTGAATAACGTAACTGAAGTTGACGTAGCTTAGGTCGATTTACCACGGTGTCTACATTGTGCTGTGTCGACGGGAGACGCTCTCCCGCTGACTTTCCTTACTCTTCTCAGGGATCTGGAGTACCAGAGTCGACGGGAGAGTGCTCTCCCATTAACTTAATCGACACCGCTGTATTGATCGCAGCAGTGCCGATCTACTGGTAAGTGTAGACATGGCCTTAGTGTAAACAAAATACAGGATAATTTGCCATTTACTTTTACTTGCCTCCACTGAGTAAAAACTTACAATGAAAACAAATAGCAACACTACTCAGCCTCTTAATTCTACCTTTAAAATTGAGCAGTCAGCAAAAATGAGCATTTATTGTCACACTATTGTCTCAATTTCAAAAAAGGAGTTAAAAAAGACACCCCACAAATGAACAACATAGCAGCAGCTTCTATCGTTTAGATAATTACTACAGCTGCTTATCACACGGATAAAACAAAACAAAACAAAAATATTACTATGAAGAGTCTTTGTTAAGCCAAGAAATCTTCTAACCTTCATATCATCATAGGTGACAGATAGATATTAGCAAAAAGAACAGGAATGGCTGAGCCATTACAAACATTGAATCTATCTCCCCTTGTAAGTATTCTCACACTTCTTATCAAACTGTCTGTACTGGGCTATCTTGATTATCACTTCAAAAGTTTTTTTTCTCTTACTTAATTGGCCTCTCAGAGTTGGTAAGACAACTCCCACCTGTTTATGCTCTCTGTATGTGTGTATATATATCTCCTCAATATTTATTCCACTCTATATGCATCCGAAGAAGTGGGCTGTAGTCCATGAAAGCTTATGCTCTAATAAATTTGTTAGTCTCTAAGGTGCCACAAGTACTCCTGTTCTTTTTGCGGATATAGACTAACACGGCTGCTACTCTGAAAGATAGATATTAGTTATCCTGGGTGAAGCTGGAGACAAGGCCACCAGCAGTGGTAACTGTTTTCAAGAAATACTATCCTGACACAGCTATTAATGAGGACAATGGATAGGTCATACATATAAGAATGAATTGCCTACTACAACTCTTAGTCTAAAAATAATTCTATTTCACATCACGTCATATCCAATGATACATGTCTTCCTTGCTTCACAACATACTAATAGCACATCTATGATACTCAAATCACATATAGTAATCTGAAATCAGTGCTTGTTAAAATGTGGAAGTATTATGCACAACTGAGATTTTTTTCCCTATTACTTCTGAATTGGGTTAATCAGACCCGAAATATTACAGCGATATAGAAGAAGTTATACTCCAAAATTCACCATAAGAGTACAACCCTACACTGGCTGGGTGCTGAGCTAGATAATATAACATGGCCTTTCAAACTCCAACTTCTATTATTCTAAAGTTATCATAAATAACCATTTTGTTAGAGGTCTGTGGACTGGATGATGTCTTTGAATTTATTTTACCTATTTTGTTTTACACAGAGAATTTCCTATGAATATTTATTGATCAGCTCAGAACGATCTCAGAAGAATAAAAAGCAAAGAGAAAATGAGAGTTGTAGGAAGAGCAAAACTATGAATACATACCCAATTTTCATTTATTGTTTTCCAAAGAAGAGACTAAACTAATTAAAAACTCACCTGAATATTTCATTCTTAGTTGTTATTTCTGTGTCTTGACATTGCTTACAACAAAGAGATGTACACTTCAAAAGAAAAACAAATACACTATCAAAAGGACAACTTTACTCACTTCGGCATATTTGTCATCGAAGTAACATAATCACAAGCTTTTTTGGTTTTGTTTTTTTTTAAAGAAAAGGCCTCTGACTATGTAATTATAATAAATTAGGAAAAGGTCTATTCTTTCAAGAGCTTTTGAAAAACGAATACATCTAGACAAATACAAAGATGTTGCTATTTAATATGTAACACAGAAAAGGAGGACAAGTACAAACATGCATTTTTAATTTCTGCAAAATGTATTAAGTTCTGAAATACTGGGAGTGCTTTTAACTTCAAGAAAAAATATTTTGTAACATTAAATGGATTGATTCCCTCACCATCCTTTTTCTTATTTCCCCCTCTGAAGTACTATAACAGATTAATCTATCACTTAAAATTACTAGAAAGTAAGCTGGAACAGAACAATTCATTACTGACCTTTCCCAGAAACTAAGCCTTTAAAAATAAGTTCATAATAATACTTTATTCCAGTATAAATTTTTGGGATGTAAAATATTTCCCATCTTTTTTAAAAAAAAGAATAATACTTTTGAAATTGTCAGTGAAACAATTTAAGAAGTTTATGGGACAAAATGTTATTTTAACAATGTTCACTTAAAACAATTTATGTAAATCACAGTTCGTACTTTTGGTTCCAACTAAGTTCTGACTCCTACTCCTCGTGTTCTATCTCCTGCTCACTTCAGCATGTTGCTCCTTTTGTCTCCTCTTACTTATGCATTTTTGTGATGCGCACTATACCCTGAATGACTTCCCTCTAATAATGTGCCAACTGTCATTACTTTCCTTCCTATCCCTCAACACCCACTTCTTTTTGCCTTACTTCCCCACCACTGACCCATTCCTGTGTGCCATCTTCTATTGTTCTCTCATTCTACTGCACTTAGTTTAAAATTATCAGAATTTAAGCATCAGACATCACCCATATTCTCCTTTATTTTATTCTTTGTCCATCCTTCCTTTCTTACCAGCTTCTTTATCTGGTGTTTCAATCACTAGGACTGTCTGATTTATAATATAAACTCTCTGGGGAAGGAATCATGTATGTATTATTTCTGTATAGTGCTATGCACATTTTTAGCTCTATATAAATATTAAACAATAATAAACTGTTTATCATAAGAGCAGTGCAAGTTTTAGTCACAAAACCCATTACTAATGCAATACATTTCACATGCATCAAATGCCATAAAGGCAACAGGCCAGATTCTGACCTCAGTTACAACACTAAGTCAGGAATAAATCAGAATTTGGCTGATTCTGTATGTAATCAATTTAGTGGCCTTCATATTATATATTACTCCAACTAATACAATAGTTAGAGAGATTTATATAATACATTTTTACAGCTGGATCTTCACATGTACACTAGTGTCCTATATTGTTGGGCAAGGAAAGACTATATATTAAAATCAATGCTATATATTTCATAAGGGCAGGTCAAGTCTCCTGGTCTCTTTTAGGATTTATAAAAAGATGTACCTAATTCTGTAGATGAGCAGTTCTTGGAATTGCATGAATGTTAACATTAGAGCATTTTATAATTTCAGCCACAGGAAAGGGGTGGCTAATCTCCTAAATGATTAGAGAAATCCCATCTGAAAATTTTCCCAACGCAGCCCTAGCATCATAGAAACGTAGGGCTGGAAGGAATCATGGGAGACTATCTAGTCAATCCTCCCATGCTGTGGCAGACCAACCATGCCTAGACCATCCCAGTTTGTGGAATCCCCATCACTGGAGGTTTTTAAGAACAGGTTAGACAACCTTTCTTGGTAACCTATTCCAGTATTTAATTATTCTTATAGTTAGAAAGTTTTTCCTAATATTTAACCTAAATCTGTCTTGCTGCAGATTAAGCCCATTACTTCTTGTCCTACCTTCAGTGGACGTGGAGAACAATTGATCACAATCCTCTTTATAACAGCTCGATGAGCCATGGGCTAGAACTTTGACTTAACATATTTGAAAACTGTTATCAGGTCCCTCTCAGTCTTCTTTCTCAAAATTAAACATACCCAGTTTTTTTTTTTAACCTTTCCTCATAAGTCAGGTTTTTTAGAGCTTTTATAATTTTTGTCCACATCTTTCCTAAAGCGTGGCACCCAGAATTGTTCACAATACTTCACCTGAGGTCTCACCAGTGCCAGGTAGAGAAGAAAATTACCTCCCTTCTCTTAATATACCCCAGAATTATATTGGCATTTTACAGAGCTGCAGCACATTGTTGGTACATATTCAGTTTGTGATCCACTGTAATCCTCAGATCCTTTTCTGAAATATTACCATATAGCCAGTTATTCCCCATATTGGTGATTTTTCCTTCACAAGTGAAATACTTTACTGATTCATCTTGATTTCAGACCAATTTGTCAAGGTCATTTTGAATTCTAATCATCTTCTCCAAAGTGCTTTCGACCCCCTCCGAATTTAGTGTCAGCCACAAGTTTTTAAGCCTACTCTCCACTCCATCATCCAAGTTATTAATGAAAATATTGAATAATACTAGCCTCTAGACAGAGCCCTGTGGGATCCCACTAAACGTGGCCTCCCAGTTTCACAGAGAAGTATTGATAACTACCCTTTGAGTATGGTCCTTCAACCAGTTGTGCACTCACCTTATAGTAATTTCATCTATATCACATTTCCCTAGTTTGCTTATGAGAATGTCATGTTGAACCGTGTCAAAAGCCTTACTGAAAATCAAGATAGACTATATCTACTCCTTCCCCACCAGTAACCCTGTCAAAGAAGAAAATTAGGTTGGTCTGGCATGATTTGTTCTTGACAAATCCATGTTAGCTATTACTTATTACCCTATTTTCCCTAGTTGCTTACAATTTGATTGTTTAGTAATTTGTTCCACTTTCTTAGTTAGGCTAGTTGGTGTCTAATTTTTCAGGTCCTTTCTGTTCCCGTTTTAAAAGAAAGGTACTATGTGTGCCTTTCTGTAGTTCTCTCGGACCTCATCCATCCTTCATGAGTTCTCAAAGATAATTGTTAATGGTTCCGAGATTGCTTCAGTTAGTTCCTTAAGTACCCTAGCGTGAATTACCGTATATACTCGTTCATTAGCCCGCTCGTTTATAAGCTGATCCCCCCAAAATGGATAGGTAAAAATAGCAAAAACTGTATGTTCCTTTCATAAGCCGACCCTATATTTCAGGGGTGGGAAAACTTTGGCTCCCAGCCCGTCAGGGTAAGCCACTGGCGGGTCGGGACATTTTGTTTACCTGGAGCGTCTGCAGACATGGAGCCCGCAGCTCCCAGTGGTCGCGGTTCACTGTTCCCAGCCAATGGGAACTGCGGGGCTCCATGCCTGCAGTTGCTCTAGGTAAACAGAACGACAATCTATTAGATCAGGGATCGGCAACCTTTGGCACGCGACCCGCCAGGGTAAGCACCCTGGCAGGCCGGACCAGTTTGTTTACCCGCCGCGTCTGCAGGTTCGGCTGATCGTGGCTCCCACTGGCCGCGGTTTGCTGCTCCAGGCCAATGGGGGCGTCGGGAAGCGGCGCGGGCCGTCACTTCCTGCCTGTATTAGATATTCAATACAATGATTCCATAGAGTTTAAAATCATCAAATTTTGGTATAGACCCATTTATAAGCTGACCCCTGCTCTGTGATGCGTCACTTTTTTACCAAAAATATTCAGCTTATGAACGAGTATATACGGTAAGTATCCTAGCCTGCTGAATTGAGCATCTCTAACATCTAAACATTCTTTAACTAATTCTTTCCCTATTCTGGTTTGTGTTCCTTCCCCCTTGTTAATATTGATTGTGTTAAGCATCTGGTCACCATTAACCTCTTTAGTGAAGACTGAAACAAAATAGGCCTTAAATACCTCAGCCTTCTGTCATCTGTTATTAACTCTCAAATGCTCCGCTCTGTGCATTTCTTGTAGCTCTTTCATGTGAAGTTCGTGCATGTACACTAGATTGACAGCCCATTTGAACACATAGCTATTGTAATTCCTGCGTTAGATAGTCTTGGTTAATTTTTAGTTCCAGAAAACCCATATTAAAAGGACAACAAAAGACAAGTTTTAAATCATCTTGGAATCCTGTTGCTTATTAGGATAGTAGATGTTTGAATGTAAAAATCCTTTCAGTCCAATATTTATGTAGTCTTATCACTGTAGGGATATATCATACTTTATAAAGCACTAAAATCCACTCCACTTATCATGGCACAGCAATATTTCATTACTGTATGTTTTACTGTAAATGCGTTCTGATTTTAGAAAGAATGGTACTAACTGCATCAGGCTTCTAGCACCATCTCTTGGCTGGCACAGTACAATAAAGTGTTGGAACATCATTTAAAAAATATAATTGTCATTCTTTCAAGACGAAAAAAAGCCAGCAAGTACTTTAGCGGTAGGGGAAAAAAAGGATAAAATGCACTGCAAGTCTGCGGCTAAATATAATGTGCCAGCCAATATCAGTGGACGACATATTCTATCAAAGTTAAAAATAAACAGGAAAAATAAAAAGTTCTAAAAAATACCACTTCTTAAAATATAACTTGGAAATGGCAGAATTTTTTTTGTTATAGATTATACAAACTACTCTTTTTACCTGGTGACACTAAATCAAAGTACCGTAAATTAAACATAAATAAGATACTTACTTTGTTCATAATATCTAATTCACAACGCAGTCGCTGAATAGCGCTTCCTATTTTAAGCAGCTGAATACGTAATGAATCATCAATTGGCAGGCAAGCAGCAACTCTGTAAGAAAAATCTGGAGAAAAGCACCATGCCTGTTACAATGTAAGAAATAAAATATGGATGTCTTTTATTCAGTTCTCTATGTATGCACAATGCTTTTCTAAACAAGAGAAATAAACTTGTACTAGCAAAAATGTACACTTTTCACACACTGTATCCAAGTGGCAATGTTGGCTCTAATACCAACATTTGCTTAAGTGTTATATCATGGGAAGGATAAGCATTTTCTGAGTGCATTCATTTCTGTAGGGTTCCTTCCCCCCAGATTTGTACATAGAACAAAAACATAACAATAGTCTCACGTTTCAGTTTTGATATACTCAAGTGATTTTTATTTTTAAAAAATTATATAAAAATCAGCTGCCTTTAACCAGATGTTGGAATTTATGTGGTCATAAGGTAATGGACTTTACCGTATTCATTCTTGTCCTTATGTCATCAAATCACTGTTAGACCACAGGACAAGCACAGGCCTGATATACTACTACAGTCCCATCTCATGGTCAGTCAGAAAATTCAAAAGCTGGACTTTCCAGCTTTAAACATTAATTTCTACCAGTTCAGAAAACAACTGCTAAAAGTGTGTTGGAAAATTTTTGATAAAGGTGCTTTGTTAATGGACCAGTACATGTGTTCAGTACACATAATCTCTTCCCAGTAGTAGTCGTGGGCTAGCCAGCAAGAAAAAAAAAAAAAAAAGATCATTACCTTTAACAAAATATGAGGGGAGAAAATACAAATTTGCTGAAAACCAAGCAACATAATTTTACAATACCTATTGGATTTGATGGAAGAGATTCATCTTTAAGATTTTCATCCCACTCATGTAGTTGCCACTTGACTCTTTCCATTAAGGTTTCCTTTCATTAGAAGAAAAGCGTAATTTAAATACACATTTTTTTCCCCTTTAAAATAAAAGCAAAATGGGGAGTGAGCTATTGGCCTCTAGTGGACATTATCTTTTAAAAGACTTAGCGCAAAGACAGTTTATCTACATGTCTACATATTTTGAGCTAATAAGTTAAAAATCAGCCTAGGTTTCCCATCAGGCAAGGTGGGAACACTTCTCAGAAAGAGAGAACTGATCAGTTTGGAAAAGAAATTAACTATCTTTAAAGGATTTCTATATTATGGTAGTATCAGGGTGGCTGGTAGCAGAACTGCCCCCCTTCTTCCTCTTGTGACAGGACACAAGGAGTGAAATCCTGGTCTCACTGAAGTCAGTTTCAAAACTTCCACTGACTTCAGTGGGACCACAAGATTTCATAGATGAGGTAATACACGAACAGCCAGGGCTGGTAGTGCTCAAGTTCTTCACAGGATGTATATTCTGTTTTGTTTATAATGATTGTGGTAAAGATTGAGCAGACTTTACTGGGAGGGAGGGGAATATCTGATTAATTTAGTGCTGATTAAAGATTCTAAATGTGTAGTTTTTTAATTAAAGTGAAGCTTTCAGTACTGGATCAACTATTAGGGTAGGTCATATTCGGTGGGGGTCCACGGTTTCTATAATTCATGTACAAACACTATAAGATAGCAAATAAAAATCCAAGCTATTGATTTGGAAATAAAAACAAAAATTGTTATTGTGTTGAGTATTTTTGCAGTAAATATGTGTAAGTTTGTTAAAGATATTTTAAAATGTGTGTCATTTTGGCTAATGTTTTGATAATGCCGCAGTTAGTACTTAGAAACACGAAATAAAATAGATTATATGGTTTTGTGCTACTTAATAATGAAATACCCAAAAGCATAAAATTGATTATAGCTCCCTGGGTAAGATCTGGTTTATACTTACAGCATCATATAAAGAGTAGAGCCATGGAGGCCAAGAAGTCAAACTAGCACAGTGAAACTTCCGCTGGAACAGAAAACATAACATTTACTTTTGAATCATAATATTTCTGTAAATCTTGTACAAACAGATATAGGGGAGGGAGAGGAGAAAATTATCTGGGAAGACATCTACTTATTTAAAAATGCCTTGAAATGTCAATCAACATAACACCACTGGGGACTTGTTACCATATTCAATCCAAAAATCGCAAAATATTTTGCAAATGTATTAAGATCCACAGTACCCACGTTGTAGATTTACAAATAAACAAACAAACAGAAATTAAATCTCATTTAATGACAAATAATCAACAAGCAGACGTGGTCTTTAAAGATACATCATCACCTTCAAATCTAGTCAGTTTTATAAAAAGTTATCAGTAGTTTCAGGTAATTTGCCTGTCCATTAGCCCATTGTTAATTTTTGTGGGTTTTACAATCACTTTTTTGTATATTAAACATATTTATCCCTCTCCTGTTGCTATATGAATGATCCCCTCCATCAATGGCGGGTGGGGATGGGGAAACTGACTGACTACACAGGGTAAACAATGAAATTATTATAATCAAATGCTGCCAAATGCACATGCAAACTAAAAAAATTTGAGAACAATGGGCCAGATAATTAGCTGCTGTATACTGTCCCCCTGACTTCAAACGAAGATTTTTAAAGAATTAGCAATGGTAAGTGATACTTGTAAAAACCACAGGTAAAAGTACTCACATAGATGTTTGATTTTTAAGTTGCCAGTGTCCCCAAATGACAAGTTAAACACACACAAAAATCTGTGGACAAGCCAGAAACAGAATCCAGATCCCCCGAGTCTCAGCCCTGTAGTAGTCTAGTAAGTAGATCCAAAGAGTGCTTCCTCATAGTAAAACAGTTGTTGAGTAAGGACATTTCATATTAAATAAAAAACTGTGGTCAAGTCATGAGTCCATTGCTATCTAAATTCTAACTGAAAGGTAAAAATATTTTTATGTGGCAATCGTCAGTGCTAAACATTTTCAAGAATGCTTACCAAATATCAATGCTTATTCCCAATCTATTGGAAGCCTATTTAAACAACATAGGCACTTATTGTTTCAATTTAGATATATTTAGTATTGCATAAAAATACTTATATCATACTTTAACAGTGTTCTGTTAAGGACAATTCAGGTTCAAATGAAGTGGAATGGGAAAGATGTGTCAAAAGAAGATGAGGAAAACTTAAAAGCACTGGGAATGTATTCACTGAAGGTATAATGAGTAACATTACTGAAGTGCCTTTAAAATCAAATAATAATTGCATTATTGATACCATGATTGTGGTATAAGACCCTAAAAAATAGAAATAGAATAGATTTTACTCTACTTAATAGACTGCACACACACACACAGTTTGAGATGTAGAAGAAATCATAACCACAATGATTACTGTAAAATTCTACGGTCAAGAGTGACCTGTGTTAGCTGAATTGTTCTCAAATGTGAAAACAAGTAACAGGATCACTTGATTTCTGCTCTAAAGAAACAGCACTACAACATACAGAGTGGATTCAGAGAAACAGCATGAAAGGGAAAAGGCTCAGCAACATCATTTTTCAATGTTCAACCTGTCCAACTGTAACACACTGTTTTTCAGTTGTTCAAAAAAACAAATCAAATCTCTGCAGCGAATGCTTGTTTCAAGGAATTAACAAAAGAATGAGAGAGATTAAGAATATTAGCAATAATGAGGAAGACACAGGCTACTTCCTGGGAATTAATGATTCTCTAGGAAGGCTGATGCCCCAACACAAAACAAGGACATCTATTATGACTGATTTCTGCAGTGAAAATGCTTTGGTCATTACACACTTAGGGACCTTTTACTGAGAGACTGAACTCAAGTACACAGGATTGGCATTTTATTTTATTTCTTTATTTAAAGAAACTAGTGTGGGTGTCTTAACAGTTGCACCTACTGCAATGGTCTAGCTAAAAATCTGTCAGCATTTAATTATAAGCCCTTATTTTCAGGGATATTACTAGGTCAAATAATCTTCCTTCAGAAATCTTGGCATGTGAAGGTACCAAGCCAAAAATTCCTTGTTCATTTTTATTCTAATAATTTGAAAACTTTATATTGTTCACTGGCATATGAGAAATGAGTACGGTGGGTCTCTGTCCATTTGCTAATGGACAGAGGTTTACTCTCCAAAAAACAAACACCACAACCGGTCCTAACTGGTACCTTTGGCCTCGTCTACACTAGAAAGTTCGGTTGACGTAAGCCACTTTGTGTCTACCTAGCTACGCATATCTACATTTCAATTTGTTTTCCATTAACATATGCTCTCCATTACGCCAACACAGAAACACCATCTCCCTGAGCAGTGTTGAGCCATGATCAACGTACTGAGGTCGATGCAGCACGAGTGCAGACACTGTATTACCTATTTCAGAGTAGCAGCCGTGTTAATCTGTATCCGCAAAAAGAACAGGAGTACTTGTGGCACCTTAGAGACTAACAAATGTATTTGAGCATAAGCTTTTGTGGGCTACAGCCCACTTCTACGGATGCATCAAATAAATTTGTTAGTCTCTAAGGTGCCACAAGTACTCCTGTTCTTTTTGTGTTACCTATGTTGACCCTAACAGTCTTTCCAGCAGCTGTCCCACAAACCCAGACACTAACCACTCTGGTCATAACTGTGAACTGCGCTGTCCAGGGGTCATGAATCATAGAATGTCAGGGTTGGAAGGGACCTCAGGAGGTCATCTAGTCCAACCCCCTGCTCAAAGCAGGACCAATCCCCAATTAAATCATCCCAGGCAGGGCTTTGTCAAGGTGGATTCTACCACCTCCCTAGGTAACCCATTCCAGTGCTGAAGAACAGAAGACAACACCCCCTTTAAAACCATGTGAATTTTTGAAATGCCTTTTCCTGATTGTCCATCGTGGCGAGCACACCTAGCAGCTATCTGTTGTTTGGTGCAACAGCCCAGACGACCATGCCAGCTACATGTTCCAGATGTGCTCCAACTTGGAGTAGACAGGACATATTGGCCTCCTGGGCAAAGAGGCTGTGCAAGCACAGCTATGTAACATGGACATCTACAAGCAGATTGCAGGTGGATGCAGGAGACGGAGTACAACCGAGATCAGTACCAGTGCTACATGAAAAACAAAGGAACTGTGTCAGGCATATCAGAAGAGGTCACCAGTCAATCCTGTGCTGAGCTACAAATGGGCTGCTTTTACAAAGAGCTCTAGGCCATATTGGCAGAGACCCCATCACCATCCCGCACACTACTGTGGATACCTTTTAGGAGCCCAAATCACAGGTCCCAGACATGAACAGCAAGAATAAGGATGGGGGACATGCAACTGGGAGTGGGAGGAGGGAGTCGAGCTATGCCGCAAGCCAGGACCTGTTTGAGATTCCACCGACGTCCAGTTGGTTACGGTAGTCAAGCATGGGAGACCCTGATGCAGGGGAAGGAATCTCTGGTAATCGTGTAAATTTATTTCTCATTACAGTGACTGATAAATGGACCATATTTAAACAAAAAAGTGATAGGTATGATATTTTGAGCCGGAGCAAGTACTCGAGTATACAATGGATTGAGGCCTTTGTACGGGACATTATTATTATTATTACAGTATTATCTGCCGACATTGTGAACCTTTTCCATTTTTAATTGCAACATTTTCTATTAGATCCTTTCCTAAAGTTCTCTAACACGCTCTGAACAGCAGTGGAACAAGATAGTTCAAGGTCAGTTAAAAACCCACTGTCCTAACACTCTGGTGGCGAAAGCTCAGGACATGGACAACTTTGTGCTGGAGATGAATAAAGAATGCTCGGAATTGCAACGTCCCCACACTGTGAACCTGCTGCAGTGAACACCCCATTTTATGTTACATGCATCTGTAGCACTTGTTATAAATGGAACAGGAAGACTGAACAATAAAGCTGTTGCAAGGTTGAGTTCACCAATCTAAAGATACTGTATTAGCACTTTCTTTAGAATGGAAAGCATTTGATTCACTGTGTCTGTCCTTGTTGTAATTGTTTGACAGCCAATATTGTAAAGTACTAACATTGAGATGTACATGTGACGCTGGCAGGCCAGATGCTAGTTCTTACTCAGGCTGCAGGCATTAGCTAAGAACTGACAGCCTCGCAGCTGGGGACCAGACCAGGTCACCAATGTGTTAGTTTTGCTCTTATACGAATGTACAGTAGAACCTCAGAGTTACAAACTGACTGGTCAACCAAACGCCTCATTTGGAACTGGACATACATTATCAGGCAGCAGCAGACACACACACAGCAAATACAGTACAGTACTTGCTGTGTTAAACGTAACTGTGTTAAACTGTGCAGTACTGTGTTAAACGTAAACTACTAAAAAGAATAAAGGGAAAATTAAAAAAAGATTTGACAAGGTAAGGAAACTGTTTCTGTGCTTGTTTCATTTAAATTAAGATAGTTATAAGCAGCATTTTTCTTCTGCATAATACAGTTTTGAAACTTTACTAAATCAATATTCAGTTGTAAGCTTCTGAAAGAACCACCACAATGTTTTGTTCAGAGTTATGAACAAACTCCATTCCTGAGGTGTCGTAACTCTGAGGTTCTTACCTTATAAGTCATTTATATATTATTGATTCTCCCAAATTCTTTATGGTGTTAGCAAAGTGCATTTGACTAGTAAGGCCAGAGTATTGGTCCATAACCGGTGAGTGACTTATCCGCAGGAACTTCTTATGATTGAATATTAGACAATAAGAGATCCAACTCTGTGGGAAGACAGATGTCCAGGAAAGAGACCCCCTCAAACTACCAAAAGAGTCTACATAGATATAGGCAGGACTGTTTGGTAAGGAACAATTATTATTGCAGATGCTTTCTGCAGTGATGAAATGGGGATCCATTAAAAGATGTCTTGGGGAATTGCCAGTTGTCAGGAATAGTGACTTGCTTAGAATTCCCTTTTTGCTTATCAATGTAGCCTACAAATACCATAAAGGAAATTCCATAAGTAATGAGGTAAACAAAAACATTAAAACATAAAATATGGCAAAAAAATTAATCATAGGAAAATATCTTTTCCATTCACAAAAGGGGTTTCTTTGTTTCGTACCCCATAAAAAAATATAGACATATTGGGAATTAGGTAGGGAAATGAAACCTGCCATCATCCCACCAGTTATACAGGGGAGAGACACAAAGGCCAGCTCTTTAACTTACACCAAACGTGGTAATGTATCTTTTCTTTCTGGATAGTATTGAACTAATCTCTGATTAAATTTTTGATTACATAATTCCATTTGAGCTTGTTATTTGACAATCTCAAATAGTTATTAAATTCAAACATGCAACAACAGTACAGACTGATTAGATTAGCAGAGTGATTGCATTAGCTACTGTAATTTGAGCTCTTGCACTACTAGCTTGAGCATCAGCATCACTTGAGCTTCAACTCACTTCCCTGATAGGCCAACTAGGTTGAGCTTAAAACACCTCTTAATTTAAGGGAGAGGTTTTTGTATGTGGACGGGAATCGAGTTAGGGGCAAGACTTGAGTCATAACTAGAGCTAACTGTGCTGTGAAGACACACCCTTAGGTTCTTTTGAAATTTCAGCCAATTGGCACAGCTGCAATGGTGCAACTCCACGGCATAGGGAAGGAGATAGGATTTGCACCAGTGGAGCATACTTTGGGGAAATAAGTGAAATTGAAGTTAAATTCCCGTCAATCATGACCAACACCTTATTAAAATGCAATAGCAGTTTCTCCTCTTCTCTTTTTTAAAAAAAGTGAATTCAATTCTCAAAGTTAAGTTTCAGCAGCATAAAACTGCATCTTTAAAAAGGAGGAGGAGGAAATAAAATAGTTAAGATTCTCATAGAAACACCAATTCATATATACTATGCTCTCTTTCACTTGTTATTAGAACGTACAGATAGAGCATATGCAACATAGGCAAATAAAGGTTTCTATGTGAACCTTACGTTTTGCATCTCCTGACTTTTAAATATGTAACCTTAATATTGCATTAAATCAAATTAACATTCTGAATTTAAATTTCAAAATATATAACCAAAAATGACATACTAGCTCTTCTGAACATGAAATATTTGTGTTCAACACAAATGCCAAGAACATATGCCAAGAATAATGAAGTAGCATTAGAAGTATATAGAATTTGTCCAAAACAAATGGGTTAAATACAAATACTGTAGTTCTCTGGTAGACATAATTTACTGGGCAGGTTATTAGGCACTGAAGTATGCAGAAATATTTTGTATATAATTTCAGACATGGGTACATATCTCTTCATATATTCTCAATATGATAATTACAACATGAATGTGCTCAAAAATAGGCTATATTTCAGCTTCTTAGGGTTAACTACCAACTTCTCAGGTGGGAGAATCGAGATGCAAGGAATTTTAGGAGCACTACACACCTGATTTCTTTTGATTCCTGCAGAGGTTTGGTCTTCCAAAAGGCTGGATTTGCATTTTCTGTTGGTGAGTTACTTTCTGCAGGTGATGAACTCTGGCCATAAAGCACCTTTTTTCACTGCAAAAGTGTGGGGCAACCTGATTAACATATGCAGGGAGGGAGGGACTTGCAATCAGCTATACCCTACCTTCTTTCTGATTCATTTCAATAACGAGGGTGAAACAGGATTATATTTAAGCAAAAAGGCATTAAGCAAATATCAGTTTGGGATATTCAGGATTCTTGTGTTATTCAGAAAGGGGCATGTTATCATAATTTGTATTGGATTAACACTTAGGGGCCTCTGATCTTAAAACATGACACTGTCAATTTATTAAAAAAGACCAAGTAACTTCTATTTCTTGTATTATATTGTCAGCCTGTTCATGAACCTCATTTATAAAATTTCCTTTACAGTATTTAGTAGAAGACAGTAAAATGCATCCAGCCTACGAGATTGTCATCTATGGTCTAGGATCACCATTCCTAACATGAGAGGAAAAAACTATGTATTTAAATACAAAAAATTAAGCACAATGGAACCTCGCTGATTTGCACTTTGTTAAACTGCACAGCTGCAAAAGGAAAGTAGACTTCCAAGTTTGCTGTTCAGTGAGGAAGTAAACACAGCAGTTCCGATGTTGGGGAAGTTGCCTCCCTGTGGATAACTACAGGAATACAGTGTCACCCATGGATTACCTTTCACCCACATATCAAATGCCTGGAAGGAGATTAGACCACTTGCAGATGCTCCTCATGCTCTTCCACTGGTGCAAGCTCTCAGTGCTCCCACAGATCAATAAAGCCACAAAAAGAAGCCACCTCTGCCCTTCAGCTGAATTTACCCAGCCACAGAGAAAAGACAGGAAATGATGGCACTCTAAAATTTTCCACTACAAATCAGCTACCACATCCCTCTCTCCTACTGCCAGACCAAAGCCATGGCAGCAGCACCAAGACAGGAGCAGAAGCAGAGGCAGTAGTAGCAGCACTGATGGCCAATAGTTTTCGAGTCAAAGCTAAGCCCAGGGTAGGGTTACCATTCGTCCGGATTCCCCCGGACATGTCCGGCTTTTTGAGCTAAAAGTAGCGTCCGGGGGAAATTTGTAAATGTCCGGACTTCGCCCCCCATGCAGAGCGCGCGCAGCTAACAGGGCAGCCGGCCAGATGGTGCCACTTACATGGGGCTCCGACAGCCAGAGAGAGCCCCTCCTCCTCTCCCCTGCAGCAGAGATCACTCCCTCCCTGTATTCGCAGATCACCAGCCGGCAGTTCACACCGGCAGTCTGGAGCTCCTCCCCTGCTCCTCCTCCCCTGCACGCTGGTCTGAGCGGCAGGGTAAGGGGGCCAGGGGGTCGGAGAAGGGGCAGGAAGGTTCTGGATGGGGCAGTCAAGAGACGGGCGGGGTCGGGAGTTCGGGAGGGGGGCTTTTTTGGGGGGGGTGGATAAGGGTTGGGGCAGTCAGGGTACAGGTAGGGGGTAGGGTCCTAGGGGGCCAGTTAGGATGGGGGGAGGGTCTCAGGATGGGGCAGTTAGGGGACAAGGAACAGGGAGGTTTAGGTAGGGAGTGGAGTCCTGGGGGGCAGTCAGGGGACAGGGTCCCAGGAGGGGGCAGTCAGGGGACAAGGAGCGGGGGGAGGGTTGGGGGTTCTGAGGGGGGCGGGAAGTGGGAGGGGCAGGGGCGGGGCTAGGACAGGACGGGGGCGGGGCTCCTCCCATCCTCTTTTTTGCTTGCTGAAATATGGTAACCCTAGCCCAGGATATGTCAAGAAGCCCTTCTATTTGCCCACAAAGAACAACATATCAACTTGCTGACCCTATCCCCAGCTCTCAGTATTCTACAAACCTCACTAATCAGCGTTAGATTAGTGAGGTTCAATTATGTACATGATAAAGAAGCCTAGTTTAGAAAAAACAAACCAGGTACAGTTACAGAAATGGCCAGAAACTCAATGCAGAACATTAACGTAAGCAAAGTAGCAAATGTTTATGTCATGTGGGACTGTTTCTAAAGCCTTACTAAAATCAAGATACATCACAGGTACTGCTTCCCCCCATCCAGTAGGCCAGTAATCCTGTCAAAGAAGGAAAGTAGGTTGGTTTGACATGATTTTTCTTGACAAATCCATGCTGGCTATTTTATTTAGGTGCTTACAAACTGATTGTTCAATAATTTGTTTCAGTATCTTTCAGTATTGAAGTTAGGCTGACTGGTCTATAAATTCACCTGAAGTACTAGAAGTCAGGATGATAATGAAAGAGGAAAGAAACTGATGGATGACAGGAACTAACATGAGGGGGAAAAAAAGTAAATCTTAGTGAGAGGAACTAGAAATCAAGCCCTTAGATTTAATTATCATTATGTATCAATCACCACAATCTCCTAACACTGACCATCCCAATAGACAGAATGCGTCTTGGGAGCCTGGGATTCTTAGCTTACTTTTTTTTTGTATGTTGAAGTGCCACCACAAACATTAACAGATTTCATGTGGACTTAGCCGCATAAGCTATGTAAATAAAAAGGCATTCTTATGCCTAAATAAGAGTGTCCACATGGGGAGTTATGCCAGTATAACTATAGCAGAATAACTGTAATAGTATAGTTCTGCTGGTGAATTTCCCCATGTAGGCAATCCTTATACCTTCCCAGTAATTTAGCAAGATATACACATACATTACTTCCCCCAAAGCAATGACATGGTAATTAAAATAGGACTTAATTAATCTAATACAAAATGTGTATCTGCCCACTGCTGTCCATTGCTAAACAACCCACACAATCTACAGCAACAGCAGAAGGTTGACATATAGGGTCCCAGTTTGTGCATTTTTCTTTAAAGACGCACAGATAGAACGTATTGATTTTTGAAATGCCATAAAAACAAAACAAAAACAAAAAAAGCACCACAATTAGCTTCTGACCTTTTGATATTTCTGCCACCATTGATGTATATGTTGGTCCTGCCATGCTGTAGGTTTGGAAGAAGGAAATATGTGGCATCTGTTGAGAGACTCCAGCTGTACTGCTGACATAGTCGAAGGCAGCACTCGCTCAGGAAGGATTTGTACTTTAGCCTGCTGGATTCTGATAAAGAAAAAAAAAATTATAAATACAAAATTTAGAAGAACAACAGCTTGGATTCCACCGCCTATGTAAATATGTGCAGAAGACCAAACCTCGATGCAGCACTGTAAAACTTCAAACATGAAGCCATTTCATTACATTTTTAAAGTTACTTAAGTCTCACTTGTATAAATTGAATTACTGTTGTGACTACATAGCATAGAACTTATGTATTTGAAAGCAAACAGAACACAACTTTGCTATATTCAAAAGGTGTGGCCCACTGAAATTTGTTCCAGTTAATAAACAAACCACCAGAAGCACTTTTAGGTGCCGAGTGTATCCCACATTTTCAAAACAACTACTGAATAAAGTATCACTGTTTAAGAATAGTTAGATCTCTTAATCTCTATTTTTTTTCTTTAAACTTAATGAATATTCCTTTATCACATCTTTTTATGCAGGAATGTGGAAACCACCACCTAAAACTTTCAGCATGGTTGCTTTCTTCCTTTCTGAGTTAGCTTCCTTTATCATGAGATACAAAATAAGCATCATCAACATTTTTAAGGGCATAGGATGTGTATCAGAATTGTGATCAGAACTGAAGTCAGGTTGGAAGTAGAGTCACAGCAGAACATTCTACCACCTCAGCATTATATTTTTAGATATTTGTCTCCTCAAGTTATTTTTGGTATTAAAGTAACAGTCAGCTAATACATATCAAACTCTCGGAAAGGAAGTTTCGCTGAAAAGCAGTTTACATTCTTTAAGCCCTAACCTTTATGTGATTAGCTAGAATTCAAAATTGGCAGAAATAGGATACAGACGATAATCATCTTTTAATACCTCACTTATACACCAGGTCACCTACTCCCCAAAAAGGCCACTGTACTTAGAAAAAGAAAAAAAACCACACCCCCTACCAGGAACACTGTTTAGTAGGAAAGTATTTTAATACGTTCTGTTCTCTTAACAGTATAATGCATCTGTGACATTGGAGTCTATATGGTTTTATAAAAATATGCTAATGAGTGAATATAATGTAACTGGAATATGCTTTGTGCAAAAGGTCTCTTGTAAGGTATCATTACAAAGCTTATAATCTACTGAATGTGATCATCGTATTTGTATAAATGTACCACTCTTGTATCTGAAACTAGAAATATGAAATATAACTCTGAGGGCCTATTGTAATTATGCAAAGTGTGGACCATTAATGGTGGTTTGGAATCTTGATGAATCCCATTAACCAGGACAACTGTCTGCAGATGGCTGTGTTTTACCTGTAAGTCTTCCTGTATATCTGTGTGCTGGCAAGTGGGCAATGAAGTCTTGCAGTGACATGTGATCATGTCACCTGAACTGGAAACCACCTTTAACCTGGTGTCTTTCCATTGAGAAGGAGGGGGTGGGAACCCAGAGAGGGACAAAGGATTCCCGCCTTATGCAAAAGATACATAAAGGAGTGGAACAGAACAAAGAGAGGGGGAGCCATCATGAAGAACCCCTGAGCTGGAACAAGAGCTGTACCAGGGGAAAGAATTGTGCCCAGGCCTGGAAGGTGTCCAGTCTGAGGAAAAAAACTTACTGAAGCATCTCTCAGGGTGAGATTATCTGTATTCAGTTTGCTTAGACATAGATTTGCGCATTTTATTTTATTTTGTTTGGTGACTTACTTTGTTCTGTCTGTTACTACTTGGAACCACTTAAATCCTACTTTCTGTATTTAATAAAATCACTTTTTACTTATTAATTAACTCAGAGTATGTATTAATACTTGGGGGAGCAAACAACTGTGCATATCTCTCTATCAGTGTTATAGAGGGCGAACAATTTATGAGTTTACTCTGTATAAGCTTTATACAGGGTAAAACGGATTTATTTGGGGTTAGACCCCATTGGGAGTTGGGCATCTGGGTGTTAAAGACAAGAACACTTCTGTTAGCTGCTTTCAGTGAAGCCTGCTGCTTTGGGGCAAGTAATTCAGACCCTGGGGTCTTTGTTGGAGCAGACGGGTGTGTCTGGCTCAGCAAGACAGGATGCTGGAGTCCTGAGCTGGCAGGGAAAGCAGGGGTAGAAGTAGTCTGGGCACATCAGGTGGAAGCTCCCAGGAGGTTTCTGTGATCCAACCCGTCACAGCATCAAGAATGCTAAAATACTAAAATGAATTTGTCAGCTTAAAAGTGTGATTCCACATGTTTCAATTCAACAAGAAAAGCATGAGACTTAGATTTATGCTTTTTCTGGTATATTTAATGTGTACTTTCCCATTGGATATTTTTAGGAGTAACTGCTGTCTTGACTACAAATGCTGATCATATTGTAAAGTGATATTTTAATATTTACTGAAGCTAAATAATAGGATGAAAGTGAGCAATAAAAAAAAGAATGGCACCCTTTAGTTTTTGATAGTCACTTCATGTGACTTAAAGAATAGAAAGGTTTAAAAAGGTCCAAGAGAAATATACTTAGGTAACCTTTGATTTTTCACTGTGGTTCAAAGGTCACATTAGGGAAGTTTAATACAGCACACTGGAGTTATTAACTACGTATATGTTGTACAAGGTGTAAGTGCAGGGAACAGTTTAAAATATGAGAATGCCTCCCCAAATATGCAATAAAGCTGAACATAAATGTAATCTTTAAAAAGTTAAACAATATCTTGTTTGTAGATAATTTTTAGACCCTATCCTGAGTTAGTTCTAAAAACCTAAAAAACAAATTCCTTAAGATTTGACATTTTCTTGATTCATATTTTGCTGTGGAATAATGAACTTTCTAAATCACATTTAGAATGTAATTGCCATAGTAAAATATTCTAGCCGCAGAACACAACAGCTGTATCTTTGCCACCTCCAGATAGTCAATTTTCATAACAGATGTGATTGCTACTGTGGTTAACTGTGTACTGCCATCTTGTGTTCAAACAACAACTTTCTTGTTTCAAAATTCAAATGATCAGTAACAGATAAGCAAAAAATTAGACGGTTAGGAACAGCAGAGCAGTACTGGTCTTTGTAAATGGCAACACATTATTTAATCTTTTACTTAAGGTTACTGTAAAGTAACAGAATGATTAGCTGATATTCTAATGCTTCTTTTTGAAAAGAATGTTGCTGTACTGAACAATGAATGCAAACATTTACTTTGTTCCTTTTACGTGGATGGACAGGAAATCTCATTTCTAAATGTACATTTTATTTGTATTTTGGTACCACCCATAGTCCTCAGTAGGGACAGTGCAGCACTCTGTACAAATATATAGCAAAATACAGTCTCTAACCCAGAGTGGTTACATTTTAAATAGAGACAAGATCCAACAAGGTGTAGAAAATAATTGGAGACATAGGTGCTGGAACTAGGGGTGTGGGGGTGCTGACACACCCTCTGGCTTGAAGTGGTTTCCATTGTATACAGGGTTTACAGTTTGGTTCAATGGCTCTGAGCATCCCCACTACACAAATTGTTCCAGCACCCCTGATGGGAGAAGGAGAAAGTGGAATACATGGGTGACAGTACCAGGAATACAAGGTTGCATATATTTTCAACTGAGTGCACAATTTAGAAGTGTCTATTTTTTTTTTTAAATAAGCAGACAAGAGGTCTTAATGAATCACCTACAAGCCACCAACCTAGCCAATATCATTATGTAGCGAACCACAGGCATCATAACAGAGGACAGAGAACTGCCTTGCAAATTGATTAGGGAATAGTGTTTAATGCATAATGGGCAGCATGGAAGAAGGTGAGAAGTGATTATGGGAGAAATGACAAGCTGGAAAAAGAGGCTGACATCATTGATGGAGTGAAGGAGATGAATCACAAAGCAATGAGATAAGATAAGAAATTGATTAAGTTATAGGAAAGCTAAACTGTGAACTGGTAAAGTAAAGGAACAGAAGTTAGTGTTTAATGCAGTGGAGAAGGAGGCGCCAAAGGAGTAATTTCACACTGAATGCCCAGAAACAAGACTCTGATGCAGTGGGGATGCAGGTCTCCATCACATCTCCAAGAACCACAGTTACAACAAATACCCATTTTTTCTTCAAGTAGATGCAGCTGTGTATTCCACTTAGGTGACACAAGCAGAAGTGCCATGTCCCTCAGCTGCAGCAGGCGGTGCTCAGAGTCTACCTAAACTCAGACTGCAGGACCTCACTACCAAAGCTTGCATCCGCTGTGGAATATGAGGTTATGGGGTAATGGTTTGTGAACGAATGTATCAATGACCACAAAGCACCCTTGCATATGTCCAATATGGAAATGTCACTGAGGAACGATATGGACATTGCTTGAGTCCTCACAGAATGAGCTCGCACCTGCTGAGGAGACTTATACCATCTTGATGCAGGATGTTATCCATTTGGAGACAGCCTGCGAAGAGACTGCTTGAACCCTCATGTGGTCTGCATATGACACAAATAAATGATGCAAAGCACAAAATGGTTTAGTCCTGTCCGGATAAAAGGCTAAACATTGCCTGACATCTAAGGTATGGAGATACTGTTCCTCTGAAGCTGAACGCAGTTTACGGGGAAAAAAACCCACACACAGGTAAATATACTGACTAGTTCAAATGAAACTAAGAAACCACTATAGACAAAAAAATTGTGTGTGGTCATACAGTCACCTTGTTTTTGGAGAATTGTGCATAAAAAGGATCTGCCATTGGAGCCTCCAACTCACACAATCTCCTTTGCAGATTTTATTGCTACCAGAAAAATCTTTTCTGACACAAGAATGGAAAGGGACAAGATGCTAGGGGCTCGAAAGAAGGACCCATCAGAGCTGTTAGGACTGTGTTTAGGTCTCATAGGGGAACACGCTCTTGAATCAGAGGATGTAGACAAAGGATCCCTTTTAAGAATCTTGTTCCCATGGCATTGGAGAAGACTGATTTTCCCTGAACAAGGAGATGAAATTCCAATATCACTGCCTGATACACTTTCAGCAAACTAAGTGCAAGCCCTAACGACTGAAGACATAACAGGTGCTCCAAGATGTCCTGGGTAGAAGCCAGTGTTGAACATAAGAGTGGCCATACTGGGTCAGACCAAAGGTCCATCTAGCCCAGTATCCTGTCTTCTGACAGTGACCAATGCCAGGTGCCCCAGAGAGAATGAACAGAACAGGTAATCATCAAGTGATCCATCCCCTGTTGCCCATTCCCAGCTTCTGGCAAACAGAGATTAGGGACATCATCCCTGACCATCCTGGCTAATAGCTACTGATGAACCTATCCTCCACGAACCTATCTAGTTCTTTTTTGAACCTTGTTAAGTCTTGGCCTTCACAACATCCACTAGCAAAGAGTTTCACAGGTTGACTGTGCATTGTATGAAAAAAATACTTTCTTTTGTTTGTTTTAAACCAGCTGCCTATTAATTTCATTTGGTAACCCCTCGTTCTTGTGTTATGAGAAGGAGTAAATAAACACTTCCTTATTTACTTTCTCCACACCAGTCATTATTTTATAGACTTCTATCATATCCCCTCTTACTTGTCTCTTTTCCAAGCTGAAAAGTCCCAGTCTTATTAATTTCTCCTAATATGGAAGTCATTCCATACCCCTAAGCATTTCTGTTGCCTATTTCTGAACCTTTTCCAATTCCAATAGACCTTTTTTGAGATGGGGTGACCACATCTGCACGTAGTATTCAAGATGTGGGCGTACCATGGATTTATATAGAGGCAATATGATAGTTTCTGTCTTATTATCTATCCCTTTCTGAAGGATTCCCAAACATTCTGTTTCCTTTTTTGACTGCCGCTGCAGACTGAGTGGATGTTTTCAGAGGAGGTGTAAATCTTCCTGCCTAAGAGGTCAAATTGTTTAAAGTCCCTAGCCTTGGGGGTGGACTTAAACCTGCCCTGTCAGGCTCTGTCACTCACCACAGTTACAGCTAGGGAATTTGGGGTGAGATGAGAGTAAAACCCTCAAATCCCTGCAGGAGAATGAATCAGCACTTTTCCATGCACTTAGTTTCAGGTGATAATGAAACCAGCATTTCCAGAGGGAAGTAGCCAGTTCAAGGATCACATTGTTGATAGGGAATCTCCCAGGGGCAGACAGCTATAGGATGACCACCAATTTGTGGGTTTTTTCCTTGCAAGAACTCTGCCTGTATACTAAAGGAAGCAGCTCCTTGCCACAAAAGGTCTTGGTACTCCTTAAAATCCTCTGGTACCGAAGGTAAGGATAAGTCAGGTAGTACAGCATCATCCGGAGACAAAGACAAGCCAAAGCCAAATCCCATTACAGGGGTGACGGACCCAAACAGGACAACTCTGGAGGTTTCACAGGGAAAAGGACTGTCAGTGCCTGGGCTTGTGGCGGACTGATGGTCACCACCACAGATCTGGCACATAATCTCCCCTTTAAGTGAGATGAAAAGCGGGACCTCCACAGCCGAGTTCCCATGGATTCCACAGAGGTCACTGACATGGATAAAGCAACAGAGGGTCCTGTGGCACCTTTGAGACTAACAGAAGTACTGGGAGCATAAGCTTTCGTGGGTAAGAACCTCACTTCTTCAGATGCAAGTCATGGATAAGGCATTGGTGTTCAGTAGGTGCTCCATCCCAATCGCAAGATGGGCACCAATCCTAGTAGCCATAATGATCCATCAACTGCCCTTGATGCAGGTCGGACGGTGGAGAGAGGGAGAATGATGACCTCGACTCAGATGCAGAGGAGCCTACAGACCCCAGAGATAAGGACGAACGGAGACCAGAGGGAGTGAATAGCCTGTCTGACTCATCCGTCACCCACAACGAAGCGGTACGGTGATGTCCAGGAAGTTGATGCTAGTGTGGGAGTGTTCCAGAGAGAATTTAATGGACAGGTAGTGGTTGTGGAAATCTATGTGGGAGTTTAAGCCATGTGTCCCTAACTTAAAGTGTAACTATGGTTTAAAAAAACGATGACTATAAATATTGCACCTTCTTACTCAATCAATCTGAGCCCTGTGGATATGCCAAATACACCTCTACCCCGATATAACGCTGTCCTCGGGAGCCAAAAAATCTTACCATGTTATAGGTGAAACCGTGTTACATTGAACTTGCTTTGATCGGCCACAGCGCACAGCCCTGCCCCCCCGGAGCGCTGCTTTATCACGTTATATCGGGTCGCGTTATGTCAGGGTAGAGGTGTAATAAGGGCTACCTTTAATTCTAAAAACAACTTTTTACTATTTTTCACTCCTGTTGGCTGTATTGGCACTGCTATCAGAGTGAAACAAAACTGATCAGTAAATTCTGAATGGAGAATGTTTGTTTTTGATAATGGTATATTAGCCAACATGCCAGAGATGTGATTTTGCAGAGTTACTGGTCAGAAAAATAACCCCACCATTTCAAAAATCATATGTCAGAATTTAAAATTCTCAATTAGAACAGTTAACACAATTTTAAAAAACATTTAAAATGTAAATGAGAAAAAGCAAAAGTTATTAGAAACAGTATGTAGATGCTTAAAAACAACATTAAGGTTGCAACGTCAAGCACTCAAAAGTTAGGAAATGCCAGAATGAAGGTTGCCTGTGCAATTTTAATTTCTCTTGTGAGTATGTGATACAGTCTTTAATTACATGATCACATATTACTTTTTCCACAGGACCTCTGCCTAATTCAGTGCACAGGATGGATGTGCTTACTTATTGAGCAGCTATTCAACATTTTATTTTCTCCTCACTGTTCAATGAGTAGCCCCAGGCCTTATTTATTGCACGCTAATTCCTCCCTGCTCTGAAGACAGAATTAACTTCCTCATTGGCTTTTCTATGGTGCTCATCATTATAGTGTCTAAGTGTTTCATAAACATTAATTAATTTATTTCCTCAAAACTTGTGTGAGATGAAGGCATATCATCATTAACATTTTACAGATGGAGAAACTGAGACACAGAGATTAAGGTCAACAGTATCCACTAATTTTGGGGTGCCCCATTTGAGATGCAGAGGACCTGATTTTTTTTCCCCCAGAGTATTTACCACTAATACCATTCAATGCATAGCCCCCATTAATATCAGTTGTAGCTAAGATTCCTCAGCACCTTCTGCAAATCAGACTCCAGAAACTTAGTCAGGATGACAATGAGGAACTCACAATTAGTAACCAAGTTTCGTTTAAGTGACTCGAGTAGCATCACACATGAACACCACCAGAGGCAGGGATAGAAACCAATTCTCCAGGACAACACTCAGCTGACTTAACCATGACATCATTCTTTTTCTTCCTGCAATCCCCTGCCTCATTCACTACAAACCTTCAAACATTTGCAACAAAGCAGGGGTCGTACAGGCAACAGTCTCCTTCCCTATACAACCCTGATTCACCCTCAACGCAGAGGCCGGGGTCCTGTGGAAAAAATAGTCTATAATTACATTATCACATACTATTTCATAACACATGTGCATAACGGGGATATGTGCAGAGATGGAATTTAGCTGCTAAAATCTAAGAAATCTCTACTGAACAAGTGAGAACTGCAATTTTTCAAGGGCTTATAACTTGACCAAATCTGGGGGTGTTTTCATGGGGATGGCAAAAAGCACATTCCTGACACAAAGGCCATGCCCTTGGCCAAATTTCAAGTCCCTGTTCCAAAGCAGCGGTGGGTAAATCTTTTAAAAGAAGAAGTTGCCAAAAAAATTTAACACCGCAAATCAATGTATTTTTCCTTAGCCTCACTTCAGGAATGGATGAACCATTTTATGGTAAACATTTTGTAAAGTTCTAGTCTACTGAAAATAGGGTCTTAAACAGGCAGCGTCAGGCAACCTTAAAAATACAGCCTGATCCATAATGACTAATCAGTTCAGTGACCCTGAGAGGCATGATTTCCCAGCACTACAGTTAAAATGTTGCATTGGGAACAGTAAAAATTTTCTTCAGAGGGAAAATTTCTTCAGAGTCAAATTTTACCAACCAATTACAAAAAGTGCTGGAAGTCACTAGTTTTGCTGAACACAGAGATGCATACATTATCTATTTTCTTACCCATCTGACTGAGTTCTTATTTCAAGCACCTTGAACCTCTGTCTTCCTACTGCTTTCACTTTGACTGTTTCAATTCCAAACTCCTGTTCTTCTCGGTAGGCATATATTTCGGCTGTTGTTCCAAAATGTGCTTCCCTTTCACGTATATTGCTAAAAAAGAGTATAAGATACACATTGTAATCTGTACGGTAGGTAGTGTTCACTCAACTTCTATTAACCCTCCCACCTCCATTTTTCACTCATTCATCACTTTCTTAAAAAGTCTCCTTGAGAGCTGAAATTATCCATGCTTCGTCTAAGCTTAAAATTGTTTTTGTTTTTAAACTTTGAGGAGGAAAATCTCTTCAGCTATCTGAATTACAAAGAGGAAGCAATATTTGTTTTCATTTAAAAAATAAAGTCTAATTTTGTTTATTTTGTGTTTACACTAATCATTCAAAAATTACTTAGCAAAAACCCCTTCAGACTCAGCACACAGCTGATCTGCAAGGAGAATGATTCTGCCATGACATAATCATAACAAAAACAATTCTGTGTTTAAAATTTTGATAATGAACATACTAACAAATTCTTAAGACTGTATGGTTCTGAAAATAGCTTCTCCTGCCCCCAGTATGATCTAGTAACATCTCTAATGGAGCGGGAGGGGAACCTGCAAATTCTTAACCAGTCTGGGCAATCCATAGGCAGGACTTGATTCTGGTGAGGAACCTTGGTTAACACTCCCAAGATCTGACCAAGATTGCTGGAGTTCGAGAAGGCCTTTAGATACTGAGGGGCTGCAGTGGCTTCTCCCCACATCAGCTACTGTACAGAAAGCAAAACATACTTCTACTCCTTTCTAATCCCTTGTGGAACATCTCTTTGGCTGGTGCAGGTGGGGGGTGAAAAAGGGAAGGAAGGAGGAGCTATTGCGATTTGACTGTTTTAACTAGGACTCATGGGGACTCCCTCAGCTCTTAAATGGAGGTGAGGCACGTGGCAAGGAGAGCACCCTTTCAGGGTACACTGCCTATGACAGGGAAAGGGGGAAACAAGGGAGAAACTGATGAGGAGCCAGTTAGGAGTAAGGGGGGAAAAGACAAGGGACAGCTAAGAACCAAAGCAATGAGAAAAGCCTGACATCTTGGCAGTCACAGTAAGCTTCTTTCTCTCTTTTACACACACACACACCCATATAGTAGCTCTGATATCTCCTCATTTGCCTTAGCTCTATTTGAATAATATGTCTAAGCATGTTACATATAAGTTATGCAGTCTGTGGTTTTAATTTGGGGAAAAGAGAATCAGAAATACATTCTTTCAATTACACAGGCAAAACACACTTAAATAAATAAAGTTCTAGAAAATAAGAAGCTAACCTCTGGTTTGTGTCCTTATGTTCCAGACCCTGAGACTTTTTATTTTAAGCAAAGAGGGGCACTGCTTTCAAACATTTAATGAAACCAATAAAATAGTCACATAAAAACCCCCCAAATGTATTTCCCTCCATATTTCAAAGGGGATTATGTTTGTGATGATGTCATGAGACAAACCCATTAAATCTTTACATAATTAGGCAAACTTGGTTTTCTAACATACATCTCTATAAGCCATTAAAGCATGTCATATATTTCAGAAGTGTTTCAGCCATCTGTTTTTAATATTCTGCCCAAAGAAATCAGTGATAAAACATAAGCTTCATAGCATCAGTAACTACTGAGTATTTTACCTGTATGCAAGAACAGCAAAGGTTCTGTCTTTCTGAATTAAATTCCGCACCATGCTAACCTCTTGAGGGCGAAAAAGCTGAAGAGGTAAGGTTTGTCCAGGAATCAACATCACCACCACGTGGGGTAACACTGGAATCACTTGACAGCTGTCGTCATCATGCACCGTTCTCCCGTGAAACTCTTCCATATCAGAACCCAAATACTGTAAAGCAAAACATAAATATCACAGCATATTACTTTTGAGAGCTACAAGTAGTTTTGGTGCTTAGTAGGTATAAAGCAAGACAAAATGTCTAGCCTGAGGAGATGACAACATATTAGTATTTGCAAAGTTTCTAAAAATATTGAACAACGAAGGAATAAAGATTATAAAAAACTGGTTCCAATGGACTAATACAGGGATTCTTTGTGGACTGCATCTTAATATTAATAGGTCACCTTCCCTCACATTCACAATCATGTGTACCCATCTTACATTTGAGATCACGTAACATTCCTGTGGCAACTATACCAATTGCTTAAATGGAAAAGTAATATTAGGAAAATATATAATGATTTAGCAGCTAGAAATGAGCAAAAGAACCATTGCCAAATGATCGGTCAGCTCACTGCAGCTCATCAGCAAGCACTCCATAAGGGGCTTCTGGCCTGCAAGCTGCACTTAAGTTACAAAAATGCCCATTATCAGAGGGGTAGCCCTGTTAGTCTGGATCTGTAAAAAGCAACAAAGATGTATTGGAGCATGAGCTTTCGTGGGTGAATACCCACTTCATCAGCATGCATTCACCCACGAAAGCTTATGCTCCAATATGTCTGTTAGTCTATAAGATGTCACAGCACTCTTTGTTGCTTTTTTAAAATGCCCATGGATTTAGTAACACCCTAAGACAAGTGGAAGGGATAGGAATAATATATGTAAACCATGTCAGATGTTATGATTTTAAACTTCACTTAGCACCTAGTGTAGACCTGGTTTAATACCCTTAAAAACTTCACTGGTTTTCGTGAACCCCAGATTATTGTCATCCACAACCAGCTAATATGTTTTAAAGGTATTAAACACGGTCAGCACCAAGATGCTAAGTAACATTTAAAATCAGTTGGCTAACATGTTTCTTTTTTAAAAGTACCTTTTCCCCTAGTCTAAACAAGACCTAAAGGGTACTTAGGGACTATTCATGGTGGTAGTAAAGCCCTAAACTCAGTAATTAACATGTGCATGATCAAGCATCTATAAAGGACAATAGTGCAGGAATCCTGCAACATTTTCATGTCAAAGGAATATTTTACAGGTTGTTCTGCTGGCCTTACAATAAACGTAATTTTGCAAATTGCTATCTAGAGATGGTGCCCATTCAAGTTTTTTTAAAATGCCTTGCCTTTTCAGCATGTCAAAACTTTGAATTATATTTAAATTGAAGATTTTTCAATTAGTTCTGAAACTTTAATATACTTTTGCTGGATGTGTGAAGTCTGTTATTTTCAGACAGAACTGGCACACCAGAGGCTACAGCTGTGAACACTTACTGTTTTGTCAAAATGCCACAACCTTACTCTGGAAGACCCACTTATACATGAGAGGGTGGTGGCTTCAAGTAGCCATTCGATTCTATGCTGAAAATAAGGGTGACAACTGCGGCCATTCTTAGGATATAATCCCCGATCCATTAAGTATATGACGGAGATCACCAACTAGAACTGTGCTAAATTAAATACCCACCATTTGTTTCTTGTAGAAGTTCAAGTTAGTTATATGTACCTCTGGTCTCTATTCCATTACTACTATAACTAAAAGGAGGGATTCCTGGGACAATATTTGAAAGAATAGTCTAGGTAACCTGACAACACTAGGAATGCCACTGCATTTATTCAAAATCTTTAATAAAATCCAAGCCTGTATATTTACATACAACTGGATCAAAACTCTTCACAAGGATGCTTAAGATGCTGTGGAAAACACATAGAAAAACCACATACCATATGTGATGTTGGCAGACTGGTGTCAAAATTAATGTTTGGCTTTTCAGTTTCTTTACTATCTTGATCTTCAACTTCCATTTCAAGGTCATCCTCTTCCTCACTCTCTGCTAGCAAGCAGGAAACAAAATGTCAAGAAGAAACATCATCCAACAAGTGTTAAGCTGCCTCGAAAACGCAAAGCATTAGGAAAAAGAGGATACATAGCATCCCTGGAATATATCCTTCCATAGGCAAACAGTCTTCATATTTATAAATTGGTGAAAAACAAATGAGTTTTACTTTTATGGGAAACTATTTTCCTGCTGTTGCACAGAATCACATTTTCACAGAAACAGTCAAGTGCTGGTAATATGTTTTCAAGGCACCAAACAGAAAAAGGTGCAGCAATTATTACATGAAACAATATTGTCACCAAAGATGTCCAATTATAATACAAAGTAGTACTTCTTAATTCCAAATTTTTACTCACATTATGTAAGGAAATGAACTGAAGGAACCGAGAAAACTAGGCTATATGGCAAGATGTTAAATATTTTATTACATTTATAGTACTTTGAAATTTAGACAATTGCATAATAAAAGTTAGTAGTAGTATCTACACAAAATGAGTTAAAAGAAATACCAAGTTCTACACCCATTTGAGCCCCTCAAACAATATTTCTGGCCAAGTTTTTTGGTGTTGTTGTTAACCTCTCTCGTGATTGTGTGAAACACCCACACAAATCAGCAAGCGAAACTAAGTTACTATGAGAGGAAGCAATTAACTTGATTCTTTAAAAATTGCTGTCAAATACAAAAGTAAATAATATGTAAAACTGGAGGAAAGTAGTAATCTCTTGCATTCCAGTAATTATACATGTTACTTCTAAAAATATTTTCAGACAAAAGTGTGATTTTTAAGTTTGCAATGTCCTTTTTAATCCTTTACTTCCATAATCTATATGTAGTAAATACATCTCCTATATAAGAAAAGTATTTAGTGATTCGGTGCTCACAATAGCTACTTCACTTACATATAAAATGTGTTTAAAAATTTAAATATTTTTCTACTGTATTAAATGTAAGAGACTACAGTGGAGAAAATCAAAGTAATACCCATCTCTATAAATTGCTAACTAGTGATCATTCTAGGCATGACCACTGACTACTCACCAGGAATTGGTGGGGGGAAAGGTAGGGAAATGGTTAATTTCTCCTTGTTTTAAGATCCAAGGGTTTGAATCGGTGTTCACCAGGAAATTGGTGAAAAAGTCTCTCAAGGTTACCAAGGGAAGGGTTATAGTACTTGGGAGGGAGATATTCTGGGGGGGGAGGTAGACAGAGTTTCCCAAATGACTCATAAATAATTTGGGTGGTGGCAGGAAAACCAGATCTAAGCTGGTAGTTAAGCTTAGAGGTTCTCATGCAGGTCCCCACATCTGTACCCTAGAGTTCAGAGTGGGGAAGGAAAGCTTATGCTCAAATAAATTTGTTCGTCTCTAAGGTGCCACAAGTACTCCTGTTCTTTTCACTGACTACATAATGGCTACTGTTAGTTTATATCCATATAGTGCAATGAGCTAATTAAACAACACTTCTCCTTTAGTTGCACGACACTCATACTTTTTCTTCAGAAGAGGAATGAAAATGACCGTCACATGATATATTCATGCCTAGCTTTCGTGTAAGCTGTCTAAAATAGATTTGCAGGATTCTAGCAATAAATGCTGAGTAGTGAATCTATTGTAATGGTGCTGAAATACATCACACAGATCTTGAAATACAACACAGAAAGGACCTAATATAAGGGTTGTGACAGATTTCTTGCTTAGCTTTTGTCTTTATAATTAATATGTTCTTTAAAATGAACAAAGAAAACAAAATCAAGTAACAAATACAAACCACAAATATTGACAAAGATCAGCAACTGCATCTTATTTCGAAATCACAATAAGAGAGGTCAGACTTATAAAAGTAAGGTGTCTCAGGAGGAATAATTCTATTCTCAGCAATGGAAGTGCAGGCTACATAAACCTTACCAAGACCCTATTGTGTTCAAAAGTAGAGGTAAAGGGGCACAATTAGAAAGAAACCAATAGCCTTTCCGGGACTCTATGATGATGCATGACAACCTGCATGTTTTTTAAGGTATGATGTGTCTGTAAATGATCTTAAAATAAGGTAAATATTGAATAGATTGCAAAACAGTGAACATGGCATTTCTCAAGTTCTCCTCTTCACCTATCACAAGTGAATGCCACAGATGCAAGCTTTTCCAAGTGCTTGGCTGATAGTTTTCTATATGTTCCAGTGGACAATTACTACTCCTGGGGGAAATCTGTGCTACTGGGTGTGTGCATAATTAATGAGCCCCGCATACTTTTAATTTTTTACACAGAAAAAAGCTTCTGCCAAAATGTTGCTGCAGTTCCGCCTGTTGCTTACCACAGGGCACTGTGGCGCAAGAACAGCAGCAGCTCCCAGCAGAAAATAACTTCTGCAGTTCCACCTTTTGCCCACCAGAAGGCACTGTGGCAATAGACCACAATAGAAGCTCCTGGCCAGCTAAGGAAGAGAAAGAACCTGCCTTCTTCACAGCACCGGTCAGGCCAGGTCAGGAGACAGGGGCTATGGAGAGTCTGACAACATGGGGTGCTGGGGGGGACAGGGGCTCATAAGGGCCAGTGGGAGAGGACAGACTGCACGGCAGAGGCTGAATGGGAGTGGAGGAACAGGGCCACAGGGGGGGAGAGAGGTCCAGGGCCACATGGTGACAAGGGAGGGGGTGCAGAGCTACATAGGGACAGAGGGGTGGTGGAATGGGGAGAGGGGGAAGAGGTACATTGCCACATGGGGATGGAGGAGTGGGTGTCTGAGTGGGGGTGAAGAGACGCATGTGGACAGGGGGTGTAAGGACACATAGGGGTGCAGGAACACATGGGGACAGGGACAAATGTGCCTGACTGAATGGGAGAGGCTAGGGGTCAGCCAGGGTCTGCATGGGGGAAGCTCCCTACAATCTCTCCCCTCTACCCCCAAAAACCTGTTCCATACTTTTCCCATCCATACCCAACAACCCTCCAAGTTCACACTCAGGCTCCTTTCCAGCAATTTACTTCCCTCTCCCTCAGCTCCTCCGTTACCCCGGACACCCCCAAGCCTTTGCACTGCTTCTGAGGGGTGCGGGAAATACAGTTCTGTATTGTAGTTTAAATGAATTATTACTCAGAGTTCTGTATTAATATGCCTAGTAAGGAATCTATTTGTCAAAAAATATTTCCTGAATCTTTTTTGTTGTTTGTATTGTAACAGACACACTTGCTGACAAGTATTCTGAAATAAATGACCAAAAATAATTGAAACTGGTATGATTATATTGTGTTATTTTGACAAATAAAATATGCATAATTTTAAAATACTGTGTGCAGAATTTTTATTTTTTTGGTGCAGAATTCCCCCAGGAGTAAATTACATTTGAAAATGTTGTGCTAATATATTTTACATAACTTTCCACATAGGAGGACATGATCTGATTTGTCTGTGTTATGAACCTTGCGCATATCATATTTCTCCCACTCATATGAATATTTTAACAAGCTGGCTCAATTCTAGGTGCAGAATGCATATTAATAGGAAATGACTGTATCTGACAACCCCCTAATCTCATTTCCTATATTGTCTTAACTATATTTTGGAGCTCTAAACATAGACATCTCAGTTATTTTTCAAACACATTTAATTTCTACTTAGAGTTGTCTCCCACTGTCTCCAGTGAGAAGTCCTGTGTATATTATAAAATCAATTGTATTCAAATCAGCATTAGGCCCTCCTTTTTTAAAACTTGATACCCAAAAGATTTTTGCTAGTTGATTCCTTCCATCTAAAAATGATATTCTGGTTTAAACGAACTCTTATTCAGGTATATCACTAGGTAATGAGTTTTTGTGGGTTTTTTTTATTTTAAAAAAGAGGTAGGGAAAAAAGGAGGAGATGCTTTGTTTGTTTCAAACAGAGAGACTAGAAAGCATCATTTGTAGATTAAAAATCAGTTGTGTCCTGCAAAGTTTTGCATAGCATTGCCAAAATATATATTAACTGTGGTGTGCTGGCCGAATGAGCCTGGAAGCCTGTGAGGAATGATGACTCATTTTACTGCAATGGCACAATGTGAACACTGAAAGAGCATCAGTGTCTTTACTTTTCTACAAAATTTTTATCACAAAAAAAAATTAGAGGGAAGGCAGAAAGAGTACATCTTGCCTTCTCTTACCTAAAAGAAACTATCTGATTTTTCAGCTGAAAGTAAAATGTGACCTTTAGTATATTAAAACTATGCCAAAGTCAGGGCAAGCACCCAAGATAACATTCAAACCACATGACAGACCTTACTTACATTTACTTTGTAGAAGGCAGATCACCAATCTAGGTACTCAAACGTATCTCATCAATCACAAATATTAATGAATTTACTCTCAATGCCTTTGTGAGGTAAGAAAGTACCTCATTTTATAGCTGGGAAAAGGAGGTGCAGGGAAAAGATTAAGGCAGGCATTTTCAAAGGAGTCTAAGGGAGTTAGGCAACCCACTCTCTGAATTTCAATGGAAATTAAGCACCGAATTCTGTGGGCTTATCCACAATAGGAAATTTACTATCATAACTATATCAGTCTGGCACCCCATGTAGACACCCTTAGTCTGGAATAGGAATGCCTTTTTCTAGATTAATTCATACCACTTCCAAACCAACATAAACTAACATGGAGAAAGCACTCATTCCAAAATAAGTGTGTCCACAGGGGATGCCAGACTGATATAATTATAGTGGTTTCCTTATGTTGGCAAACTTCCCCATGCAGACAAGCCCTTAGTCTGCTTTAAAATTCCTATCTTGAGTGAGTCAAGGTCACACAGAAAGTCTGTGGCAGGAGGAGGAATTGACTCTAGATCTCTTGAGTTAAGTACTTTAACCACGGTCCATCCCAGCTTCCCTGCTTATAAGTGGGATTTACAGTGTTCAAACTGAAAGTTTCTTCTTGGACTTCAAACTAACATAGTAACTCTTGAGCTATAGATAAAGGTACCTGCAGTTCTCCTTGAATCAGTGCTCAGCATCCCTGTAAATCATAGATTTACATAAATCATACACTGAATATCCAATTCTCCTTTTACATGGGTATGGAGTTGATCTAAAAGATAAAGTTTCCATTCCTAACTTCTAACACACATTCAATATTTAATTATTTTGCCCTTCTATGCTGCGTGGCTGATGTTTAACTTCTGTACATTCCCTGCTGTAAGCAAGCAGCAAGCCAATACTAGACAATTACATGACATATGAAGGCTGAAAGACTGCAGCTTCATTTGTAAAACATTGTTTCCTCTGCATATCTTACCCCCTGCTTAAATACTAATTGCAACTACATAAGCAGCAATAAAAAAAATAATCAGAGAATGCCTCCCCTTTCTGTCTAAGCTTCCTCAATACACACAAACAAAAGTAAAAGTGAAAACAATAGTAGATGCTGCTGCTGCTCCTTCTTCTGACCAAGAAGAGCCCTCTGCCAGGGGCAGATTCAGAGCACCCCTGAAAGCAGGAGGGATGGCTGTACATAAGCAGTCATAAACACCACATCCTAACACAGCCTGTCTTCCTTCCCTGCCTCCACACCTCACCGTCCGCCAAAGGACCTGTTCTCTCCTACTTTCCCCTAATCTGATCATGCCTGGTCCCGCACTGAAAAACACCTATTTTAATATCATGTCCCTCTATTGTTATTATTTGTATACTACACTGAGCCCACTATACAGCAAGCCCTCCTCCACTGCCAAAGTCCTCACGTTCCCTTCCTAGTTCTCCCTCCTCTGCTCACCGAGTCCAAGACCTTTCCCTAGAGCTCTCACTTGCTTCCCCACCATACCAGTGCTGCAGTATTCCACCACCCAGCCCCACTCCCTATTCCCCAATGATGTCCCAGGCTTCTGGATCCTGGTGACATGTTCAGAGGCCCCAAACACCCCCCTTTGTTCTCCCCCCCACCCCCGCACCACAGTCTCCTGCCCCGCTGCTTCTCACTGCAGTTCCATACCCCACCATGCCACAGATTCCTGCCCCCCGACCACATCCCCCTTACCCCTGTGCCACAGGCTCCTGACACCCCTGCATCACAGGTCCCTACCCCCCATTGCAGCCCCCGGCTACCTTGTGCCACAGGCCCCAGCCCCCCACCGCAGCCATGTCCCCCCATCCCATAGGGCCCTGCCCCCCACCGCAGACCCCTATCCCCCCATCCCAGAGCCCTGCCACCCCATCCCACAGGGCCCTGCCCCCCACCGCAGCCCCTTGCCCCCCATCCCACAGGGCCCTGCCCCCCACCACAGCCCCTTGCCCCCATCCCACAGAGCCCTGCCCCCCCACCGCAGCCCCTTGCCCCCCATCCCAGAGCCCTGCCCCCCACCGCAGCCCCTTGCCCCCCATCCCACAGAGCCCTGCCCCCCCCACCGCAGTCCCCTGTCCCCCATCCCACAGGGCCCTGCCCCCCACCGCAGCCCCCTACCCCCCATCCCACAGGGCCCTGCCCCCATCCCACAGAGCCCTGCCCCCCACCGCAGCCCCTTGCCCCCCATCCCACAGAGCCCTGCCCCCCCACCGCAGCCCCCTGCCCCCCATCCCACAGGGCCCTGCCCCCCCACCGCAGCCCCTTGCCCCCCATCCCACAGAGCCCTGCCCCCCCCACCGCAGCCCCCTGCCCCCCATCCCACAGGGCCCTGCCCCCCCACCGCAGCCCCCTGCCCCCCATCCCACAGGGCCCTGCCCCCCCACCGCAGCCCCCTGCCCCCCATCCCACAGGGCCCTGCCCCCCCACCGCAGCCCCTTGCCCCCCATCCCACAGAGCCCTGCCCCCCCCACCGCAGCCCCCTGCCCCCCATCCCACAGGGCCCTGCCCCCCACCGCAGCCTCTTGCCCCTCGCACCCCCCAGCCGAGCTCCTCTTCTCCACCCCCTCGCCCAGCCCGTCCCTCGCTCTGCCCCCGCGCAGGGAGCCGGGCCGGGGCGGCGGCAGCGGCCACTACCGGGTAGGAGCTGCAGGTGATTCCCCATGTTGTTCTCGGGCTCTCCGCCTCCTTCCTCGGCAGCCATCGCTGTTTACCCGGAGAGGAGCCTGGGAAGCCGCCGGGCGGGAGGAGGAGGAGCCGCCGGGGAAGCGCTCAGACCTGCAGCCACAGCGAGCCGCGGCACAGCGACCCCTAGCGCCCAGCGGGGCGGGGGCTGCCGGGAGAGCCACGCGCCGGGCCGGGCCGGGCGCCCCTCACCGTGTCACGTCCCGGGGCGGGGCGGGACGTGAGGAACCTTCCTCGTGCTACCGGCAGCGGCGGGGTCTAGAGCGAGGATCCCGCTCAGAGCGCGGGACGGGGAGGCTAATGGCGCCCCCCGGCCAGGCCGCCCACGGTGGTGAAGTGTCCGGCCCGGGCGCGCTGCAGGCAGCAGCTGATCGCTCCCCCCCAGGGCTGCGGGTTCCCTGTGGCCCCTTCGTCTCCCCACCCCAGCCTGGACTTGGGAAGAGAGACGGACGGAGGCAGCCTGCAGCTGGCGCCGCTGCTTTTGGCATCAACTGGTTCCTGTACTTTCCACTAGGGAGATATTTGCTTCAACCCCAGGCAGCCCTTGCCCTCAGTCTCATTATCGTGGCTTCAGTCCATCTGCCCCCTTCCTTCCCTCCCTTCAGTGTCCCTCTTCCTTGCTTTGGCTTTCCACTTAGCTGATCCATTCCTTGCAAAAACACCATCCGCCACCGCCACCAACCCTTTGAGACAAAAAAAAAAATGTAGCTCTACTAGGACTTGGGCAACCCATCACTGTATGTTATATCCCTCTCTCCCACCCTTCCTCGCTCCTGACGCTTTTGATTGTAAATTCCTCAGGGCAGGGACTGTTTGTTATTTTATACTGCCTTTAGCACACTGGCCTCCAGGCATTGTAGTAATACAAATAATAACAAGAAAACTGGTCAAGCTGAGCAGAAGGCCTGAAGTAAACAAACTGCAGGGAGCAAAGTGAAAGTGCAGTAAGCTATGCTCCCTGCTAATTCTTCCTAACATTCCAAAAAATGCCCCTTTTTCTCTGCACAGCTAAAACTCTCAGCTCCGATCTTGATTTCTATAACTTCCTTCTTTTAGTCCTTCTGGATACCCATCTCCCTGCCACAATTTCAGAGTAACTGAACTTGTATCATCCCTCTGCAGTCCACTCCAGGAGTCCCCAGTCAAGTCTCAGGCTTCTAGCTATCAACTGTCTCTGTACATTTGCATTTTATTCCATGCTGACCCTTATGCTTAATGTGCCTTCCCTTCCCCTTAACAGCATATTTATTTACAACACAATGCTTTAATTTTTTTGAAACCAACAGTGAGAATTATCTTCCAAAATATGAGATGGGATTACAGTATCTAATGGCCCATGTACACAAAATGGTGCTCTCAAGAAATACTCTTGGCTCATATTTGTAATATGGGACTTTTTGATTTCTGAGTTAATCCATCATGGAACAAACACCACTCTGGTCTTTTACACAAAAAATTGTGCTTTGGATAATGATATTTGTCATTAGGAACAGGATTCATGTACTTTCAAGTAAGAAACTCATTAGGGAGCCCACTGTGTGCTTTGAGGCCAGATCTTACAAAACTAGAGATGGAACTAAACTGAAACCCCAGATAGGAACATGCTAACCCTGCCTGAGGTTGGGGGATGTTTGGAAAGTGAACCCAGATTAGTGTTTTGTGGGCCAAATTCTCAGATGGTCTAAACATATTGGCTTTAGTGTATCTATATTGATTTACACAAGTCGAATATCTGGTCCTACAAATGGCCCATACTTTATAATGGGCCAACTCCAAAATGCAGATCTTAACACCTCAAAGTTTTGATGCCTTTGAAACCTGGTTTTTTTTTTAATCCAAATTTTTCAGTACGAGGATCTCTACTCAGCACTCCTAATGCAGCTCCAGATATGATGTTGATTGCTGTATGAACATGAACACTGACAAATACTTTAGAAATAATATTCTTCAAACTAGTCAAAACCTAGATCCTCATCCCAGGATATGTGTTTTTGAAGTGGTAGAATCTGATAGGAAGTTTGAATATCTCAGAGAATAGATATTTTCAACTCACTTTTACTTACAAAAGAGTATGATGTAGCCTGAAGTGTTTCCCAGTACTGCTAAAAGATTTTTCAGAATCAATAACAGCAAAAAGGCAGTTTATTTTAATGGGCATCTGTTGGTATCATCGGATACTTTTCCAGTGATCCATAATGTGGAACAGTCTGCATTTTGGACCCAGATATATGTTTGTTACATACTACCAAAAAAAAAAAAAAAGTCAAATCAACGTGCGTGTCCTGGTGTTGCCAACCTCAAGCATTCAAAAGTCATGAGTTAGCATCCACAAAAATCATAAGTTTGGCTTAAAAACTCAAGATATTTAAAAAAAAATACATGCAGAGTTTTGGGTTTTTTTGCCTTTTGGTTTTTGCATCTTGGGTACATGCATGCTTGGGGTCACATGTTCAGCTTCTCCTCATTCATGAGGGCTAGTGTATAGGAACTAGGTACTATCCCTTTAAACCGTTTGGGAGCCTTTTAGTTAGCATCTTTGTCTTTTGTTTAGAAGCCATTCAGAATCCTGCTGGAGCAGCAGTGTACATAAGTAACTATGTCTTGTATATTTGTATTTAATTAATAAACATAGTTATTTGAAATCCAACCATGCTATTGCAGTTTTCAAAAAAAATAATAATACTGTATAGAAAGCCAAAGACATGACTAGATTTTTTTTTTTTTAAATGAAAGCAGAGATCTCAACTCAAGGAGTTGGGATATTAAGAAAAACACTAAATATTATTTGGCTCATGATAAAATTGTGAGCGCAGAGAATGCAGACTGGGAGACAAGAACTCTTGAGTTTTAATCCTGTCTTTGACAGGGACTTCTCCCATGGCCTTGGATAAGTCATTAGACATGCCTCGGACCTATTTACAAAGGGGCTGAGCATCCATAATTCCAGTTGGTGTCTAAGATTAGAAACCCAGAATTAGACCATTGAAAATGTAGGCCTCAACCTCTGACTCAGTTTCTTGCTGTGTAAAATATGGATGATAATTTCTACCAGCCTTCTGCACAGTGGCTTTGTCTGCAGTTATGTTAATTATATTTGTTATTTATTTTGTTCTAAATTTTGCTAAATGATACTTTATTTCAATTTTTGAACATTGTTAAATATAAATTTCTAACAGGGTTTTTAAATTGATAGATTAATATCGGCTTTTGTACCACATCAGGTAATCACTAGGCTGAAAGGTCTGATATCACAAGGTTTAATTCTTTAATCCATCCTAGCAGAGCTCAGTCTGCTCCAGAGTTCATACCAGAGTTAGAAGTCAACTTAACTTGTACACTTGTCGTTGTACTAACCTGGGATCTGATAGAAGAGGGCAAGCAGCAACACGAGGATGGGTTGTCAGAGACCAGAAAGCTACTATAAAAGTCTCAAACTATTTTAGTTAATCTGGTCTGAGCCAGTGAGTGTGTATGTATATCCCAAGCTATTTTAGTTAATCTGGTTAGTGCCAGTCTGTCTGTGAATAGCTTAAATTATTGTAATTTTAAACTAAGTCAATGCACTTGAAGGGGCCCTTATCTCTCTTCCTTCATTTTTTCCTTTGCACCTGTCTATTGGATACACACAGAGACAGCTGCAGTGAATTTGCATTTTTATTATTTCAGGAGTACTGTGTTTTAGAACACTGGGATATGAGAATACACTTTACACACTTTTCTCCCTGAGTCTGTGGCAGGTTATCTGCCTGTGTCCTAGAAGACAGTGTTATAGTGGAGGGTTAATGGCCATACATTACTTGCAAGACTACTGATGGCTAATCTCAGAGTGGCTTTGGTGTCATAGGAGGGTAATCACCTTCCCAGAGGAAAACAACAGAAGAGGAGCAGCAATATAAAGGAAGTAAAAAAAATCAGTAAGTTAGGATTCCAATGGTTAGTTTGGCATTGGCAGAGAGTGACACTAGTGATATAGAAAATAAAGACCCTAGGTGTGAGTACACAGAACATACACATTAATTTCATGTGCAGTTTGCAGTATTCCATGGCTGCAAACATGCCAACACCACACTCATCAGCAAATTATATCCATGAAATAGAATTTACATTCTTTGGCTACTAAAAATAAAGGCCTCTACCCAGAAAGCAAAAGAGAGAATTCCACTTCTGTAACTACGCCAGTAGAGGGAGTTGATATATTCAGTCAGGGCCTTATGATTTAATTATTCGATCACAGAAACTGTTCTATAATTTACCTATTGTTCAAGTTGCTTCTTGCCCCCTGACCCTAACACACACAGATATTCTCTCCCGCTTTGTTCAGCATTTCTCCCACAATGTGGAATGTAGTAGATTTCATGTGCTTGCCCCCAGCCTGTATTCAAGAGGGGAAAATGTGGTTGGTTAGGGGATGGAAGAGTGGCAGCCAGTGTTGCACTGGAGAGAGCTTACTGCCACATCAAACTCCAGTTCTTTTAGAGCTATTTGCCCTCCTCAGCATTGCTTGAGAGAATACAGTCTCCAAAAAGCAGTTTTCAAAAAGTAGCAAATACGAGCTCCCTCTGCCTAACATATATTCCTGAGTGAAGTGTAAACTTCTGTATTTAAGATTAATGTACTTTATTGCTATGATTGGAGTCAACAAATGTCATTGTTACAAAGAGATTTGCAAGTTCTTTTTCATAGCATGTGATCACTGGTTGGTCTTTGAAGAAATGGTTCATTGTTAGTTTTGTGATGTATTTTGGGGGGAGCTGTGGCAAGCAGCAGGAGAGTTTGCTCTCTACCTTAAGCTTTCAAACTGCAACCAATTCTTGGGGCAGTGTTGCTCCTCGGGAACCAGGCATTGCTATCTTGGCTGAGGTTTCTACAACGGGCTTGCCTGCTGTGCCGTTTGTGATCACTTCTGTTCAAGAACTGGTGTGTATAGATAGTGTGAATAGAACAAGTAACATTAAGAAAATACCCAGACGAAGCACTGAACTCTGCTACCACTAGGCAGAAGAGTAACACTATATTTATGTATTTAAATGTAAAAAGTGACTCCCAGGCTCTAGGTGATTTGATACATAATTGAAAATACAGTATCTATAGCAAAAACAATAAATCAGGACATGACATATTTATGACTCTCATTTAATATTTGTTGACCAGGCATATGATGGGGCCAGGCTAGTGTGATGAGTGAGCATCTCAGTGGACTTGGAAAAAATGTTTTTTAGACAAAGAGACCATTACTAAACATGCCCAATAAACTCTGGCCAATGCATTCCCATGTAACAAACTATTTGGCTTGTGTGCAAAACTTGTATTCAACTTTAGTGATACACAGCATGGGAGAGAAAGTGAATGTGATTATAAAGTGAAATGTGATAAAGACAGTAGAAAGGGAATATAAAGTCATAAGTTTAGGTAATGTTGGGCTAGTTGGGGGAAAGGAGTACGCAAACCAGCCCAAGAAAAATCCAACTCTAGCCCTTTCCCAAACTGGTTCTATGCTGCCCCATCCACTGCTGTCCTTGAGGCATAGGAAGGGTTCTCTCTTAACTATCTAGTTGTTGCCCATAGCAGATGATTCTGTTATAGTGAGAACAGGGGCAAGGAGCTCCTTCCCATCTAAATCTACGGGTCTAATGCTGCTCTCATGAACACCAGTGTAAATCAGGAGTAACTTAACTGAAGTGGTTTGGGTTACACTGTTGTAAAACTAGTTTAAGTAAGAGCAGAATCAGGCCCGAAGATCAAATCCCCAGGTGCACTAGACCAGTTCTTAGTGCACCTATGCAGGTGAGACAGCACAGGTGGGGCTGCTTTAACTTGTACCAAAAGAGAGCAGCTCTCAGGGAGAGCATTACACTCTGGTCCTGTCTCCCCCAACCTTGAAATGTCCCTTTGTTAGAGCCTGGGGTTGGCACAGAGTTGGTGTATCCTCAGCTGTTACCTTAAAGTTCAAAGAGCACATACCAGAAACTGGATCTGGCTCTTAGCAATATTCATTTTACTTGACTGCAAAAATCTATTTTCCTTTATTGTTTAATTATTTTGTATCACGGGCTAATGGTCATATAGGGCCAGATACTCAAGCGGGTGTAAACTGGAGTAACTGTTTAATTAAACAGCTACTTTCATTAACACCTGAAATCAGGCCTCTACAGGTAGTTTTAAAATGTGATTTTCACTTCTCTCTCTGTCACCACAGCTCTTATTTGACTTGATGGCACCTGTCTCAGCAGAAGGAACAATGCATAATTTTGGACAGTGCTGGTGCTGCAGTGGAGTCTCTGACCAGCTCTGTCTGAATGAAAAGTGAAGTTAATGGAGGGCTCACTTCTGCCATCCCTGCTCACAGCGAAATGAGGGGGAACTATTGGCAAAAGGAGGCACTGCTCCACATTAACTTGGGCAGGAGAGTTGGACCCCTAGTGAGCAAACTGAATGAAATGTGATGTAAACAGTCAATTTACAAAGCTTATCTTGCATGTGTAAATGTTTCCAAACAACAATTCAAGGGAACACAAGATTTAAACAAGGCACAGTAAATCACTGGGTAATGGAGCATTAATGTTAGGTTTACATATGTATATATTAACCAGCAAAGTCAAAGATTACATTATTTCCATACATTATGTAGACTAGTTTAAAATCATTGTTTACACACATTTATAACGAGAACTAATTCATAAATTAGACTCAAGTCTAAAGCATAAATCAGTTGAAAGCACTAGTTTACATGCACGCTTTATACTGTTATCTCCATTTCTCATACAAAGTCATTCAACAGTGAACAAACTTAAAAAAACTTAATGCAAGCACATCGTTTCAAACAGTATTTGGCATTCATTTTAGGAATACTCCCTGATTTGGTTTAAGGATTGCTTCAGATTTTGCTGACTTCACAGTGGAAGAGCTAGTTTTAAGGAAAGGGAATATATAAGCTCAGCAGACTACAGAATTTAAAATGTATTACCCAGTCATATTTAACACTGACAAGGGACTGTAAGAGGTGCAGTAACAGTTTTAAAATCAAGACCTTCACAGGTATTTTTCTATGCTAATGTTCAGAAATGTACATGCAAACATTGCAACTTCCCTTTGAAGGACTAGTGGGGACACAACAACATTATATTCGATACATACCACTAGCAAAAAAATCTTTCAAAATGTTAAAACCCACTGGTTTGCTTATGCTATGTTACTGTATATATCTCAATGAAGTACCATTGCACATCCCATGCTAGATAGTACTTGCTTTTTTGAGGGATTATTTTTAGGGGATTAGAAGTATACTTATGAAATATTTCAGAGTAGCAGCCGTGTTAGTCTGTATCCGCAAAAAGAACAGGAGTACTTGTGGCACCTTAGAGACTAACAAATTTATTACAGCATAAGCTTTCGTGGATATGCATCCGAAGAAGTGGGCTGTAGTCCACGAAAGTTTATGCTCTAATAAATTTGTTAGTCTCTAAGGTGCCACAAGTACTCCTGTTCTTTTTACTTATGAAATAGTAGCACATGTGGCCATACAACTTTTGCCATAAAGGGTGAAGCAACTAAAATCCATCCTATATAAGCAATTCAAAGATTTGCTAAGCAAACCATTTGGCCAATCATTTGCCAGCTTGCACTCGCACTGGGCTTGCCCTATCCTGCTCCTTTACCTTAATGCTTTGAAAGATTAAGAACCAAATTCTGCTGTGAGTTTCACGAGTGCAACTTTTTATTATCTTTATTGTGAGATTGAGCCACGTTGCTGATAGCAGAATTTCTGTTCTGTGCAGGACAAGATGGTTCTATATTTTAATCTTTCTTATGTTCTAGATTTAGGAGATTTGTGATAAGATTATTCTCCCTCCTGCTCTCCCCTGGGGCACAACTAGCTCACAAAGAGTCTTGCCCACAAAGCTCCTGATTGGGAGAGATGTCTAGCCCTACTGTTTGGCTGGCATGCACTTCTTAAGCTCAGGGCTGGCTCCAGGCACCAGCAAAGGAAGCAGGGGCCTGGGGCAGCCAATAGAAAGGGGCAGCAGTCCATCTGTTGTAGGGACGGCAGATCCGGGGCGGTGGCACTTCGGCGGCAGCTCAATTGGTACACTTCAGTCTTCGGTGGCAATTCGGTGGTTCACTCCCTGTCTTCCTCTTTGGCGGCAGCTCAGTCGGGCTTTTCTTTTTTCTTTCTTTATTTTTTTTCGCCGCTTGGGGCAGCAAAAAAGCTGGAGCCGGCCCTGCTTAAGTCAGAAAGAGGCACAGGCGAATCCCTGTCTGAGCAATTATGTGAATACCTGGTTGACTGCTACTATGGACCCGGCCTACTGGCCTGACTCCTGGTTCCTGCCCTTCTCATCCTAGACCCTTGTCTGCTCCTGGTTCCTGCTTTCCTGCCTTACACCAGGTCCCTGCTCCTACACCCTACCTCTGACTCTGACCCCGGCTCCAGTTCCAGGCTCCTGACTCTAACCATTAGGCATGACTGCCTATGTCCCATTCACTACACAGAATTCATGCACACTGCTTCTTCAGTGTCTGGAGGTATATTATATCAAAAAAGAACTATTAGCCAGGATGGGCAGGGATGGTGTCCCTAGCCTCTATTTGCCAGAAACTGGGAATGGGAAACTGGGGGTTGATCACTTGATCATTACCTGTACTGTTCATTTCGTCTGGGGCACCTGGCATTGGCCACGGTCGGAAGACAGGATACTGGGCTAGATGGACCTTTGTTCTGACCTAGTATGGCCGTTCTTATATTATGGACATAAGGCAATCAGTCCCTCTGGATTTGGACATGCTCTGTACACAACATTCAGGGCTGGCTCCAGGGTTTTTGCCGCCCCAAGCGGCGCAAAAAAAAAAAAAAAAAAGCCGCAATCGTGATCTGCGGCGGCAATTCAGCGGGAGGTCCTTCGCTCCGAGCGGGTGTGAGGGACCGTCCGCCGAATTGCCGCCAAATAGCTAGACGTGCCGCCCCTCTCCAGAGTGGCCACCCCAAGCACCTGCTTGGCAAGATGTGCCTGGTGCCGGCCCTGACAACATTCCTGGCTCCTGAGAGCTCAGGGAGTGAAAAAACTGAAAAATGAACTCAGTGCTCCTGGATAACCATCCACAGCCCTATCACTGGGCCAGCAGTGTAGCCCAATCTGTAGATTATGTAATAAATTATATTGATTACTTAAGAATTCCCAGTGATCACTTTGAGGATAGATAGGTTCTTGTCCCAAGATCAGGCCCAGTATTATTAAAATTACTATACAGTTGGAAACCTCAATGTGCACAAGTGGAACACTCTTCTATATTCCCAAATAGTTTATTAATACATCTAGCAAAGTCACAAACACTGTAACTCAATAAGGAAGATAGAGAGACTATAGAATGTACATCTGCCCACTCATACCGTCCCTTGCAGGATGACCTGAACTGTTAGCCAATATCTTCCTCATCACCATCACCTTCCTCCTTATCACCAGTGGCCATCATTTTGGCCCCTTCCACGAGCTACATCTCTCTCCCCTACTGCCCACAGGCTGGGATTCAACTTTTATAATATGTTACACGATGCCACTATATCTAATGCATATTCAGTAGGGGGTTCCCCCCTTTTCCTTATTTGTATTTCCCCATCTGACTAATGTTGAGGTGTTCTTCTTCTATAAGTTAGTATACTAATACATGTTGTGATGGAAACTCCCTTTGGGAACTGCCAACTGATGTGCCTAGACTACCTCTGATCCTGTTTTCCCTGGCAGCTTGGGACTTCAGAACCTTGCCTAGTTTGAGCCAGAAACACTAGCCTGCTACAAACATAGACCTTGGTCTGAACCACGTCCCCTAAATGCTGCAGGCTTAATTGAAAACAGCTTAAGAAGTGTTCCCGTCTCCAACACTCAGATACCCAGCTCCCAATGGGGTCCAAACCCCAAATAAATCCGTTTTCCCCTGTATAAAGCTTATACAGGATAAACTCAAACTGTTCACCCTCTATAACACTGATAGAGAGATATGCACAGCTGTTTGGCCCCCCCCCCCCACAGGTATTAATACGTACTCTGGGTTAATTAATACGTAAAAAGTGATTTTATTAAATGCAAAAAGTAGGATTTAAGTGGTTCCAAGTGATAAGACAGAACAAAGTAAATTACCAAACAAAATAAAATAAAACAAGCAAATCTAAACCTAATACAGTAAGAAAGTGATTACAGATGAAATCTCACCCTCAGAGATGTTCCAATAAGTTTCTTTTACAGACTAACCTCCTTCTAGTCTGGGTCCAGCAATCACTTACACCTCTGTGGTTACTGTCCTTTGTTCCAGTTTCTTTCAGGTATCCTTTGGGGGTGGAGAGGCTATTTCTTGAGCCAGCTGAAGACAAAATGGAGGCATCTCCCAGGGACTTAAATAGACTCTCTTGTGGGTGGAGCCCCTCTCCTCTCTCCTGTGCAGAATCCAGTTCCAAGATGGAGTTTTGCAATCACATGGGCAAGTCACATGTCCATGCATGACTCAGTCCTTACAAGCCAGGCCACATTCCCAGTAAAGCTCATATGTGGACTGGCGTCTCAACGTTCATTGTTAACTTAAGCGTTTCTTGATTGGGCACTTAACTTGCAAATTCCTTTCTAAAAAAGCTGACCGAATGCCTTACTAAGGCTACTTAAAAATCAGACAAGTACACAGCCAATATTCATAACTTCGAATAAAAAAAATGATACATGTATACCAACAGGATGAATATATTCAGTAGATCATAACCTTTACAGAGATATGTTACATGGCATATGTAGCATAAAACATCTTACATTCATAAGCATATTTCAATAAAGCATTATGGGGTGCAATGTCACACATGTAACTACCATTTCAGCTCATGATCATACCCATCACCCCTTGCTTAAGCGGATTTGTGGTTATTACTTCCATCTTCCTTGCGGTAGCACTTACTGAAACATTCTGACTCCTACCATTAAGCAAGTTCTCCTTAGATCCTAAAATCTAAAGGTAACCAACCATTGAGCTATACCTAGGGTTACCATATTTCAGCAAGCAAAAAAGAGGATGGGAGGAGCCCCGCCCTAGCCCCGCCCCGTCCTGCCCTAGCCACGCCCCCATTGTGCCCTAGCCTCACCCCTGCCCCTCCCACTTCCCCCCCTCAGAACCCCCAAACCTCCCCCCGCTCCTTGTCCCCTGACTGCCCCCTCCTGGGACCCCTGCCCCTACCTGCCCCCCAGGACTCCACCCCCTACCTAAGCCTCCCTGCCTCTTGTCCCCTGACTGCCCCCTCCTGCGATCCTCCGCCCCATCCTAACCGGCCCCCTAGGACCCTACCCCCTACCTGTACCCTGACTGCCCCAACCCTTATCCACACCCCCACCCCCAGACAGACCCCTGGGACTCCCACACCCCATCCAACCACTCTCCACCCCTTGACAGCCCCCCCCAGAACTCCCGACCCATCTAAACCCCTCTGCTCCCTGTCCCCTGACAGCTCCGATCCCTCTCCCCACTCCTGCCCCCTGACAGCCCCGCCCCCAGAATTCCCAACCCCCCCCACTCCTTGTCCCCTGACTGCCCCCTCCTGGGACCCCTGCTCCTAACTGCCCTCCAGGACCCCACCCCCTACCTAAGCCTCCCTGTTCCTTGTCCCCTAACTGCCCCCTCCTAAGACCCCCCCAACTGCCCCCCAGGACCCTACCCCCTATCTGTACCCTGACTGCCCAAAACCTTATCCACACACCCCCAGAAAGCCCCCCCAACTCCCGACCCCCCCATCTCTTGACTGCCCCATCCAAAACCTCCCTGCCCCTTCTCTGACCCCCTGGTCCCCTTGTTGTTGGCCTTCGCCTAATGTCTCTGTGAACTTGCTCAGGAACGGCCTGAGCCGTTCGTCCTGGCACGCTGGGCAGCAGGGGAGGAGGAGCGGGGGAGGAGCTCCAGACTGCCGGAGGCGATCTGCGAATGCAGGGAGGGAGGGTGTGATCTCTGCTGCAGGGGAAGCGGAGGAGGGGCTATGACATGTCTGGGGGAATCCGGACGAATGGTAACCCTATCTATACCAAGGGTTACAGCCTACCTAACCACAGTTATGCTAATTTATGCTTCAGCTTTGAGGATACGGGATACTGTAGGTTTCTTCTATTTCAGCAGATTATAATGAAAGCAGCTAAATATAATGAAGACAAGGAAAAACAACAAGGGGTCTGGTGGCACCTTAAAGACTAACAGATTTATTTGGGCATAAGCTTTCGTGGGTAAAAACCTCACTTCTTCGGATGCAACATTTGTAGATACAGACTAACACGGCTACCCCCGATACTTGAAGACAAGGAAGTGAATACAGTAAAGGCAAGCTAGCCCTTTGGGCTACAGAAGGCAGCCTCATAAAGTTTTCTGATAAAATAAATTGGATATTGGGCTAATTTTGCTCTTGGTTACACTAGTGTATATTTGGACTAATTCCACAGGTATAAGTGAGATCAGAATCAGGTCCATAACTATTAGACGAAAAGCAGAGCACTCTGGGTAAAAAGCTAGTGTGTTTAAAGTAACTCCTATTATCATCTACCATTTTATTTTAAACTGAAAAGTCCTACGTAGAGAACAAACACATCTGTGTTGTGCCTCGTTCAGAACAGATTATAAAAAAGAGAAAAGAGGCCACAGTAAATATATTGTCCAGCAATTACCTTGTGCCTATGTGTTGCTTTGTAGTAAAAATATTTGTAAAGGTGGTTTTCACAAACTCAGCACTCTTGATCAAGTTCAGAGTAAGAAAAATATAATCACTTTCTATATATTTTTGACTCTGACTTTTGCCCATAAAATGATGTTATTTCAAAACCCTTTTGTTTTTTCTTTCTTGCCTATGAAGAAACAGATTTATACGTTGCTGAGTAAACTATGCGAGAGGAGAAATGTATTTTACAAATTGTTTTATAACCCAGGAAAGTTTTTACTGAGTCTAATAAAAACGTGTGCTACATACAGATAAAACCATGAACTAGTCCGTTTATCTTTTAGTTTTAAAGCTCTTACAGTGCCCTGGAAAGGAGCTAAACACATTTATGAAAGTTGTGGCACTATCCTGTTTTGGTGTATCACTTTTCCATGCACTAGCTCTTCCACCTCTGCTCAGTGAGGACAGGAGAAGAGAAGTTGCCTTAACCCATGGAATGGAAAGGCAGAATCCTTCTCTCCCAGGCTTTCTATGGCTGCCTCCCCCCTAATGGAGACTGATAAGGTGTTCTTGGTACAGCTGATGCACACTTTTGCAGTGAAATTATGGCCTAGTATATGTTTTTATATTATATATATATATATACACACACATACACACACACATACACACACACACACACGCACACAGAGTGTCACACACGCAATATACACCCACTCCCCACATGCATCCCATCCAATTGCCACTGCAGAAGGTGAGGAAAGACCCTGCCAACAACTGCTAGGGTTAAAAGAAAAGGATCTTTTGTCAGAAAAACTCATATTGGAAACTCTGCAATATTTTTCCTTTACTAAAATATCCTTCACATAAAGAAAATTCCACTATATTTAATAGCCTCCAAATGAAATCCTAACCTAACAGCCTTTAAAGGAACTTGAAACAAAATGACAACCTGTGAAAATCTCTGCAAGTGTGTTGATTAAAAGGTATCATGTTCCGAGTATTTTCAGTAAATGGAGATTTTTTTTTAAATCTGCAAATTGCATGGCCTGATTTAGAAGTAGTGAGCATTTGAATATCATTAACCCAGGTACCCATACACTATTAACTATTCATCCTTCAATTTTAAACTCCCAAGGGTAGTCATGAAAATTATTTGTGTATTCAACTCAGCTTGTTATTATATTTTTATTATCATAGTGCCTAGGAGCCCTCATCACATACCAAGACCCTATTGTGCTAGGTGCTGTACAAGTGCATGAATAATAAGGAAATAAAAAGACAATCCCTGCCCCGGGGGCTTACAATCTAAGCATAATTCAGACTTTTTTTGTGGATGCAAAATCAGAGGCTGTGGTTGAAAATGTAGTCAGATATAGATAGATTCCCAAACAAGGAAGCAGACAAGGAAAAGCTCATTAAATGGATTTCTCAGTTGAAATATTTCATTGTTGAAATAATGATGCAATATGTCTAAAAGTGTTATACATGTTAACCATCTGATTTGTTCAATCTCTAAAATTCTAGTCTGACAAGGTCCTTTGTACCGGAAAATAAGAAATTCTAAAAAAGGATACAATTAAATATAAAAACACATTAATTATATATTTTAAAATACTCTTGTACAGATGTTCAGGTCAGTGTGGTCAAGTTTATACTGTCACTTTTTGGGCTGTTCTGCAGAAAAACAAATTCAGTTCTCAGAGGAACCAAGCCGACACCTTTCACCTTGGCTAAGAGTAAATGTAGGCTGATGCTCAAAGGAAACAGATGTTTTGACATAATCACAGCTAATTCATGGGGATAATTACTTGCAAATACTAAGGTTAATAGGATTTAATACCACTATGTACCAGGTATGAAAAATTGACCACAGTTAAAGGCCTATGCATCACTTCAGACCCATTTTAGCTCTATTTTCTTCAACTGCTTTGAGGGCAAAGTGGGTTTGAAGTGATGTAAAGGCAATGTTGTGCTGGCTGTCTGCACGGGGTGAATTTCATTCCATGTTTCAAATGACAACTTTCTAAAATGGTAAATCTGAGAAACTCCTAACATCTTGAAATTTGGCATTGATGTTATACTGCATTTTGGGTGATTTTATTCCCCTTCACCAGTATTTGAAAAGATGTTATTAAAAGCCTGTTAAAGGGCACTTGAAAATAAGCATCACTTCAGTGAAAGGAAACAGATCTTCTACAGAGGGACATAAAGACTTTCACAAAGACATGAGAAAAACAGCTGAGGAGCTGTGATGTATCCCAGTGGAGCCTTTAGTTTAAAATTGGTAGTGAAACAGAATCCTACAATGGTTCGCAATTGGCTCTGCTCAATTGCCCATATGATTCCTGAACAAATTCTAACCAATGGAACCAATCCAAAAATCTGCCAGATTCATGAAGAAGAATTTTATGGTTCACAAGTTTCAAGGCCATGGAAAAGTCAACAAAAATGCTTCCACAATGAATTGACCTTCCTTTAATGATATAATGTTCTGAAAGGCTTATTTGAATAGCATAACACCACAATGCCAGATTTTCAGGTGTCTCTATGGGTATGTCTAAACTGCAATTAGACACCAACAGCTTGGCTAAGACAGCTAACTCAGATTCTCGGGGCTTAGGCTGCAGCCTGAGCTCTGGGACCCTCCCACCTTGCAGGGTCCTAGAGCCTGGGCTCGGACGGGAGCCTGAACGACTGCACTGCAATTAAACAGCCCCTTAGCCCGAGCCTGTAAGCCCAAGTCAGCTGGCACGGGCCAGCCACTGTTTTTTAATTGCAGTGTAGACATTCCTACTCTCTGTCTGTGCAAATTTCTGCTCACAAATAATTGTACCTCTCTTTTCACAGATGTAGTAAATTGCATGTACCGGTACATATAATAGCTATGCATCTAAGTACCTGAGCGGCTAATACAAACAGGTACTCAAATGTTTAACTACTAACATTTGCAAAGAGTCTATTTTGTGGGTGCAGCCATTTTCTAGGCATACACAGAAATGGAGGTCAGTTCTGAAAAGCTTGACCTAAAGTTCTAAAAATTGAATTATTCAATTAATCTTACAATAAAGATAGTTAGTTAAGTATAAAAATGTGCTCTTAGAAGATCAAAGCAGAATAGAAAATCCTATATACTGTCTTTATAAGGATATTGCATCCTTAAACTTAGAGGGGGGTTGTAACAACAATACTATTATAACAAGCATATATAAAGGTTATAAATGAAGGCATTGGGGGAGATTTTTCAAAGGCACAAATAGAGTTAGGCACCCAGGAAGCTAAGGGCAGCGAGGCATCTCACTCCACCCATGCTTTAAAAATCTTTCCCACAGAGTCTATAATAACATAAAGAAATAAAAAGGGTGGAGGAACAGGGAACTTAGCTCGGGAAAAGTGGTTTAGAAAGGCACAAGATGGTTGTGTAACTGATGCACATTGCGATGCAAACTAAATTCAGCATCACAGTTGCCAACTTTCACGTGGTAAATAAGCACCCCAACTTTCACAATAAGCCAAAAATCAAGCTAATCCCATTTCAAAACAAGGCCAAAACAAGCCAGTCCCTAAGAACCTCAACACTCTATGTGACTAGATCCCCTCAGTGTGCAGTCTGGGACTGTGGTGGGCCTGCTGTGCACCCCCAATTCTCTCCCCCCTCTTGCCCCTGCTTGCCCCTTACCCCTGTTTGCCCCCCCTTGCCCCTGCTTGCCAGGAGCCAATCAAAAAGATGGAAGCAACAAGCTACAAGCCAAAAACTAGCCAACAAGAAACTCACAAGCCAGTTAAGCCAAAAAACAAGCCCAATTTCTGCGTATTATTTTTTTTTTTTTGGGGGGGGGGGAGGGGTTGGCATGTCTGTTCAGAATATGTTTCTATGTTCAGGTAAGAGGTGTTTGAGTGCTGTATTTGCATTTTCATTGGTTTGATTAATAGAGTCAGATAATGAAATGGCAAAAACTGACCATTTTGCAGAATGCAAAACTGATTCATTCTCTTTTTATGTCCTGTTTATAAGCAGCTGTAAAAGAGGAAAAGCTGTTTCCCTTGAGTGCATGGAGCTCATCTAATTATATTCAGTTCAGACTAGCCATGACAGCTAGGGTGAAAGAGCAACAAGAATCAATAAGCCATCTCTGGTAAGGTTGATAGGTTTACCATCCTTGAGACAGAGATATTTTCTGCACAAGTAGTCCACAGATAGAACAGGACTTTTACACTGCCAAGCAAGCATATAGTCTGAGAAAGTTGATTATAACTTATGAGGGTGCTGTCTATTTTGAAGAATCCCAAAGTGCATTGCAAACGGACTTACTATGTATCAAACATCTCACACACTGCAGCAGAAACTGGACTTTTAGGGTAGGATTTTCAAAAGCACTCAGCACTTCTGAAATTCTTAACCTTATTTACTATCTCCAGTCACCTGACCTGGATCAGTGTTTCAAAGATTAATATGTACCCTGTGACACTATCCAGGGTCATGAGGCTTCTTGCTACCACCAATACTTAGCATGAGGAAGCCTTGTCTGTGCCTGCCAGGGGTCAGCTGCCCAACTCCAGTGGCCACAGGGGAACACAAGCACTCCCTTCTAGGCCTATGCAGGTCCCACTGTCTCTCTCTAGTTTAGCTATACGCACACTCCAATCACCAAACCCTTCAAGTGTCTGCCTGGAATATCCAGTCCCTGTTCCACTGGACACTTGCAGTACTCAGATTTATTGCTTCCAAAAGAGCAGTACACCCCAGCTTACCAGTGTCACCTAAGACCACAGCTCCATTTGACACACACCACTTAGATATTTTTATAGTGGAAACAAGTAAAAGTTTAGTGTTGGGAACAAATGGCTACATATAAAATAAAATCATAAGATGCATTCTAGAATCTAGACTTGCTAAGCTAGACACCTTCATGTCTTACAGATCAATTCTTACCCAAAAGTCCTTCCAGCATTATACAGCCAGACTTGACTATGATCTACTGTTCATGAGACAAGTCATGCCATCACTTGCATCCTCAGGGAAAGATCCAGGGTGTCTGTTTGCACCCCCAGATATATCAGAACAATCCCTTGTCCTTAATTATAAACAGGACCATCTCCCCATTCCACCCCACCCTGCTGGTTGTTTTTTCCTGTGTATTCCTTTTTTGTAGAGGTCACAATCTCTTAATTGATATCTGGCTCAGTGTGCAAATAGGCATACATTGTGAGACACACAATACACAGTGACCAGACATGGAAATAGATGCCTGAAAGAACCTATCTGAGACATGCCACCTCCTGGTTACCGGCAAGAACATAATTTTCAGTATAGACCCATAACTCCTTAACTAGTATCTGTACATATATTTCACAATGATTCTGATGACCAGTGCACCATTGGCTCTCAGCACAGATCTCCCATGTCACCCACTACTGAATTATTATGCATATATCTGACCCAGGAGACCCCTATAAAACTCTGTGCATCTCCTGTGCCCTCCACCAGTTGGTACCAAGTTATACCTGGGTCACATACCATTGCCAAAGTGCAGCTTCCTAGACACGAAATCTGTGGCCATGTCTGCACTCAGGATTGGACTGTTTGTAACTGAACCTATTGTAGTAAACTAATTTAAGCATAAATGGTTCAGTGTCTTCACTTGAGCCATGCTGAACTTCTTTAAGAACAGCTTCAGCTTCCTTGCACTCATATTCCTGCTGTTCCAACCATTTTAGTTGCAGTGCTTTCTGGGTACCTATCCTACAGTTCCCAATACAGCTTCCAGAAGTAGTGAATCCTGGGAGATTTCTAGAGGGGATTGCTTTAAACTTACAACAGCTTATTATAGTTCCTAAGGGACAGTATACCCACTGTGAACTGACGAAGCAAAGCTGTGTTCCACCCCATGTCTCCCAGTCCCTAAAAATTGTCTTAGGCTGGGGGCCATTGTCATAGATACAAGCTCTGCTGTCTTTACAGCAGCTGAGATCTACGCCCCCCCACCCAACCAAGGGAATTTTCAGCTAGGTAGCTACAGCCAGATTCTGGTCCTCTATACATCTCAGATGGTGCAAAAGGGATGGAAATAAGAGAATCTGGCCCAGTATCTTTTGAATCTAACACTAATAAATGATGTCAAGTATCAGAGGGGTAGCCGTGTTAGTCTGAATCTGTAAAAAGCAACAGAGGGTCCTGTGGCACCTTTGAGACTAACAGAAGTACTGGGAGCATAAGCTTTCGTGGGTAAGAACCTGAAGATGTATCTGAAGAAGTGAGGTTCTTACCCACGAAAGCTTATGCTCCCAGTACTTCTGTTAGTCTCAAAGGTGCCACAGGACCCTCTGTTGCTTTTTACTAATAAATGAGTGAATTCAATAAATAGCTAAACACGTTCTTTCCTCATTCATTTTAATTTACTTAGAAATCTAGCAAATTAACTCTGTACTTAGAAACAATAGTTCGCACAAATCATGTTTGTTCAAACAAGAAGAAAAAAATTGCTATGTTAAACAGACCTGATGCTAACCGATTGTATTTTCAGACATAAGGAATCCCTGATGCTTATTGTCCATAACTACGTAACTGATTTGCAAGCCATTCTCTTCTTGACTAGATTAGATGGCCATGTTTATGATTTAGTTAATTATAAAAGAACATCATTCAGAGACATTAATTTAAATTATTGCAATGCATTTCCACAGTCAAGTTCTTCCAAGCTGTTAGACAAACTTTACTTTCCATAAAGAAGATAATGTTCATGGAGGGGCGCATTTCAGTCACCCTTGGAAATTAGATTTCTCATTATTCATTCCATCCTCCCATCCCCCCCAGTACCCCCTTTGTACACATTACATGCAATTCTTGATGCGCACGAAATTTAAGGGAGCAATTTCAGAGACCAACTTTCAGACTGGCTGAAAATGTGGTCCAGAAGTTTTAATAGCATATAACTTCCCATACTAATGTCAACACAGTCCCCTTCTACTTCCATATTACAAAAGGGTCTTTGACTATATGCTCACTCAACATAATTCAAAATGTTGCATCTAGGTAGTAAAGGTTATAGAAATTCAGGTATTTTCCATTAGTTAATATGGTGTAATTTGTCAGATGATGGAACAGCAGCTGCAGTCTGGTGCCCTAATGATACACAAATTCCTTTTTTTCCTGGTAAATTTCCATTTTAAATACTTACTAGGTCCACCTTGCTTAGTTTGCAAGATTTGGCAAGATCACAGCCAGTGCATGATTGCTCTAGATTAGTGATTGTTTTGTTGTGGTTGGATTCATTGAAGCTCTTAGATCTGTACAAAATCTACAGTTTCGAGGACTGCAAGACCGGTGATGTTCAAGACCACAGTTCAACGATAAACTCCCTGATATCCAAAGATGAACATTATACTAACAACATTTTTAAACAAGATCCTGCCTGAGAGCTACAGATCTTAACTGGGAGTACAAGATTAGGTCCTGATACAAATCCTGGAACAAATAAGGTCGAAAGTAATCCTTTTCACCCTGGTCTGGGTCAGTGGATGCCCAGCCACTTAGAGGTAGGCCATCTATCTCTCCTAGCAAAAGTATCCAAAATAAATACTAGGCCAAATTCATGAACACAGCATAGAGTTTTGTGGTCTTACACTCCATCATCCTAGAGAGATAAGGTGGTTGAGGTAATATCTTTTATTGAACCAACTTATGTGGGTGAGAGAAACAAGCCTTCAAGCTACAAAGATCTCCTTTTCTGGTCTGGGAAAGCTACTCTGAACATTTAGCTGTGATGCTCAGAGTAGCTTTCCCAGACCTGAAGAAGAGCTCTCGGTGGCTTGAAAGTTTGTCTCTCTCACCATCAGAAATTGGTCCAATAAAAGATATTACCTCCCCCACCTTATCTCTCTATTATCCTGGTACTGACTCAACTACAGCTACATTGCATACTCCATCATCCTGGCATTTAATGTCACTCTGAGAGTGACATTTGTTCATTCACCAGCCCAGCCAATGGAAAGAATGTACAAAATAGGAACGTGAGGGATCAAAACCAGCTAGCATAAATGGGAAACCAACTGAAACACAATATCAAACACTTTCCCCTCCCCAGAAAAGATTCCAAAATTGTCTGTGTTTTGACAGAATACAGATTAAAGCAAGAGTGTTCAGATGCTTTTGAAGCTTAAGCATGTTCTGTAATTCACCATTATGATCTTCATCCCAGTAATAGTAGAAGAGATGGACACACAGGATCACATTCTATTCTGCTTTGTGCTGCTAATGGCAAAACAGCTTCTCAGCTAGTGTAGCCAGCCCTGGAAGCATCTTCCCAGTGGTGGAGAGTTATTGTAGCAGCCGTGTGCCATTCCTCTCCTGGCTGCCAGTGGGGAAGGCAATGTGGCCTGAGCTTCCCAACGCCCTTGTGATTCTTGGCTGTTGTAACGGGCCCTTGGACCAAATGGCACCCACTGCAAATTAAAGCAACTTCCAAACCTAGGACTGGGGACTAGAAAGGCCTGAAAGTCACCTTTATACTTGGTTCTCTTGAGATGCACTGTGTGCCACTCAGCTGCAGCCCAAAGGGGTTATGCATGGGATCGGAAGCCAGACAGCATGCTCTGGGTAGAGGTATATCCCAATCTGGTAATGTTTTCCTGAACCCCGCCCCCACCTTGTCAGCAGGCGTTAATCATGCTGAGACTGGGCAAAGTAAGTTCTGCTGACTAAGAGACAGGTGTCTCATTAAATCGCTCAGCTGTGAAGGAGGTGGAATTGGTGGTGGTGGTGAGATGATCAGGAGTGGTCCTGACACAGGAACCCTAGGCCCAAGCAAGAAGGTATGAGCTGAACTTTATGTAACATTACTGTCAATTTGTGTAATAAAACCAGACTCCCAAGGGGAGTATACTTGGGTATATTTGGACTTAGTATAGTGTCTACATTGAAGAACAGGTTGATGGGCACACTGCATATCAAAAGTTACTTTCATGCAACTCCAAAAACACTATCAGTGAGTAGTGGTGTATTGGATCCACAAAGGTCTATTGAGATTAGGCTCATGTAAATTCACTTATCATGACATGATGTCAAAAGGGATTGTACATATTTGATAATCAAAGAACTCTGTTTTGTGAGAAATTTCAAAACTTTTCATTCCAATTTGGAACAAAAACAAATTTTGAAATGTCAGAATTCCCTGTGGAACTTCTGTTTTCTGACCAACTCTAATCTTGACTTGCCTGGGTAAGTATTGGACCCAATGACAATATATTTTGTAAGTGTTGCTCCATTTCTCTGATACAGAATCAAAGGCAAAGAATCAGTTCCTTCAACCAAAGAGGGTGAAATTATTTCAGGTAACTCTGAATGTATACTAGTACAGAGCTGATTAACTAAAGTTAATTGGTATTAACTGTTTAATCAATGTCTGTACCCTGTTTTTTAAATCATAATATACTACATAAATGCTAAGTATTATTTGAAACCATCCTACAAGATTTTACTAAAATGGATATTGTAGTATTATTATCCAGTTTATTCAGAACAAATACCACCATGGGGAATACCACATGCTACCCCAGAGTTTTCAGGTGTAGGAATTTTCCATTTAGAGATGGAAAAATAAAATAATTATTTACTCCAAGTAAACACCATATAAATTAGCTCCAACAAGCCAGTCAATACAGATCAAATGTGTTATTTTTAAATAACTGCGTTTTTTCTATATTATTATTGATTCCAGCATAATTGATTAAAGCAAGAGTATGAGTAAGTATAGAGAGGAAAAAGAGACAGATATTAATGTCATCTTCCATCTTATGAGCTAATTTGACTGGAAAGTATTGATTACTTTAAAAGCGCCAAGTAACCCAAGACTCATTGACTTAGTACTTACCTACCATTTGCTCTACTGCTCCATGGAATTTTACAGTAAATCTTGGTGTATTTTCTGTTAAGGGTTTTAGGGTTGAAGTTTATCACATACTTATTTGAAGTGCCAAATCTGCAGCTGGTCCTATACTTGATCACAGCTTTGTTAATCAGAGGTAGGAGCAATCATAACTCAAAAGGTGCAACTTTATTGGTTTTAGAGCTATTTAGAAGTGGATACGCCTTGCATTTAGTTTATGGATTTATTTAATTCTGTAAATATGTGCTTTTTAAATAGTATTTTTATATTTATTAATTATTATGATGATGATTATTGCATAATCTGTTAAAGTTATTTTCAGTGGAAACTTTAGTTCAGTCATAATTATTAACCATGGGGTTCATTTTTATGAACAGCTTCCACATCATAACACATTCAGAGTCCAAAGCTCTTGTTGATAGTCATGGTTGATTGCCCCTGAATGTCTTGTCCATCACACCCAGATAGCATGGACTCTAAACACCTGCAATACTCCAATAACCAGATATTGATCAGAAAACTGCACAGTCAAAAGCGTAGTGAAAGGAAGCCCACCCAAGGTTCTCAAAGCTGTAGATCCAGGTAAAGAATAAATAATTATTAAAGCACATTGGGAAATGATATTTTCTTTGAAATTTTTAGGGGTTCCCTTTTAAAAAACAACCTTCCCCCCAAAATATCATTTGGGGGATTTTTGATTTTCAGTGAAAACCCCTAAATTGATTTAAATGGATTTTTTCCCTCAAAAATGTCAGTTGAATAAAAAAAAAAAACACTAACTTTCCATCAAGTATTTAGATGACAATTTTCCAACCAGCTGTGGTAATTGTACATTTATGTAATGATAGTACAAACCACAGAAAATATATCAAACAGAAGTGGATAGATTAATTATTGGCAGAGATATGATTGAATGTTTAGAGATGGAAGCAATGAGAAGGAGATTTTCCTGGCTACCCTGCAACTAATAAATAATTAGATTGTTAGCTTTGATGATATCAGGCAAAACAAAAATGTGATCTGCTCTGAAAGTCGGACATCACTGGCACTATGTTGTATTCTAAGCCAATCCATATACCATTTTTAATTAAGGGAATGTAGTTTTGTTTAAAGGTTTCAGAACAGCAATCACAGAGACTTATGCCTTCTATCTTCTGCACTGGCACATCATAGCAGAGGCTATCTGAAGTTTCCCTATCCAGCCTTACCACTATTAATGCTGAGGGGTTCCAACCAAGGATTAGGGCCCCATTGTGCTTGGCATTGTACAATCAAGTAACAAATGGACAGTCCCCACCTCAGATAGTTCACAGTCGGCTTTGTGACTCAGCACAAACACTTGGATCAAACAGAGAAGAAGAATGGGGTGGGGGGTTGGAAAAATGCGGTAACAATACAAATAAGAAGAACAGGAGGACTTGTGGCACCTTAGAGACTAACAAATTTATTAGATGATAAGCTTTCGTGGACTACAGCCCACTTCTTCGGATGCATCCGAAGAAGTGGGCTGTAGTCCACGAAAGCTTATGCTCTAATAAATTTGTTAGTCTCTAAGGTGCCACAAGTCCTCCTGTTCTTCTTTTTGCGGATACAGACTAACACGGCTGCTACTCTGAATACAAATAAGGTTTAGCATAATCAGTTCTAGCCTTAGCTCTCTACCCACTTCAGTCTTTCTGTACAGAGAAAAACACAGAAGGTCAGAGAATCAGTTTTGGAGCCCTGTTAGCCCTTGGTCCCTGCACTAAGACTTTCAACACAAGGCCCAAGTACAAGGGCATCCACTGTGAATTGGCTTGAGTCTAACTCATTTTACACAAGTCACAGAACAACCATGAGCTAGCAATGACTTAGAGTTTGTCTGCACACGAATCGTACCACTTTCCGTATACCAGTATAGTTAAAGTGGCAACTCCCTCCACCACCCACCCCCGTGGGGTTTTTATGGGAAAAGGAATAAGTTATACCAGTATAAGGCACTTTTATAACCACATCCACACTAGAGGTTGTATTGATTTAAGCATTTCTGTAAAATATCACACCCCCTACCGTTTATACAAACATTGTGTGTTGGCTAGACCTTTCAGCACCTCCCGCCTGGCCTGAATTCAATTTCCTACCACAGACATAACAGGTTCTGCATGCCATCAGAACCCCCCTGAACCATCCAATCCCTTTCAGAGCCACATTCAACAAATGCTAACCTCATCAAAAGACGTTGCCACCTAACACCAGAATTATGAGAATAAGGTTGGTTTTTTGGGGCAGAGGGGGAAGATTGTTTTTAAAATGTACTAAGAGAAAACTGGTTGAGATTGAATTGATTAAGAGGAAATAATTGAAATAGTATATCTATATGGGCCAGACTGATTTACACAAAGATACCTTTACATCCCTTTGGCAATTGAAAAGGGTCTCAAAGTGAGCATAAATTACATTTACAAAAAGTCCCTTTCAATGGTAAGGCTGTTCTAGAGTGGCGTAATGTAACTAAAAAAAAGCCCATCTATATTTAAATTGCTCTTTACTCCAAAAACTCTTAGTACTATTGTTGATTACCTGAATTATATCTACCTTTGTTATAATGACACATGACCCAATCCTACAGACATTTAGTCACGAAAGTAACTTTATTTATATGAGAAGCCCCATTAAAGTCAATGGGACCACATGAGTAAAACTGGGCCCTTGCAGGACTTAGACCTTGGTAGAATAGTTAGTGTAAAGCTTGGCTTTAATCACTTAGTGGTTAACTTAGCACACAACATTTCATTTTTTTTTTTAATCACTGGAAATGAACTGTGAATTTCTTAAGAGCCATTGGAGCAAAATGTTTTCAGTCAATCTAACCGCGTTAAATCGCAGATCTTTAGAGATTGCATATATTTTTAAAACATCAAAGTTTATCTGCTATGCTTCACTGGTTACTACTAGCCCAAACATGAAAGTATTAAGCATTAAGGCTTGTTTGTCTTCCAAGAAATAAAAGCAGAGAACACTGCATCCTCCACAAGGTCTTCCCTCTTAGCCAGATTCAATGGGACTGCTTGTGCAGTAATGTGCTATTCAGTGAAAAGATATCAGAATGCGCTCCTCTAAAAGCAAGATTAGAGATCTATCTTTGGAGGCTGCTCGGGTGAGGTAGTGAGCCAGTTACTCTCACACCGGGTTGGGCCCAGGATAGGCCAGCCCTGTGCATTTTGTGGGCTACATCAGCCAATTCTGGGCCAGCAGCTGGAACGGAGACACCCTTCTGACTCCATTCCTGGTCAACTTTCTGCTGCCAAAGGCCTGAAGGTTCCAGATGTGTATCTGGCGCATAATGTTTTCATTATACTCCATCCAATCATTACCCTGGTTCAGCTATTCTCCTTACTTTGACTAGGCTATCCAGTGGTTCCTCCCCCCCCCCTAAAGCCAAGAAAAGAAAAGAAGAAAACAGAATGTATTTTTGCATTATTCAAAATCTGCATGGGTGGCCATTTTTCCTGTAATCCTGATTTCCACTCTTGCTGGTATTATTATTACTCCTATTTGTATTCCAGTACCTGAAGATGCAATATAAAGAAATAACCCCGATAAAGTCAAAAGGAGAATCAGACCAAGATTTTCAAAATGGTTCAGGGATTCTGGGTGCCCAACTTGAGATGCACAACTTGAGACACCTTCCAGGGGCCTGATTTTCAGAAAGTGCTGCGCTCCTGCCCTCTGAAAGTTAGGCTGTCTCAAGGCACCTAAAGTCACTAGTCATTTTTGAAAATCTTGGCCACACTTGAGTCTATTATGAAGTAAAGATTTTTAGCCATCATTAACTGGGAAGTTTTCATTCTAGTCACAGATGATGCTATATGAATTTAACGCACACAAATATATACCATCACATTGCCCCTGGTACTCAACATTGTTGTTTATATTAACATCTCTTTCTTGGAAGCTCCAGAATCATTGAGATCACCGTTGGTCAATTAGTGGATTCTGCAGAGTCTCACTAAAAGCCAGGAGCAGAGGTGAAAGTAAGCCAGTCCGGTCTGGTACGGCGTAGTGGCAAAAGCCAGTACACCGCTGACCATACTGGTAGGGGACAGCTTCCCCAGGCTAGCGATTGAAAGGGCCCAGGGCTCCCAGGAGTGGCCGGAGCACCGGGCCCTTTAAATTGCCGCCAGAGCCCCGGGGCTCCCGGCTGCTGCTGCAGCTACCGCTACCATGGGGCTCCAGTAGTGATTTAAAGGGCCCGGGGCTCCCAGCCGCCGCTTCCACAGCTGGAGCCCTAGGCCTGGGGATTTAAAGGCCCTGCCTCTTCTGGTTGAGGCTCCACCTCTTCTGGAAGAGGCCCCGCCCCCTGCTCAGGACTCCGGCATACCGGTAAGTCCTTTAAGTTACTTTCACCCCGGCCAGAAGAGAAAGTAGCCCAAATGCTATAAACTGCTTTTTCTAATAAGTTGTCAGGGTAGCCACCTCTTTGCAGAATAGAGCACAAAAGGCTGCAAAGGGAATAGTGCTTAAACATTGACTTTTAATGGCTCTGCTAACATGTATATTTGAAAATAACACTAGAGTAATAAAAGCACTGTATAATATGGGCCACATTTTCAAAAGTGGCATATACATTTTCAACTGTGCTGTTCCATGTGCTAAAACTCACATTTATGCCCACAAATCGGGTGGAAATAGACTTGCTTGTGAAGCTCAAATATAGATTTTTGTGCTTGTGCAAAAAAAAAAAAAAAAGTGACATTTCAGAAAATGTGTTTTGGACCCATGTGACTATAATTAGAGCTGAGCAAATAATTTGCAATGGAAAATTTATTCAAGGAATCTAGTTTTTTTATTTTCTGCTCATGGAATAACTGCAAGCGAATTACACTTTCCTCAGATTTATTCATCGTGAATGTATTCAGCAATCATCTTTTCAAATTGTCTGCTCTATGGCAGGATCACAAATATTCAAATTTCAAGTTGCGCTGCTCACCTGTGATTAGTCAGGTAAGTCACATAGTATTGTCTCTCTCACCTGATTGGATAACTGCTCAAACTCTTCTGGCATGAAAACTTGCAAGGCAAAGTTATAGGGACTTGCTTACCATTAAATGAAAACATTGGTCTCTTCCAATCACTTGAAAAACTTTTAAAATCTGCTGGGAGCTGATGGAGCATTCATACTTTCCTATCGAGAAGAATGATGTTCTTGTGGTTAAGGCATTGGACTGAAGCTTAAGAGCAGCGTCCAATGCCTGGCTCTGATGTAGGCTTCCTGGGTGACATGTAGAAACCGAAATGCACAGGACCTTCCCGAAATCAGTGGAGTGACGCCAGCAGAGAATTTGTTCCATACGGGAAACCTTATCAAAGATATCAATGGGAAACCTTATCAACTTTATAATAAAGACTAAATGGAGCAAAACTTTGCTCAAACATGTTGACTTTTTTCTCTAACTTGATCATTATTTGTATTACAGCAGTACTTACAGGACCCAATCCAGGACAGGGGCCGCATGATTGCAGCCATTATACTGTTCTCAGACAAAGCATAGTATTATTCATTTGCTTATTATTATTATTATTACTAAAATTACTATTGTTGAGGTCCTAGCATATTTATTTATTGCATAAACTTGGATTGGGCAGCACTTTAGGTGTATATACTGTGACAAAGTCAGGCCGGATGGCTGCAGGAGGGTCTGGGAAACAGGTATGTTAGCCCCAGAATGCTAAACGTCTTTTTTCCTACAAGCTGGGAAGAGGTTACTTCAGGTCAACTAGGGACACTTGAGTCCAATTAAAGGCTGCCTGAAATCTGTTAAAATCTCTCTCCTGGTGAAGGGAGGGGAGGAGGGAGAGACAAACTCTGCAAGGCTGGAGGCAGCAGGGAGATAGGCTTCTCCACTGTGAGAGACTGCGCTCCTCCCCATAGGGGAGACACCCAGAACTCAGTGCCTGTTTAGGGGAAGGACTGACCCACCAGGGCCAGTGACAGGACAACACCTGTCCCAGGGAGGGGGCAGGGAAAGATATTCCCCTTTTGTTTCAGTGTGTTATAGACTTGTTTCCCTTTGTTTGGCAGAGGAGCGCTCCTCAGGCCTGCCCTGAGGCTTACTGGAAAGGCTCTGAGAAACAAACTCCGAAGAGGGAAGACGGAAACGCTCCAGCTTGGGGGCTGATTTACCCCAGGCTCTGTCCCTGCCAGAGGAGGGAGCGCTAAGTCCGGCGAGGCAGGAGGGGTACCTTGTCACAATACATATAGTTAGTTCCAACTTCTGCTTGAAGTTGTCCACAAGTGATGTGATATCTCCTTAACATAGATTCATAGATTCTAGGCCTGGAAGGGACCTCGAGAGGTCATCGAGTCCAGTCCCCTGCCCTCATGGCAGGACCCAATACGGTCTAGACCATCCCGGATAGACATTTATCTAACCTCTTAAATATCTCCAGAGATGGAGATTTCACTACCTCCCTAGGCAGTTTATTCCAGTGTTTAACCACCCTGACAGTTAGGAACTTTTTCCTAATGTCCAACCTAAACCGCCTTTGCTGCAGTTTAAGCCCATTGCTTCTTGTTCTATCCTTAGAGGCTAAGGTGAACAAGTTCTCCCTCCTCCTTATGACTCCCTTTTAGATACCTGAAAACTGCTATAATGTCCCCTCTCAGTCTTCTTTTTTCCAAACTAAGCATGCCACCTGGAAGGTAACAATCATGCCTGAGGGTCATGACAGCACTCTGTGATATCCAAGGATGTTGCTAAGCACTGACTCCGACCCCCATTATGCCTTTGCTTAGGCAGACAAAAATTCAGTTTGCAATACTTTAGATTCTTCTTAACTACAAATAATTAAGTCTATAAGACAGTGAAGACGAGTTAATGTTCTAATTGTAGCCATCGTTCAAACTGTGTCTTTTCTTTAAACTGATAAACCAAGGAGCCAAAATGAATTTCACTCCAGTAATTTTCCTTTTGCCAATAAAACACAACTTCACATTTCTTTGTGTGTCAGAAATAAAGAATTGTTTAGATGTTTAATAAACAGAGTTGAATCAAATTAGTCACATTATATTGTCTGGGGTGTGAGTTAATTGGAAGACACGATGATTTACTAAAGTTTTAAATACCAAATGTGTTTTCAAGTAAGTTAACGACAATTAGAATCAAAATTCCCATTTTCCACAATTACATTCTATTTTAATTCTTACTAAAGTACTTTTGTAAAGGAGTTTGCTTTTGGCTCATTGAAAGACGTTGCTCACAACTCAGTTTGCTGAGTCTTACATATTTAAATGTCATCTAAGGATATTTTAAATAAGGTGACCAAATCACATTCATAATAGTATACTGAGTTGCGTTTGAACATTTCTAAAACAATACATGAAACAAGTAACTGGAGTAGGTTTGAAGACTTATTTCGCAGACAGGAGAAACCAGGAATGTTAACGGCTTACACTGGTCTACAATTTTTGAGAAGTTGTCTGCTTCAGAGATAAAATGTGCTATTTATTATGTATTTTGATGTGCTGAATTCAAATATGACAATTAAAACAACTGATTGGCTACTGTTTAAGATATTTATATTTTTACATTTTATGTCTATGTATATTGTGTAGTTAGTGGAGTTTTAATCATAAATTGTAAACCTAGGTCTTTTCATGTGTTTATGGTTGCTTTACATGATAATATTTCACCTGTCCTGTTTATGTAACACTTTAAAAATCAGCAAAAGGGTTATATAAATAAAATGTATTATGAAACAAAAGGCAAAAAACTATTATGTACATAGTTTAGTCCTAGTCAGTGTCTACTCGGCGCTTCTTGGCTTGTCTCTTGTATTCATTAAATGGAGCATCTCTTGTCACTGTCCAGCAATAGTCTGCAAGCATTGATGGGCTCCATTTGCCCTGATAGTGTTTCTCCATTGTTGCAATGTCCTGGTGAAATCGCTCGCTGTGCTCGTCGCTCACTGCTCCGCAGTTCAGTGGAAAAAAATCTAGATGAGAGTGCAAAAAATTTATCTTTAGTGACATGTTGCAACCAAGGCTTTTGTATGCCTTGAGGAGGTTTTCCACCAACAACCTGTAGTTGTCTGCCTTGTTGTTTCTGAGAAAATTTATTGCCACTAACTGGAAGGCTTTCCATGCTGTCTTTTCCTTGCCACGCAGTGCATGGTCAAATGCATCATCTCGAAGAAGTTCACGAATCTGAGGACCAACAAAGACACCTTCCTTTATCTTAGCTTGACTTAACCTTGGAAATTTTCCACAGAGGTACTTGAAAGCTGCTTGTGTTTTGTCAATGGCCTTGACAAAGTTCTTCATCAGACCCAGCTTGATGTGTAAGGGTGGTAACAAATTCTTCCTTGATTCAACAAGTGGTGGATGCTGAACACTTTTCTTCCCAGGCTCCAATGACTGTCGGAGTGGCCAATCTTTCTTGATGTAGTGGGAATCTCTTGCACGACTATCCCATTCGCAGAGAAAACAGCAGTACTTTGTGTATCCAGTCTGCAGACCAAGCAAGAGAGCAACAACCTTCAAATCGCCACAAAGCTGCCACTGATGTTGGTCATAGTTTATGCACCTCAAAAGTTGTTTCATGTTGTCATAGGTTTCCTTCATATGGACTGCATGACCAACTGGAATTGATGGCAAAACATTGCCATTATGCAGTAAAACAGCTTTAAGACTTGTTTTTGATGAATCAATGAACAGTCTCCACTCATCTGGATCGTGAACAAAGTTCAGGGCTGCCATCACACCATCGATGTTGTTGCAGGCTACAAGATCACCTTCCATGAAGAAGAATGGGATAAGATCCTTTTGACGGTCACGGAACATGGAAACCCTAACATCACCTGCCAGGAGATTCCACTGCTGTTGTCTGGAGCCCAACAGCTCTGCCTTACTCTTGGGTAGTTCCAAATCCCTGACAAGGTCATTCAGTTCACCTTGTGTTATGAGGTGTGGTTCAGAAGAGGAGGATGGGAGAAAATGTGGGTCCTGTGACATTGATGGTTCAGGACCAGAAGTTTCATCCTCTTCCTCGTCTGACTCAAGTGAGAATGATTCTGGTGCATCAGGAACCGGCAGTCCTTCTCTGTGGGGTACTGGGCGTATAGCTGATGGAATGTTTGGATAATGCACAGTCCACTTTTTCTTCTTTGACACACCTTTCCCAACTGGAGGCACCATGCAGAAGTAACAATTGCTGGTATGATCTGTTGGCTCTCTCTCCAAATCATTGGTACTGCAAAAGGCATAGATTTCCTTTTCCTGTTCAACCACTGGCGAAGATTTGTTGCACAAGTGTTGCAGCATATGTGTGGGGCCTACCTCTTAGCCTATCACCTTTATTTTGGCTGCAAAATTGGAGATCAGGACTTCTTAACCATAGTGGTTATACTGCGCTTGTGTGATGCAAAAGTCACTTCACCACAAACATAGCAGAAGTTATCTGCACTGTTCACACAAGTACGAGGCATCTCTGCTCACTTTGGCTAAACAGAAATGTGTCCCTTTGCAAAATCAAACACTGACAAATAAGAGAGCACGACACTGTATGATTTCTAGAGCTGATATAGGGCAATTTGTTCAGCAGAGTGATGTAAGCTTCGTTATGATTGCATCATCCATGACTTCTAGGAATAACATGATGCAATACCAGCTTCAGATTGCATCATTCATTGTTTTGCCTAAAAAGCAAGTATTGTCCAAATCCAGGCATAGATTTATTCACTGATCCAGTCAAAGATGTATTTTAGTCATCTCTGGTTTAAATTGAGATCCCTTCCCTTGATAACTCACTTATCCTCCACCATTCCCAAATCAAAGGTCGTATATACTGACCCAATAGCATATCTTGAAAACTAGATCCAATCAACAATTTTAAGCATCATTTTTGTTCAGTGACCCAGAATTAGTAAAGTTTGACTACATTTATTTCAGAAGTATTTTGGCTGTAGAGCAGTGTTATTGGATAGCATGACTATGAAGAGGATGGAGGTGGGAAAATCTAGTCTCAAAGATGGCATTGATATTGGCCTCAGATCAGTGCATCCTACAAGAAACTAACTCCTGCAGTTCTTACACCAGAAAAAACGTACTTAGCATACTTCAGTGTGAACTTTGCTTGGATTATAGGGAATGCAGGATTTGCCCCATTGTGCAGGAGGGTACATTGCAGCAATTCTAGCCAGCAAACCAAATGGGGCAGATGAAAGAAAAAGTATCTGAGTCAGTGTCTAGGTTCCACTGGTTTTCACCATGGAGGAAACTCCATCAGCAGGGGATAACAGTGATACAAGTCACACAACCTCTGCACTGCTGGGTGGGCTTGAAGCCAGTTGGTGCAGTCCAGAATGTGAGAGTGAGATCATTCAGGGGGTGATGAAGGCTGTCATCAGGGCCGGCTCCAGGCACCAGCCGAGCAAGCTGGTGCTTGGGGCGGTAGCTTGTAGGAGGCGGCATTCCGCCCAATCCTAGGGCAGAACAGCCATTTTTTTGTTTGTTTTGTTCCGCTCCGGCTGCCCTGTAGGGAGCAGCGGCGTGGAGGATGGGAGCGCCCTGCAGGAGGCCCGACAGAGCAGCCCGCGTCCTTCCCTCCCAGCCGACCGGAGTGGTGCGGAGCCCTCCCGGCAGGGGGCACAGCGGGAGGAGCTGTGTGGCAGCGCCCCGCTGAAGCCCTGGACGCTCCCTTCTCTCTCTCCCCCCCCCCGCTCCCGCTAGCCAGGGCACATCGGCAGAGCAGGGAGTCCCCCTGCACCCTGGCTCCAGCCGCACTGCAGGTTTTTTGGGGTTTTTTTTTGCTTTGCTGTTCTGGCCGCCGCATTTTTGTTTGTTTGTTTGTTTTGCTTGGGGTGGGCTGAAAGCCAGAGCCGGCCCTGGCTGTCATTGCAGGTTTAGGGGGACTTGCCAGTTTTGCTAGTGTTTGGGGGCAAACCTGGCCCTGTCAGAACGTTTAGGAAGGAACTCCTGTTCACTGGAAAGCCCTTTACTCAGTTAGGTCTGGTTGTTACCCCTACCCACTTGTTGAGAAGTGTCAGGCTCAAAAGTGGGCAATCAGATACATCTCTGCAATTTTCAGTGTCCGATTCTGCCGCTCTTGGACATCTCCCTGCTTTAAATGGTGCCATCTGAGGAAAGCACAACTCTGCATGAGTAAGGGAGATACTTAGGGCCAGATCACGGTTTGCATTACGTGGGTGTGCAAGAATCAGGAGAGACTGTAAGGAGCACACACTGTGCCCTTCCAAAGTGTGATGGAGTGGCCTCGCTAGAATACTCTCCCCAAATCCACAGAAAGAATGTCGCCAGCCAGAATTGCTCCTGGGAATTTTGCTGCATCTTCAGTCATATCCACAATGCAGGCCATGGCTCAAAGCCAGCCTAGCCCTTTTTTTCTTTGTACACATTTATATCCATTTGTCAGTGTCATACCTAGCTAAGAGTCCAAGCTTTACTTGTTGAAACATGTACAATATTTATGACGATTTGCATAGGAAACATCAACACCATTATTTCAGAGAATCAGCATGACATTCTTAGAATGTATTTCTTCTTAAATCATTAGTGCAGTCACATTTTGTGTTGTAGACGCATCTGCAAAACTGTCTGGATATTTGCACCCTAATATACATACAAGAAACAGAAAGGGATCCAAATTCTCTCCATGACGTGAATAACTCCACTGAACCCAGGGGAGTCCAATGAACACAATGCAAAGCTTAAGATGGAGTTACATTGTGAATAACGGAGCAAAATTTGTGCCATTAAAAATAAAGACTAAAGTCAATGGGAGAAGAATGCATTGTTTTCAAGCTTAATATTCAGCAAGGCTGCAAAGCCTGAGAAATACAAATCCAATGCACGTAAAGCACTCAGCCACCAGATGGTGCAGGTGGCACTTGGCCGGGTCGGTGGGGGCCTCTGTACTGATATGGCCAGATGTTTGAGCTTTCTTTTAGAAAAGTAAAGTAAATTAGAATGGTAAACAGGAGAGGAGAAATGAAAGCTGTTAGGGGAAGAAATACTATTTATATTCAATATTTGAGTATATCAAGCAGTGGAGAGTAAGAATAATAAAAAAGCAAAAAAAATACTGTTGCTGTAGAATCACTGCTCTGCCATTGCTTATGATATGTCTTAGTAGCTATGTATCTTAAAACAATGGTGCTAACTACTGTGCTCTGCAGCCATCAGCAATCTGAACTCTCTTCCAGGTACTTCCAAAGACTATATTACATTTTAGTGTGGGGCTAAATTCTCCCGACTTCATTTACTGTGACAGCATCTAATCTCATTTTTGTTGTTATCTAGAGACTATCAAATTCCCCTGTTGCATCACACCAGGAAATATAATCTTCTGTCCTCGGCAGTTCTCCAGTCTTATCCTCCTCTCTAAAGGCAGGGGCCAGCTGGCTGGTAACAGACAAAAAATCCTGCATTTCTTCATCTTCTCCCCACCAGCATGAGCCAATGGACTTATTTTCACTTTTACTTCTGTTTTCTGCAACTAGTTTTGAAAATTCTTTGCTGGTACCTAACTATTCTCTGCAATTTGCTATTCAGGGACAGATTCTCAGCTGGTGTAAACTGACTTCAAGGAAGCAAAGCTAATGCATACCAGCTGAGGACCTGACCCGTCAGTATTTTATTTTCTGCTCCTGTTTTTCTCATCTTTTAATCATTCTCCCCAGAAGGCTGTTTGTTGTTTTTCTAAATGCCTCCGACCTTTTGCTTGTTCTCCTTTATAGCCCAGTTTAAAGATATTGCTTCTGTTGCCCTTTCTTGGTGAAATGGATCAGGATGAAGTTCCATTGAAGCCGTTCCACCCATTTAAGTTAACCCTCCACCCTCTGCCCCCACCCCCCCGCTACACACACTTCCTGTTTTCCCTAGTCCTAGTTGATCCTCCACATAGTATAAAATTCCAGTAAAAATAATTAAGGGCAAAAAGTCTCTCGATTCCAGCATTCTGCTTTCCTTACAAGTGTGGAGCTTCCATGGATAATGGAGATCTAAGCTCTAACTTCTGATGTCCTGAGAGGTTGATGCACCTTTAAAGCAGCACCAGCCAGCTAAACTACTAGAAATTAGAGTTGCTGAAATTTTTTTTATATAATTTTTTTTCAGTGAAAAATTGGATATTGTTGAAAGAAAAAAAATGGAAAAATTTCAATTGTAATGGTTTGGGGCGTAAAATAAAAAATAAAAAGCCTGACTTTTTCTGGTATTTTTGAAATGTTTTGTTTTAAATTGTTGTAAAAGTTCAAGCCTTCTCTATTTTTATTTCCCTTTCCTCTTTTTTTTCCCCAGGGGAAAGTGTGAAAAAAGGAAGAAAAAAAAAAAGAGAAAAAGCATTCTCTCACACTTAACTGTATATTTCAAGAAAAAAAGTGTAAAAGAATGTTAAAAGTGAGAAAAGTAACACTTTCTCACCTTCTCTTTTTTTTTTAAGAAGAGGAAGGGGAAAAAACCCAGGAAGTTTGAAAAATGGTCTTTTTAATTAAAAATTCATTTATAAGTTTTCCACTGGAAAAAACAAAAAGTGAAAAATTTCAAAGGAACCCAAATTGTTTGCTTTCTTTTGAAATTATTCATGATCTCACCTGCTCAAATTTTTCCCAGCCACCACACTCCACCCTCAAATTTCTACCAGCTATACCGGTAATGCACTTACAGTGTGCAAGAGATTGGTTCAGTCAGTTGTTTTTGGTTACCAGGGTTTGCAAGTGGCTTAATCTGCTGTAGTGCTAATGCCTGCAGCCACTGACAGAAAGAGCATTATCTCACTGAATTATTTAAAAAGCAACAGAGGGTCCTGTGGCACCTTTGAGACTAACAGAAGTATTGGGAGCATAAGCTTTCGTGGGTAAGAACCTCACTTCTTCAGATGCAAGATGAGGTTCTTACCCAGGAAAGCTTATGCTCCCAGTACTTCTGTTAGTCTCAAAGGTGCCACAGGACCCTCTGTTGCTTTTTACAGATTCAGACTAACACGGCTACCCCTCTGATACTTGAATTATTTAAGTATCCCCTGCAAGTGCCCAATCCAACTCTCATTAAAGACACTGGAAAGAATCTCATTGAATTGGACTGTGTCCCATCTGATCAAGAAGCACCTTATGTGGATTCATGTCCTCTCTAGTAAAAATGATGGGTGTAATTATAGGAACTCAAAGATTGGGAGGAAGTAAAGAGGAATATGGAGGACTCTTGAAATAATATCTAAAGCATTTAAAACTCCATTTACTAACATTAGTATTTGTGAGCTTTCCTCTAGCACTCACTCCCATTAGCACTACAGATTTAATGATACTGTGAGCTTATTTATTTATGGTTGATTCACTGCCAAGCAGGAAATTTGAAATAGCTTATAACTATGCTAAATGTGTTAACAGACACTAAGAAAGGTAGCTTTGTTACTATAAACGTCCTCTCATAGCTATTCAAATACTTGTTATCCCAATCAATAGCTGAGGAATTACAAATACCCTCCATACATTCCATCCTTCTTACAGACATCATTTTATCTACAATAATGCTTGTCAATCTGCCTCCTCTAGCTGCCCTGAAAGTATATAGCAAGATCTAAGAATCCTCAGCCACTGCCTTTAGAATCCTAACTTTCTCTTCAAACTGTGTTACTATAAAGCAACCAAAACGTGTGCACGAATGCAAACGATAGCTGGTAGTTGGAATCTGAATGCAAGACGCCAAAGGAAACACTTTACACAACTTTGTGGGATGATAATCCACTAGATAGAGCTAAAGAGTAACTTGTTGCCAGGGGGACTGTGTAAGACATTCAAACAGAAACAGTGGTTATCTGTGTGGCGGTCGTGTGCATATGGATTCCTGTCTGGCTATAAACTCCCCAATTCCACCTGGTGGAGCTTGTGGCAGATGCAGAATTGCTATGTAATAATTTTCATGAATCCTGTATGTGAGAAAGTCAGTGAGGTAGTTATGGTATATTAGCCTTTCCTGTAAGAATGTATTGATCTAGGGAGGGGCTGTTGGAAAAAACAAAGCCAGAAGGCAACACAATAACTCTCGATAAGAACACCAAGGCACATGCTTGAAAGACAATGGGGAAACCTTTTATCTTTGATAATTCTACATGCTGTCTCCATTAATTCAAAAGACTTGTTGCCAGTACTGGGAACTAACAGAATAAAAGGCTACAAACAGTTAAAAACAGAAGGCGGGTGATCAGAAGGACTAAGTGGCTTTAAAGAACATTCTCTGAAGCAGAGAGGAATGAACTGATTTATGAGTTATGGGGCCACATTGTACCATCTAGACCCTAGCGGTCTTGGTGGGGGGTATATGGGAAGTGTAGTCCTACAAGGATTGCTGTGTGGAAGATGTATAACCTGGTAAGCTAGACATGTGTATAGTCTGTTTATTGTTTTAAGACCTATTTTCTTTTAAATGCTTCTGTTCTAAATAAATACTACTATTTGGTCACTGTACTGACCACTGGTCACTGCTCCCATAGGGAACAGAACTGCAGAGTCTGAGCCTAAGTCTGACCTACTGAGACAATCATAGTTAGTACCTGGGGATTGTAGACCAAGGCTCAGTTTGAGAGTGGCAGAACTGTGTGATTACACCTCAAAAAAGGAATGATGGCTTGAGGCCCAACACCTGGGGGGTGCATTGAAAAAGACCCAGAAGGGTCAGAGATGCAGTCGGCCCCATCATTGTGACAGAGTTGTCATCTGGAATTCTCACTGTACAAGCTTCCAGCTGGAAGAAATCTGTTCCCCTCTTATTTACCTCAAATAGCACATATGACTCCATTTGTTAGAACCTGCTTTGGGCCTTCATAACCTTTTTACTGATATTGGGAAGCTTAGCTGCTGATCAGCTTACTAACCCCACAATATAGGTCTCTCAATAGTTACATTAGTCATTTGTTTTAATAAAACGAGGAAATAATAAAGTGCTATTTAACATGAACTAAATGTTGGCAACCCCTGTATTTGTGCCTTGGAAGAACAGTTTTGCTTGCTTTTTAGGCTACATATTCAAGAAAGGAAATAGGAATGTATACACAAAATATCATTTTTTCAATGAGTGCACTTTTTCTATCCTAAAATATAGCACTATATAGAAAATAAAAAGCAGTAAGACTACTACAAACCCATCTCTATACTTCTAATTAATCCTGTAATACATTTTATCAGTACAGCGCTTAGGGCAAAAGTGTATTTTCCTGTTAAATCATGCCAGTTTTAAGAAATACTGAATGGGAAATTGGGATCTTGCAGGATAGTTTGTCACTCAACCCATTTTGCTTTGTATGAAAGGACAGTTGCTGTATAATCCTGTTTCTGGCAGCACGGAAAAGTGTGATGGCTGTTATCCATGAAGTAAGTTCCCTGCAATTTATAGCTCTTTTCTTTTCAATTTGCTCTGCTAAATGATTCTGCTCATGACAGCTCTCAATTGTCCAAGTTGGATTGTTGAGCATAAAAGCAAATGACAGAGTGGTCCCAGTCAATACGTACTCATAGTAAATTGTGAACATGTGTCTCCCAAATTAGGCTGTATAGTGTAAGTCTCTCCTCTACCACATTCAGATGTTTGTGTGTAGTTCCTATGTGACAGCAGATGGAGACATTGCAAAGGGAAACAGTGTAGTAAGCCATGGTATCCTCATCTAACCTCCGGAGGGTAGTAGGCACTGTGTCCTCATTTAACTTCAAATGCAATTAGGACCCCTTTGAACACAAACAATTGGCATGTTAAACTAGAGACAAAACCATCAAACACATTTGTCTACTGACCTCTCTCTCTCCTCTTTCTGACACTCCGTTCACTCTCAATCTTCCTTTGTCTCACCTCCCCACGATCTATTCCCTAGAAACAGGCTCTCTTTTGCCCTCCTGTACCCTGCCACAACCCCATGCTTGTGCTGATACCCTAGAAGTGAGGTTTCCAGTTCAGTCTAGATGAGTAGCCCCTGTATCTGTTGGATATGCAGCTCAGCTGACTGTAACCTTGCCATTTATAGCATTGCCTGGAGTAACTCTAACTCCATGTGACTATGTGCAGGCAGAGGCGGTTCCAGGCACCAGCGCTCCAAGTGCGTGCCTGGGGTGGCAAGCCGCGGGGGGCGGCCTGCCGGTTGCTGTGGGGGCAGCAGTCAGGCAGCCTTTGGTGGCATGCCTGCAGGAGGTCCGCTGGTCCCACGGATTCGTTGGTAATTCGGCGGCCGGTCCCGCGGCTTCTGCGTACCCGCTGCCGAATTACCACTGAATCCGCGGGACTGGGGACCTCCCGCAGGCATGCCGCCGAAGGCAGCCTGCCTGCTGTGCTTGGGGCGGCAAAAAAGCTAGAGCCGCCCCTGTGTGTAGGGTAAGCCTAGCTCAAGGACTCATGCAGAGTTTGCTCACTGGGAGACCTAGAGGGGAAAGGCAAAGTATGCACGTGTCAGGCCAGGTGGGGAATGGTCCCTCGGACACACAGGTTCTCAGCCTGTCTGCTGTCATTGGAAACAGTGCAGGTGGCTGGTTGCTCTTTCAGGTAAAGTCCCTAGGGGTAAACAAAAGCCATAACAAACCCAGCAGTATTTGTAAAATCAGACACACCACGACCAGCCCTGAAACCAGAAACATGAAGCTTCACGGCTGTAGGACTCTCGTGCCTACGTACATCAAGACAGCTCTTTCACTGGGCTGTTCAGCATGGCAGACAAGAACAAGAGCCAGAACGAGGCACGTATTTAGGGTGACCAGATGTCCCGATTTTATAGGGACAGTCCCGATTTTTGGGTCTTTTTCTTATATAGGTGCCTATTACCCCCCACCCCTGTCCCAATTTTTCACACTTGCTGTCTGGTCACCCTACACGTATTTGACTCTGCAAAGTTCCACCTCAGCTCAAAGGCCTCTTTACTTCTCTGATTCAAAAATATTAAATAAGAGTCTGTATTTTATTTTATGAAGAGCCAATGACTGTTCTTGAGTGAGTAAAAGAAAACCAAAGTTGCCTACCACAATGGGGTCCTGGCCCATACCTAGGACTCCCAAGTGCTATAGTAATACAGAAAAATAAATAATAATAAAGTTTGTGGAAAATTCAGAATAAATATAATAGGGATAATGCCAATAGGGCAATTCAGAACTTGTTGCAAAAAACCATAAAGCCTTTTATGAAGAATGATAACCCTTCAGTAGATGTTTTGCACTATCCCAGACCAGGGATACCATTCTCTATCAAATTCTATAGGAAGGTCCAACCTCTTCTCCCCCCCCTCCCCAAACTATAAAAAATGCCCAGTTTCTATTAAATTCTGCAGGACTTTTCCAGCCAGAAAGCAAAGCTCTGTCATTGTTCACCAAAGCCTTATAAAGGTTCTGACTCTGTTACTACAGAACAGGCTTCAAAGCGGGGTCAAAAATATGCGAGGAGGAACACAATTATAAATATGTTAATGATTCAGTACTCTCTGTTGATACCATCTCACCATCCCTATTCAATTTTAAAATCAAAATAGTTTATACTAATGGAGTGAACTAGCATTTTAGTGAGGCAGGTAGCAGTATACGTGACCCACAGGTTATTAAAAACACAACTGCATCTCAGTAGTCATTTCAGCCGCTTTTTTCAAAATGAGGACTATTTAATTGAGAAAATAGCTGACAACCTTTATTGTTATCCAACTCAGCACAGAGCAGGTCAGGACTCTGTTTGAAGTCTTCTCTGACTGCAGGGTCCATATGAAAAAAGTCTGCACTGTTGTGACATACCAGGGCACAATCCAGACTAGGAGGGGCAGGGTCTGTGTCATCCCTGCCCTGCAACCTGGGGTGCCTTACAATGCCTTGCTGTAGTAACTCCCACCTGGGATGCTCACAAACAGCATTCCAGCATGCAAGCCACACCCTGAGTATCTGTGCGTAACTGCAGCTGGCCAGCTACATACTCCCTGGCTCTCACCAGCTTTGGTTATACTTCAGGGTGACCCTAGTCCTGAAATCTTTTCTCCCAGAAATTTATGTCCTGTACTTCCCAGCCCTCTCCTGGCCAGTACAAATATATTAAATCCATTATTTCTTTCAGGGAATAATATGACAGCTTATTACCTTAAACAATTATCCAGACACTTCAATTTAAACACACTGGATTAGATAGAACAGTAAAACAAGTTTATTAACTACAAAGAGATAGACTGTAAGCGAGTATAAGTAAGGAGGCATAAAAGTCAGAAATGGTTACCAAGAAAAACAAAGATAGAATGCTTACTAAGTTAGCTTCTTAAGTAGAGCATTCTAACTTAGTTGCAAAGAAAATTTTCTCAACATCACAGGTGAAAGTAAGCCAGTACGGCATACCGGCAAGAGCCGGTACGCCGTGCCGGACCAGACCGGCTGGTGATTTAAAGGGCCCGGGGCTCCCCGCAGCGGCCGGAGCCCAGGGCCCTTTAAATCACCTCCTGAGCCCCGCTGCCAGAGCCCTGGGGTAGTGGCGGCAGGGCTCCCATGGTGATTTAAAGGGCCCCGAGATCCGCTGTGGTAGTGGTGGGAGCTCCGGGGCTCCCAGCTGCCTCTGCAGTTGGGAGCTCTAGGGGTGATTTAAAGGCCCCAGGGCTCCCAGCCACAGCCAGAAACCTGGGGCCTTTAAATCTTGATTTAAAGGGCCCGGGGAATTTAAAGGCCCCGCCTCTTCCGGCTGAGGCCACGCCCCCTGCTCAGGACTCTGGAGTACCGCTAAGTCTTTTAAGTTACTTTCACCTCTGCTCACCACATGTTTCCAGCAAGGTTACTGACCAAACTCTTCAGATCAGGATCCTTCCCCCAGAGTTTCTTTTGTCTTCTCAGGTGTGGAGAATGAAGTGGGAAGGGGAGGAGGGGAATGCCTTGGGATGTTTGTCCAGCTGAGACCCAGGAGACAAAGAGTCTATGTGGAAGGATATTCCCTACTGTTTTTTTCCACCTGTTTGAACTTCCTTTGTTTTCCCTTCCTGGTTGATGACTCTATTTATGGCTTAAATGCAAATTAAGGCAAGCACACATTTTCCTTCCTTTGTTTAAGACAGACCTGACTTCTGCCTGGCCAGGGCTGTGTGGTTTGGAACATGTGTTAACAACATCATAAAGGGGAATCTTATAACTTCACATGCAATGTTGCCACACATTTTACCAGAACAATACTAACCACAAATTATGAATTTTCAAATGATACCTGTAACAAGTATGCCTAGTTAAAAGATTATTACAGTAGTGTGTAGGAGTGTATTCCACCACAAAGACCAAGAGTATTTATCAGGTATAACTCAGTTTTTCTCTGATGTTTCTACAGCTGCATCCACATTCTATGGATCTGTAGTAATCAGCACAAGGCCAAGGGGTGGGAGCAAAGCAAATTGTTGGCCACCTTTGGGTGGCTCAGCACTAGGCTTTTCTCTAGGGTCAGATTAGAGATGCCTAAGGGCTGCTGTAAACTGAACTGCTGATAAAAAGCCCCTAGGGCAGTTCCAAATGTGGCTGCATGAAATATTTATGTCAAGAGGGATAGAACTAGAATGTTCTGCCTCATCAGACCAGCATCTACCATTTGAACAAAAGAAGAATCCCCATTAGCTGCAGCAGTATTAGTGCATGCATGTTAGAATCCAGCCACTAGAAAGCAACGTGACGCATTTACATGAGTAGGTCTGATATTCAATCCAGTAGAGGGCAACATCTGCCAGCTCTGCATAATGCCAATTGCTACCAGATGTAGAGAGCCAGATTTTCAAAAGAGGGCTCTGCAGTTGAACATGCAAAGTGCAATTTGCATGCACAAACTACATAACTGCATGCTTAGCCTTTGTGGCCATGCATTTGCCAAATATGTTCATGCAAATTCTAGTTTATGCTGGCATGACAGGCGTATGCATACTCATACAGCCATATCTACTGGGTACTCACAGTGTGGTGTGTTTAACATTGGATAAAAACATTCAAAGAATTGAAGTAAAAGACTATGTAGAAATCAAAAACAAACAATTTAAAAATGGATGAAAGAAATACTTATTTTAGCTCAAAGCCTCAAATGAATCAATCTAGACATCTAAATACCTGTTTGTTTGACCTATACATTTTGCTATTTTAGCTACATTTCAATCTGGGATGTACTTTGTACTCTTGACAGTTGACTGCAGGCTTGTCCATGATGTGCCCCACTGCAGAGAAACAGTCCCAAGACAGAGGTTATTAAAATGTTTTGATGTATGGAGGTTTCTGTGGGGAAATCAGACCCAAAACACATTCAAAAGGGTATTTTGAAAGTGTCAATCAAACCAAACTACAAATGCTGCAGTTTTCTGGCACAGGGGAATGTTAAAGACAGTGGTAGATTAGGACAGAAACTTGAGGCATGTGAGACTCTTTAAAAAAAAAGATTTCTACTTTAAGTATAGTTTGGTAGCACTCAACTCAGTACAGCTCAGCAGCTTCATGAAGCTCATTGCCAGTTGACACAACTCATTCCTGAACTTAATTTTAGAACATCAGAACAGGCCTTCCTAAAATTATAGCCAGTCCTGAAATGGTTTCACAGAAGAGTGCAGACCCCCTATGACACACAATGTCAGGTTTTCCTTTATCTTACAGACAATAGAGAAAACGTGTAAGTTTCAGACTTCTCCCCTTAGGGCCCTTCAAAGGTCAAGGACCCTGAACAACTCCACCCGCACCTGAACCTCCACTCTCATTTCATCCTATAGCTTTTTGTTCCTATGTATCCTCTCTCATAAATGCTCTCTTTGCCTCCATGATGCTTCATATGCTTAGAACAGCCTCCCATGCACCCTGCCAACTCTGCCTCTATCAAACCCCACCTTAAAACCCATTTCTCTTGCAGACCTTTCTTGTTCTGCTCTCGTTAGTTATGAGTTTGACTCTCTTCCCCCTGGTACCTCAGGTTGTCATTCACACCTATGCAATCTGACTGCAGAGTGGTAAATTCTGATCTGGTGGTGTTATACCTGGCACAAGGCAGTGGAGAAGCAGGACTGGTCTCTCCTTTCCACCTCTTGCATCTAAACCAATGCCCCGTAGTTGTATTATACTGTAATGTCCTCATGGACTTGGTCTTTTTATGTGTTTTGTAAGGTGCCCATGAGCAGTTATGGGACTCTAGGTACCACATGAGGGTCAAATAAAATAAGGTAGGAGAAAATGCAGCTAGGCTTAGTATTTTGGCACCTGGCAGAGGGTAAAACTGAACCACAGATTCTGGGATGTATATTTCAGTGAAAGAAACACATACCAATAACATAATATCTTTGAAACTTCTAGGGTGAAACCTGGGGTGAAATCCTGGCCCTATTAAAGGCAATACAAGTTTTGCCATTGAGTTTATTGGGCCTTCATCCCATGGCAAAATTTGTACCTTAATACTACTATACGATCTAGATCTATTCAGAATCGTTTGGAGACCAGTGTAAGCAATATCATAGTGAGCTGCTGTGACACTGTGCACTAGGGTTCACTCACCAGAGCAGCGCCACCTGCTGGTTGTCTCGGGGATTAGCTCTCAGCTGGCATGCCCTCTCCTGGTGGTGCCTCTCTTTCCACCTTCTATGCCTGCAGACCCATCTCAGCCCAGGAACTGAAGTGTCCTTTTCATGACTCGGCCCTCTGGCCATGGCACCATCCGTGTCTTCCCTCTTTCCGGGGGGGTTAAGAATCACCCAGGTCTATAGTCCAGCCACTTCCCCAGTGTGAGTGGAGGGGATCCGGGTCCACCCACTAATCTGGGTCCTGGCCCAGCGATACTGTAGATAACAGCCTCCTGCTACCTCTCCTTAACTTCTTCGCCACTACTGCTTCACTTCCCTGGGCCTCTTTCCCTAATGTCCCAGCACCTTCCTCGCCCTCTTCTCAGAGCCTCCAGCCTGCAAGTCCCAGCAGCCAGTCAGGAGCTCCCTCTTGTGCCTCTGGTCCCTGCCAGCAACTGCTCTGTCCAAGGTGCTACCTTCCCACTAAGTACACAATCCTGTCTCCTTGGGTCCCTGCAGCTACTGACTATCTCTGGCCCTGCAGCTTCCTTTTATGTGAACCTGCTGGGCCCTGACTGGATGCTCCGTGTAGCCTCTCTCCAATTGGCTGCTCTCTGCACAGCCTCCCTAGGCTGCTTTCAACCCCTTCCTTTCTGGTGTGGGGTGAACACCCCATCACACATTGGAAAAGATTAATGTTTTTTAAAGCCAGAAGGGCTCATTATGGTAATCTAAAGTGGCTTTCTGCATAAGACTGGCCAGAGACTTTCACCCAGTATCTCCTGCATCAAACTCATAATTTCTGGTTGGACTAGGGCAGGAGTAAAATTTTCAGAAGCAGCTAAGTAACTAAGCACCATTTCCAAAAGAGACAGGCACTTAGAGTATGTCTACACAGGGATAAAAATAGCACTGCTGGCCTTGGTCAGCTGACTCAGGCTCAAGTTCCAGAGCTGAAAAATTGCTGTGTAGACATTTGGGCTTGGGCTGGAGCCCAAGCTCTGGGACCCTGTGATGGTGGAGGGTCCCAGACCTTGGGCTCCAGCCTGCACATGAATGTCTACACAGCAATTCGGAGGAAGACAGGCACCTAAAAATGGGATTCACAAGATCATAGATTCTTAGGGTTGAAAGGGACCTTAGGAGGTCATCTAATCTAATCTAATCTAATCTAATCCAACCCTCTGCTCAAAGCAGGACCAATCCCCAACTAAATCCCCACCTCAAGGATGGAGCTCACAACCCTGGGTTTAGCAGGCCAATGCTCAAACCACTGAGCTATCCCTCCCCCCAAAAGTCAGGTGCTGAGTGAAGAGCTGCCTACATTAGCCAGTGGGAAATGCCAAGGAAAGGGATATGTTCTAAGTCCCATCTCCGTCAGGGAGTTTGATGCCTAAATCCAGGCTGGAGGGAGATGCCTATCCCTGCTTGAGATTCTCAGCTGTGAACCCCCTCCTTGAGGTAGATGCCTAAGGCATTTCTTGCATTAAGCAGAGGAGGAAGGAGTCCTTCAAAACTTCTAGCCCAGTGGTGAGATGCAACAGATTCCTGGTTCAAGTCCCGCCTCCACCTATTGAGGAGAAAGGATTTAAACAGGGATCTACCACCTGAGTGCTTTAACCACTGGGGTATGAGATAGTCTGATGTACAGCTCCCTCATTCTCTCTTGTTAATGCTGTTACACTGTGGATGGAAGTCAGTGGAGGAAGGCGACCGGAGCTTGGTTCTCCTACAGCCTGGGTAAGTACTCTAACCACCAGGCTATAGCATCATTTTCATGCTTTCTCTGACTCTGACCCCCCTCCCACTCAGCTGTTTTGTGAGGAGGTAGGCTACTCAGAGAATGCTTACTGTATTGGGCCCTGCAGGTGAATTAGGGTTTATGCATCATACTGGGTCTTAGGCATCCAAACACCTAGTGTGAGACAGCAGTGTGCATACCCAGAGCCAGACACACAAGTGCCTAGGGAACGTTCTCAGCACAAATTTAGGTGCCAAGTGATTTTAGGTGCCTACAGGGTTTGGTGGCAGCTGAGCACAATTCATGGGATGAATACAAGTGGCACCTAAATTTGAGACTGAGGTATCTGAAGTGTCAGGTGCCTAAATTGCTTTGTGAATCCAGCCCCAAGTGACTTCCCAAGGTCATATAGGAAGTCTACAAAAGAGCAGGGATTTGAACTCAGGTTTTTCAAGCCACAGGCTATCACTGTAATCACTGGATCGTCCTTTGTCTCACTGATAAAAATCAGTGTATATTTCTAGCATAGGATTTACTATATAACCCATCCCTTGCACTAATTAAACACTTGGGTAGAATTCTTACATTTAACGGTCATAGTATGAGATTTAATAAATGATACTTTGTAAAGCACTTTAAAGTCTTTAATAAACTATGTTATATAAGCTCAAAGATTTGTTACCCAAATTTCAGACTTACAAAACAAGAAATATATATATATTTTTAATGGAAATATCCTATCTCCTAGAACTGGAAGGGACCTTGAAAGGTCATTAAGTCCAGCCCCCTGCCTTCACTAGCAGGACCAAGTACTGATTTTGCCCCAGATCCCTAAGTGGCCCCCTTAAAGATTGAACTCACAACCCTGGGTTTAGCAGGCCAATGCTCAAACCACTGAGCTATCCCTCCCCCTTACAAGTCATCAAGCCCTTACAATTTTGGTTAATGACACTAGGAGAATTTGTACTCAATAAAAAACTAAAACTGAGGTCCTGATCCTCCATCCTTTAAAACCAGTTTTATGCCATGGCAACTCCAGTGTAAAACAGGTGTTCCAAGGTTGAAAATTGGGACCTAAGCTTCCATTTCATCAGGAGTTGCAGCATATATACCAAGGGAATAATTTGACACACATGTGTGTGAGTTATGGATTGGAAAAATAGTTCCAGCAACTTTAATTAATGTGAACTTCACAGAAAAAATGTGGACCATTTCCTCCCAATTACTGGCCCTTTACTGAGAATTGCATTTATCTGCCTTTTAAGATAAGAAAAAGAGTGTGTGATAAAATAGTAATTACTTGTTTGTTGGCAGTTTAAGCTCTTTATATAGCAAATTAAGTTAGAAGTAAATTCTGAGTCACTATAGTTGATGTGAAAATTTAGATGTTCTATATTGTACTAGTGGTATGCAGTGAATACCCAGTGCCATCATATATAATCTATGAATTGATTCTATCATCACTCACCCTTACTTTTATGTGAATTGCCCATTGATACCATCAGTTGTGCATAAGTATGAACTGCTGTAATTGATTGGAATATTGCTGTAAACAAGAGCACTGGAGACAATGGGAAATATCTTGGACAGAGTCTCCTGGATTATTACTATGTTGCCATAGTGACTTTGCAAGGCCAGATTTCCAAACGCATCAAAGCACTCCGCATTTCCCATTGTTCTTAATGGGAGCTGCTGTTTGCTGAGCACTTTTGAAAATCTGACCACTGCATTTAGGTATCTAAATGAGAGCAGAGGTCTTTTGAAAAATCCGACCCAGTTGCAAGTGAGCACTTTGAATATCTGGCCTGTAATGTTTTTGTTCTTCAGAACATATTAATATGTTCTTTGTTTAGGACCTAGCCCTGCAAGCTCAATGGGTAGCAAGGGTTCTCAGCACCATACAGGAAATGCTCAGCGGCCTGCAGGATCGGGACCTTAAACTATTTTCATTACATTGAATGTTAGAGTTGTGCAATTAGAATAGCAAATTCTCTCCTCTTCCATTACAGTGCTTCCTGATGCTGTCACACCGGGGTGATAAGTCTGGTTTAGGGGGACTGCCCTTTCTCAATGGGTATGCATCTGCCATTAACATTAACAGGAGTTGCATATGTGCACTGAAAGGAGCATATACCCCTTTGTGGCTAGTTTAGTTTAACTACAAATAGCACAGAAGTAAATGATGTGATCTTTAAAGATCATTAACAAGTCTTTATTCTCATTTTAGTGTAACTGTTAAATCACCCCTGTGGTTAGTCAAAATATTAGCCATGGCTTCATTTTACAGGGCACAGATAACACTTGATTATGTTCAGCAAATTGTGTAACAATTATCTCAGAAATTAGTATGTACACTAGTGATTGAACTGGCTTAGAAAATTCAAGACCTCCCCCATCAATTCTTGTACCTTTGCCCATTTTTAGATCCAAGTAAGAATCAGTTGTATGTTTGAAAATGTCCATTCACATTTGTACCCCATATTACTTTTCATTTTTGTGTGGTTCCCCATTTCCAGATTCCAAATAGGATAAAAAGCCCCAAAATATTGTGAGAAAGGCTATTCTAATGTGATCAACTGGGCAGATCTGAAGACCCAGCCACTGAATTGAACTATGACACTGTAGACTTTTGTACATCAATACCATGCAGCAACTCAGTAAAATCACCCAGGTGTGCACATGTGGATAGTGCTTTAATTCACGGGGCAGATATAATAAATTACACATTACAATGAAAGCTTGTCTCTCTTACCAACAAAAGCTCGTCCAATAAAAGATATTACCTCACCAACCTTGTCTCTGTAATATCCGGGGACCAACCCGGTTATAACACTACTGCATACACATTACAATGGCTGCATTATAGAATCATAGGACTGGAAAGGACCTCGAGAAGTCATCTAGTCCAGTCCCCTGCACTCATGCCAGGACTAAGTATTATCTAGACCATTCCTGATCAGCTGTTGTCTAGTCGATCGAGCATAAGGTTGGGAATTAGGAGATCTGAGTTGTAATTCCTAAAATGTCCCTGACTGGCTGTGTTAACTTGGGCAAGTCACTTCACCTCCCTGTACCTCAGTTTCCCCATCTATAAAATGGGGATAAGGATGCTTACCCACCTATGGATGAAAGTGCTGAGTATCACTACTTCTGGGGGGCCAGTTTTACAAAAGTGCTCAACATCCAGTGGCGCCCATGGCTTTCAAATCCTATGCTTAAAGTAAAGCATGTGTTTAAGTGCTTTGCTGGATTGGGTCAGAGTGTCAGCACCTTGCAGGTCAAGCCCTGAGCCTTTACAGTATAAAGGGAATCACATATATTGGTCTTAAAGACTAATTGGGTGCCATTCTAATGGTTAACTTTTCTCAAATCATTCAGGCAATTGGGCATTCTGGAAAAGTACATTGCACAATGGATTTAGAAGATTACACTGAATGCACATTTCCCCAGCACTTTTCATATCATTGTATACTACCAAGCGCAAGCCTTCAAGCAATTGGGAAAATTGTATGGTCACTGAATGCTCTCGTCTTCCACCTTTCTTCTTGGCTGGGGTGGGGTGGGGTGGGGTGGGATCAGATTGCTACTGGCAGCAATAGAAAGACAGATGATGAAATATTCTGATCAGTCACTTTAAATGGAGGTGTGGGATTGTGCTCAAATAAATGTTTTTGTTAGAAAGGCAGTGAAAGTTTAAATAGTTGCAGGAATTAAACTATAACTTTAACTGGTGCTGAAACTGATTAATGCTTTTGATTCCACAATCATTTTACTTAAGGGAATAAAATCTAATCTTGCAGCTATTGCATGGAAGATATAACCCATTTTGCTTTGGTGAAAAGTGCATTGCATTAACTGCTGATCAAATACAGATCTTCCAAAAGTGGACTTGGAAGGTGCATTAAACACTGATATAAAATTCTCTCACCCAAGAGATATTCCCCTGGACAAAACGAAGCTATAACTATTAGACTTTCACATAGTAAAATTATTTTTAAAACAGAATTTTATTAAAACTAGGCAGATGCTAAAATAAAGCTGTGATTTATTAAAGTCCACATTTTTTTAGAAAAATAATGGACTAACACTACTTTTTTGTGCAATTACAGTATCTTATATGGCCACAATGAGAGTAAATTATGGAACAAACACATCCAAAATACACATATTATCTGACCCCTGTCAATGGAGGGTACTCTTGCTATCCATCTCTATACAAAACTATAGTTCATATGTAATATCACATTAATGACAGTTTTTCACTTGCAAACTGAATCTGGGTTGGCTGGCAGCCAGTGTGGGAAGCAGCTTTCTACAATGAGGTTAACTTGTTTATGGATGGAAATTACATATTAAGTTACAAAAAAAGAGGTTCATATTTCAGACTAGAACAAGAGAGTTGTTTGGTGGGGTTTTAACAGGAAACACATAGGATTCATTATAGCTGCAGTCATTACCAACTTGGCTTGCAGTTTCAGCATTTCTGACAAGCTAAGCTGCATAGGGGCCTGTCTAGAACGTGTATATGTGTATGTACATGTATAACATCCAGCGTAAACTTCTAGCAGGGTTTGATAATTCAGGAGGTGGCCCTCTTCCTTCTGAGCTGTGTACTGAACCAATTCCTAAAACTGTGTAAAGGGGCAACGTTTTCTTGGAAATACCATCTTTCAGATGAGTACCTTGGAGGTCTTAACAACACATAGGGAGTTGGACTTACAATTATAGGGCCAGAAGTCAAATGGAGTTGAGGTCACTAGATTCACAGAATGTTGGCCTACAGTCTTCTTTTTCCCTCGCTCCCAAAATGATCATGTATGCTGCATTCCACTCCAACAGTGGCTGCATTTCAGTGGCGAGTGAAGTGATCTCTCTCCACAGAAGGTTAATTCCTTCCTCTGTGAGAGCCAGAAAAGAGTGAGGCGCACACTGGGTAGTGATCCTCCTTCCTTTGACCCAGTGGATGTTCTGCAAGTGAAATGAATCGGGGCAAGGAGATGGCTGCTTCTGGTGGCATTGTAGCTCCAGAACCCTGCAGGGAACCATTAAGTATGATAATGCCAATGGTATCTGCATTATCACATGCTCCCTCCTGTTGCAATGAATGAAATCTCACCCCGGGGTACAGTTCAAGGGCAGTAGCAAGATGAACAGCTGTGCAAGATTTCTTCCCAAACCCACTAGCTCATTCCCATCCTGACCCCAACAATGCTGACTTTCCATCTGATCACACCTTTCAGGTAATAAAGCCTTTACTAGTTAAGGATGCCAGCAGCAGGCTTTCTAACTCTGGGCTGAAGCTTTTTGCTAATACCGGAAACATCCTCAGTTAACTTTACATGCTTCCTTCTAAACTCATCTTTTAAATGAAGATATTCTTTTGTAATTCTCATCTGGGGAAATCCTCTCCTGCCAGGAGCCCGAGAGGTTTTCACACCAAATAGGCTTCTTGCAAACAGGTTTAACTTTTTGACATCCGTCCTCATTTTGATAGATAAACCTGTATCAAACGCTAGGTAAAAAATAGATATATTTCATAAGGCAATTGGCTTCTAAGAGTCACCACTTAGAGAATCTTTACTATGGGGGAAAAGAAAAATCAATCTTCAAATATTTCCCCCTCACCTGTGTTAACACCTTGGACTATTAAATTGAATTTAAGAGAATGTAGCTTCCATGCCACCATTTGTGCTATGTGAATCTCATTCAGCTTGGGCAGCATAAAGAGACCACTTTGTTCTTGTCAGCAGGGATGTGACAAATGTCCTTTCCTCACCATTTGGGTGTAGGTCAAACAGTAGCAGTTTGCACTGGCTGAATGTGGGACCATGCATGTGAATAATCTGTAATCCCCAGTAGGTCTCTACTGTTTTTTGCTGGAAAATTAGATTTTCAAAACACTGACGTTTTAAAGTGTGCTTTACATAAGAAATGCCACATGTTCATCAAAAACCTTCCAAAGTTTTGGAATTTTTTCAGTTTTTCAATTAAAAGTCAAAATTTTCCCAGGATGTTTTTGATTATAAAGATTTTTTTTAAAATTTTTGTCAAGATTTCCCACATTTTTCCCCCCCAACCAGCCCTGCTGATGAGCTGCCTTGGCAGGTTCAAGAAATGGCTACCACAGACTGAACTTGGCAGCACCCTCCTCCCCAGGAGTAAGGAGGGAAAGGATGGTACCTGAGAAACTGCAGCCTTTTGCCATTGAAAACACTTGATTTAATTCAGGTTTCAGAGTAGCAGCCGTGTTAGTCTGTATCCGCAAAAAGAAGAACAGGAGTACTTGTGGCACCTTAAGAGACTAACAAATTTATTAGCGCATAAGCTTTCGTGGACTACAGCCCACTTCTTCGGAAGTGGGCTGTAGTCCACGAAAGCTTATGCTCTAATAAAGCTTATGCTCTTCGGAAGTGGGCTGTAGTCCACGAAAGCTTATGCTCTAATAAAGCTTATGCGCTAATAAATTTGTTAGTCTCTTAAGGTGCCACAAGTACTCCTGTTCTTCTTTTTGATTTAATTCAGCCACTCTATAAAGGGCAGCCTATGAATTAATACCAGGGGGAAAGTTTCAAAAATGCCCAACAGGAATTAGGCTCCCAAGTGACTTAACTTGCATTGACTTTCAAAGGGATTTAGGCTCCTGAATGATTTAGGCCCTTTTAGAAACATTACCCTTAGGCCCTTTAGAAATTGTATCCTAAAAGATTAAAATAATGTCCACAGCCTTGAAGTGGGTGCAGGGCCTGGGAGAGAGATAGGGTACGTGTACACAGGGATAAAAGACCTGGGGCATGGCCACGGCTGGCCCGGGTCAGCCCACTCAGGTGAACGGAGCTTGGGCTGCGGGGATAAAATATGCTGTGTAGCTGTTCAGGCTCAGACTGGAGCCCAAGCGCTGGGACTCGGTGAGCGTGGAGGGTCCCAGAGCTTGGGCTTCGGACGAAACCTGAACATCTACATGGAGTTTTTTTCAACCCCAGAGCCCAACCCTGGCAAGCCCGAGTCAGCTGACCCAAGCCTGCTGCAGGTTGTTTATCCTTGTGCAGACATACCCACAGAGACAAATAAAAGAAGGCCAAGTTAGATGTCCAACTCCCATTGAATTTCAATGGCATTTGGGTGCCTAAACCCCTTAGGGTCTTTTGAACATTCCAACCTATGCCTGTAAATCAGGTGGGGATGGGAGCAAAGGAGGAGTGGGGAAACTAGCCAAATACCTTAACTGTTCATATCCAGACTTCCTAACATTTACTTTATTTTGTAAATGCTTTTTGGATGGTAGTGGGACTCCACTGAAATACGCTTTTAACATTAATTCTTGGTTAAAGGTTTCTGTTTGGGAATAGAATAATAATTTGTGAGAACTATCTATATCCATGGCAGTTATATGGCCCCCATTAGTTTAGTATCTGAGTGCCCCACAATATCCCTTTGCCCTCCGCATTTAAACAGATGGGGAACTGACGCAGAGCAAGAGGAAATGACTTCCCCAGGGTTACACAGGAAGTCTGTAGAACAGCAAGGAATTAAACACAGATTTCCCAAGTCAGCACCCTAACCATTGGATCATCCTTCTGTTTGTGGCCTTACTCTTTAAGCACTCCAGATGCAGAATTCCCATCGACTTCAAGGTGGGGTTTGCATTCTATGACATTTGCAACATTAGCACACTTTTGTGCAGCACAAATGCAGCATTCAGTTTTAATGGGAATTGTGTTGCAAAAAAATGTTAAAAACTAAAACTAAAAACTCTCCTTTGCACAGCTACAAAATGGAACAAATATTTAAGTGCTCCACATAGATTTAAGCAAATGTTGTCATAAAGAAATAGTCAGTATTTTGCTTGTTCATGGGAGAATGTATTTCAATGCTTTCAAGATTCTGGAATCGTGTATCAACTGAATATAAATAAAAAATTCCCCTCTTCTCTCCTTGTCAGTTTCTGGTTCTTACATATGAACACAAGGTTCTTGTATTTGGGTTGCAAAACACCAAAGAGGGAATGCTTAAATTCACAAAACAATTATACTGTTGTCGCTGAGGTTGTTTTAGAAAAATCCACAAACACTGATTTTAAATTCTGGATTTTGCAAAAAATATATATTTTAATAAAAGCTAATTTTGGGGCCTAGATGTCTTGATAGTTTCCCTTTCAGTGTCATTCAGTTGTTTAAATCCTTTAAAATCCATAAAGCACTGATTTCAATATTAGATTTTTGTAACTTTTCTTCTTTAAAATAACTCCCATGTTTTGGGCCTTGATGATCTCAAAGCTTCCCTTTTAGTGTCTTTCAAACATTAAATCCCCCAAACAGAAGGAATGGAATTTTAATGCCTAAAGCCACACCCATTACACTGAAGAGGATGAGAATAAAGGAATATGTAATAAGAAAGAGGAAACTTCACTCACCAATATTAAGGGAAAACAACATGAAAACATTGCACAAGATGAACCCAGCATATTTCTTTGGCAACTCAGCAGAAAACAAGTAACCTGTTATGTAATAAAAAAAGGCAGATTTACTCACTAACCTGATTGTAAAACAACAATGGAATATACAGTGCAACACTTTCAAACCCATTAAGCACAAAGGATATTAGCTGCAACAGTAAATTTGAAGTTTTAGTATATATATTTTTTAATATCGTTCGGCATTTCCACAGTACCTTTCATCTAAGGACCTCAAAGTGTTTTACAAACCTCATTTAAGCCTCATAAAAGCTCCTTTCCAAAGGGAAGCTCACCCAATTTATGGGACTTTTCTACAGTGACACAGATGGGAATAGAACTCAATTCCCTGAGAGCAGTTATTATAGGTAGAGCTCAGACCGATACTCATTCAAGCCTTCACGACTCAGCCTGATTTTGATACATTTTTACAAACATGTAGAGAATGTTTATATGATGGGAAACAGCCAAAACCCTTCTAAGAACATCCCCTAACCAGAGTCCCTTCCCACCTCCCCCTTTCTCAGTAAATCCAGTGAGCTTCCGAATGACCATTCCAATATTCTTACTTGGGTATCTTTGTGAGCCAGTCAGTTGGGACCACTACCCACTCCAAATTTGCTGGATTTTCTAGGTGGAGGCCTGGATGTAGTCTCAAGCCCTTTTCTTCTACTTATCCTCCTTCCCTCCCACAAATACAGAAAGCAGAACGAGAGGGTAACACATCCTCTTCCAATGCAGTGACTGCTAAATTAAAACCAATGAACATCCTAGTGTGCTCACTGGAAACTAAGGATTCTGGGGCTTCTCTTCCAGGAATGTAGCGCTAGAGATGCCTTTGGATTCTTAAGTTACTTTACCTTACAAAGCCTTATGGTGAAAGTGACAGTTCAGGACAACTGCACCTGTATTCCCCCTGTGTGGTCTAGCAAGAGCACCCACTCTTAGGTTCCTGGATCCCTAGCCATCACCTCTCTCAGACAGAGACATGCATCTTTCTTTACCCCCTATCAGGAGTATTTGCAGGCTGCACAGATCCCTGCCTACACTGTGTATTTCCCAGCAAAGTCAGATTGCCTCAGCAGGCTTGTTCACTTTTCGCCTCAGAGAATTGAACAATGTAATTGCACAGTTAAGTTACCACACAGGTCTTTCTAAACAAGTACATTTATTCTTAAGGTAAAAGCATTACAGCAACAACATATTAAAATGATAGAATCTACACACATACTAATAAGAGATCACTCCAACTCGGGCTCTGGCCAGTCAACTGTCCTTCAAATCCTACCAAGCATTTTTTTCCTGTGGTCATAAGTTCATAACAGCTGTTAGTTCAGAACAAGCACATGGACTGGGTCATGTTCATCCAACCTTCTATCCAAGGATGGCCTCAGGCCTTCTTAGTAAAGGTCCTGATTGCTGCTCGATCAGAAAGAAGGCCCTAGTCTGTTTTAACTCAGGCTAGTTAACCAAAAGTCCTTTCTTTGTCTATTGGTCCCTGGAGAGTCCAGTTTGAACCAGCATATGGGAGCCTCTCTTCAGGTCTTGTTAGCTCTCTGAAGGTATTATAACCTGAGTGAATTTTCCTAACTACCTACTGCTGTTCTTAAAACCTGGAGGGCTATGGTCCCCCTCCCGCATGGAACTTCATACAATCCCTAGCCCACAATGATACATGAACTCAATAAGCTTTGTCCAGGATATTGCAGGAAACTTATCTCTGTGACAGGGAGTTCTCTGCCCTCCAGCTGCAGCACGGTGGGAGCAGTAAGGCCACTACTTGGTCCCCCAGAAAACTGGGGATTTGTAGGTTAGTGTTAGCAATGATCCTGCCTGCCATCCTATCCGAAGATGCAATAAATGGCACCAACCACCTGGCTACCCCCAAAAGACTCAGAAAGGGGCCCATCCCAGCTCAAGAAGCATCACAAGGTACCAGGTGGTTACGGGTTTTCCCAGAGACAGGAAGAGTGGCATGGGTCCTTGCTGGAAGTAAGGTAGAGAACAGCTTGGGGAGAGGGGGAGAGAGAGAGAGAGAAGGGGCCCCCAGGGGTAAGGAAGCAGTTGGGTGCTTCTTTGGAGGCTTTGTACAGTTCTTTCCTCCAAGGAAGCATGAAGGCATTGCTTAACTTGCAACCCCTTGTAATCCAAACCGTGTAGTTTTCACATAAGCGGATAATTGAAGGTGTCCAAGCTAACTACATAGCAAAGGCCATGGAACTGAGTATTCCACCAGATCAATGAAACTGCATTTGTACGAATTTGCATTTTCATTTCACACTTCACAGGTCATACCTTAATTAGCAGGAAAAATGTCTGGAAGTCCCAGAACAATTCTTGAGTTTCTCTCAACTTTATTTTTTGAGCAAGTGAAAAAAACCTAAAATTCATTTGGAACTCATAGTTTTCTTCCCCTGTTCTCGCATCCCTGGTAGAAGCTGTAGTATTTCAGTTTGGCATGTACATATTTTAAAACTGACTGGGGGTATGACAACTATCATGCAGACATTGAGATGGAGAGGATGATTTGGCATTTTGGAGGCATTTGTCGTGTTTGATTAATGTGTCTGGTGATGAAGAGCAATAAAAATGCAAGATATCCAGCTGGTGTGAGATAAAGGGTGTTTCCTGATGTGTAGAGTAGAAGTGGTATCTACATACATTTTGTTTGTTTCTCATTTACAAGTCTAAGGAAAGGTGAGGAAGCAGGACATCCTTGAGTCAGCTCTCCGAGGTATAGATGTAGAGAATATGTAGAAAGTTCTAATGCTTTGACAGTAATACGATGCTTAGGCAGCTGGTGAGCTGACTGATATTGTTTCCTAGTGTCCTCCTGTCTGTCTGTCTGTCTCCTCCTGTTGTCTCTTGTCTTATACTTAGGCCACGTCTACACTACAGAGTTAGGTTGACGTAAGGCAGCTTGTGTCGATCTAGCTTGGTAGATGTCTACATACAGTGTTGCTCCCGCCAATATGAGTCTCCCACTACACTGTCCTAATAACTCAACTCCACAAGAGGCATAGTGCCTAGGTCGAAGTAGTTAGGGTGGCGCAGTGTCCGTGTAGATACTGCATTACTTACATAGCCTGGCAGCACTGTGTTTCCCCGGGCCCAGCTGGGAGCTCTGCATGGAGCTGACAACCTGTGCTGTCAGCCCCCCACGCTGCTCCACTTAAGTTGGTGCAAGTGCTCCTGGTGAGGGCGTGCACCACCAGTGGAGGGAGGGTAATATGTATATGTAAGGGGACTGTTGCCCCCTTACTAACATTCAGTGGGGGTGTTTTGGTTGGCTAGCTCCCAGCACTAAAAGGGGAAGGGTCGATGGCAAATCAGGAGCCTGAGACTGACAGTCCCCAGGAACCATGGGGAGAGGCCAATGCTCCAGATGAGCCTGATTGACAGGGCGGGCAGGCTAATCAGGGAGTCAGGAGGCCAGAGGGGGTCCCGTCCTCCGTGTGAACTGGAATGGCCTGAGTCAGACTGAGTGGGGCCGAGCTAAGGAGAGAGCAGGGGCCCAAGCAGAGCCAGAGACGCAGCCCCGGGAGAGCAGATCCTGTGCTGGGAGCAGAGCTGCAGCCGCAGAGCCAGAGACGCAGCCCGGGGAGAGCAGATCCTGTGCTGGGAGCAGAGGTGCAGCCACAGAGCCAGAGACGCAGCCCAGGGAGAGCAGATCCTGTGCTGGGAGCAGAGCTGCAGCCGCAGAGCCAGAGACGCAGCCCAGGGAGAGCAGATCCTGTGCTGGGAGCAGAGCTGCAGCCACAGAGCCAGGTGTGGTGAGCAAGTGGGGCCAGCCAAGGGGGAACCTGGGCAAAGGGCCCAGCACAGAAAGACACCCCCAGACAAGGGCCCTTGCAGGCCAGACTGGGAGGGGGACCTTAACCCTACGGGGGGCTGACGCTGGGAAGAAGGGTCCCACCACTCAAAGCCCGGAGGTGTGTGGCCACCACCATTGCAAGTGTCCAACCCGCAGCGTCTCTGCAGCACGGCCTGGGCCTGAGACCTACAAGAAGCAGACTGTGACCTGCCCTGACATTCCAGAGACACTGGTTGTGATGTTCCCTGCCACAGAGCGGGGTGATGTGTTTTCCTTTAACCTTTCCCATTTTTCCTTGTTCTTTTCTTTAGATTAATTGTTAATTAAACAACTTGTATTTGCTTTAAATTGTATGGAATAATCAGTGGGTCAGGGAGGTGCCCAGTGTAGAAAGAGTACCCCAGAGTGGGGACACCCTAGCCCCTGTCCTAGGTGACCACAGCAGGGTTGGGGGTCGAGCCCCCCAGGAATCCTGGGCCCAGCCTTGTTGGGGTTACGAGGAGTCAGCCAGACAGAAAAGTGGAAGGGGAGCCCTCAAAGGCAGGAAGGCCTCTGGGTAAAGGAAGTGGGAGCGGGGACTCAGATCCTTTCGCTAGCCCACCTCACCAGGGTAGTGCAGAAGTCAGGAAATTTCCCCACAATAGCAGGACCATTCCCCCGCTTACATATATGAAAAACCACAGTAAATACTGTGCTGGCTGTACATTGACCTAACATAGGTTGACTTAAATGTATAGTGGATACAAGGCCTTCGACTGTAAGCTTTTTGGGGCCAGGATTTTTTTTTGTTCTGTTTGTACAGCACAATGGGATCCTGAGCCATGCTTGAGGCTCCGAGACACTACTGAAAAATAATAAACAAGAAGAAGAAGAATGCTGTGCATTTCTACAGTGTCCGAGAAGCCTAAAGCACTTGAAAATATTTGCACAACTTATTGCAATATAGTTCAGCATTTCTTTCTGTCCCACACATTTTCTTTCCCCTCCATGGAAGACCCAAGTCCTGACAAACCTCATCAATACTACTTGGTCTTCTGAGGCGAAGGGCTTTCAACTCCTCTGGTGACATTGGTGGATAGCAGTCCTCCCCCTCAGTCCAAGATGATGGTCTTCAGAATTTAGAAGACAAAAGCAGTCCCCTCTTCCTTCACTGCTGCTGGGAGCAATAGACAGATGCTTCCAGCTGCAACAGGCACACAGAGAACTCTTGAACCCATGTGAATAGCTCATAAAGAAATTCTAGGGTTCAGGCCCCTAGAAAAGTAATAACTTTGTTTTTTGGTTGACTTGAAAAGAGCACACAAAGAGTCTGATCCAATGCCCAATGGAGTCAATTCTTTTACATCAGGCACTGTAAGATGGTCCGGACTCACCCCTGCGGCACCTCCTGCTGGTCGTCCAGGGAATTAGCTCACCAGCCCCTAGAGTGCCCTCTGCAGGCCGGTGATCCGCCTTGTCATCTGCACTAGCCCTGTGTCCCTCCCAGGACCCCAGTGCCCCTTGCCCTGGGTGCTGCCCCCTGGCAATACCCCCACACACGCTAGGTCTCCCTTCCCAGGGGAACCCCCACCCACTAACCCCACCTCACCTCAGGATAAGGCCACTGCCAGTCACCAACTAGCCCCCGCTCCCTGGGGCAGACTGCAGTATAGGCTACTCATCATCAGCAAGGTTGGGTTTGGACCTGCTGCCTTGGCCTAGCCCTGGGCTGTCCTCTGCAATCCCCAGTACCCCTTGGCCTATTACCAGGCCACAGCCTAGGGCTATCCAGGCTGGAGCTCCCCAGCTCCTCAGCCTTTCCCCAGCCCTGCTCCACTACAGGTACCTTGTCTAGCTCCCTACAGCAAGACCCTTCTCTCTCTGAAGGCAGAGAAAAACTACTGGCCTGAGTTCCTGGCTCCCAGCCTTTATAGGGCCTGCTGAGGCTGTTTGGGGTGTGGCCCCAGCTGCAGCCACTTCCCCTAATCAGCTCAGCCTTCACACTGCCTACTCCCTGGGCTATCTCAGGCCCTTCCAGGCAGGAGCAGGTGTCCACCCTGCTACAGGCACCAAATGCTGGCCTTCCTTCTGAGAAAACAAGTCAAATTGCTTCTCCTGAGGCAGGCTTGGCCAATCAAGAGACCAGAAGAAATGCCTTGTGACTTCACCTATTCCACTTCTACCAAGTAGTAACCAATCTCCACTGGAAATTCAAAGGGACACTGTCCACATGCTATGCAAATACTCTGTGGAAAGCTGCCTCAGAAGCGTGGTGGACATTCAGACAGCACATGATATTTTATGCCCCCCTTTGATAAAAATTTCACTGATGCCAAAAAAAAATAAAAATAAAAATCAATGAACTTGAAAAACAAAGTATTTTGGAATGTGTTTAGTAATATAGCATGTTATATATTTGCCTCATGATTTGCTCTCATTCATTCTACAGTGAGTAATGGCAATTCAGTAAGTAGCACTCTTCTGCATCCCAGCCTGGTGGGCTTAGCGGGTATCCATCTATTGGTGATGTTATCTTTCCATCTAATCTATCAGTATTCTGATATAGCTTCTATCACAACAGTTGCTGAATAGCTTTCAGAAGAGACCCAAAACTGCGGTTCTGACTACTTGTGGCTATTATAGAAGCCATGGCACATTTTCCAAAAATTGGGTTGTAAACCCACGTGTCCTGCCCAATTGTCAAGTCAGGTCACTACATTGTGCCTGGCTAAATTGCCCATTGTAGTTTCAACTGTAAGATATTCATCATTTCCAAGCCTAAATAGTTGTCTAGCAGAACCATATGCTTGTCACACAAGAGGAGGCTGTATTCCAGTTTGTCAAATTTGTAAATCCTTTTGGGATCCTCTGGAATGAAAAGCACTATGTAAATGCAAAATATTATCCCACTGAAATCAACACAGCCACTCATGAAGTAAAATGCTCCTCACCATGTGAATAGGAAGGAGAATCTGACCCTTTAACTATAAACATTTATCAATGAAGATTAGTTTAATTGAGCTCCTGCCTCTTCATGATTTTGGACATGAGACAGGAAAAAAATTTCATTTCAGAGTTTGCTGAAATTTCTAGTATGAGCAAGAAAGGCACATATTTATGCCACAATGGAAGGTTTACATCCAGCCATGCATTTGTTGAAAGCTTCTCTAGAAGTATTGTGTGTCCAAGTGTCTCATTTGCTTTTCAGTGGTGCACTTAATACACACTTCAACTTCCATCTATAAGATCGACTGAGAAATAATGTCTACTAAATCCTCTTTTTATCAACTAGGCATGGTTGGTATACTGCCCCAATGTCATCAGTCAAAGAGAGAGTTTTGAAAATTTAATAACTGCATTCAGCTGTCAAAATGAGATCTTACTTGAAAGAAAGGTCAATATGAGGGTCCCCCCACTTTTCTAAGATTTCTTCTACTTTGGATTTCTGTGAGGTTGAATAACATGTGCCTTTCTAGATGCTAATGCACATAATACAGTGCACTGTAATGGATTGATGATTGGCTATTCCTAAAGTCCTTACCCAGGCAAAACTCCCACTGACTTCAAAAGTCCTGGTCCTCAAAGGTATTGAGTGCCAGCATCAAAAGAAGAGCTGTCTTGGGCTTTTTGGTAGGTAAAAGTCACCAGCTGTTAGTGCTGTTTTCTTTAATGGGATAATGCAGTGATCCTGCTCATTTACTGTATTTTAAAATAACACTGAATTAGAACCAGATTCTGCCAATTTTGCTCCCATTGAATAGTATTTTACTCCACAAATAGCCCCATTGAAAATCAATGGGACAACTGACTCATTGGGACTAAAGGTGGCAGAATCTAGTCAATAAGGAATACAATATTTTGTATATTGGCTTCATCTCAATCAATTTTTGAATGTAAGGTTTTACAGTTTTGCATGTACAAAACTCCAGATGCATGGTTTGCATGCAAAATTGCTGCTATTGTGTGCCATAATCATTACATGCAGAAATAATCAACTGGCTGTCTGTTTATTTCTACAAGAGTTGAGCAAATAATTGGTGGCTGAAATGACCTGAAACAATTCCCCCCCCCCAGTTTGTTTCATTTTCTTAGGTGTTTGGTTGTTTTATTTTTTAACCGTTTACACTTGTTTATTAAAAAAAAGGTCTAGCTAAATTTCTAAACAAAACATTGTTTCAAAATGAAAAATTGAAATGTTTGAGTTCTGAAAATTTCAAAACAAATGGTTTCAACTTTTTTGATTTTTTTAAATTTTATTTTGTATTCAACCAAACCACTTGCTGAATCCAAACCAAATTGGTCACCCTGAAACTGCATTTTGGGGCAAATTTTTTTTTTTACCCAGTTCTGTTGTATATTTACTACAACTGTACATGTAACTGTGGTAGCTACATGCACCGTACTAAACATTTGGCCCTTTAACTCTAAAATATGCCTTCTGTTATTTAATCATTACTGAATATACTTCACCATGGACATTTACTACCTGACATTTATTTCTAGTTATCAATCTTAGGTACTTCTGTGGCCCCCAATAAACTTAGAATTGGAGTGCTTCACATTCTTTAATGTATTTATCCTCACAGCAACCCGGTGAGGTGCAGAAGTGCTATTAACCTCCCTTTACAAATGGGGAACTAAGAGACAGAGATTCAGACTTGCCCAAGTTTGCACAGGAAGTCAGTGGTAGAAAAAGGAATCAAATCTGAGTATCCTAAATGCCAAATTAGTGCCTTAACCACCGGACACTCTCCCCTAATCCCAAATTTTTGGTATCTGTAACAGAAATACATGCCACAGATAAATAAAGTCCCAAGAAGTCAGGTAAGTCAGGTTCAAAGTTTTTCATCAAGGCAGGAGAGAGGAAATCAAGGAAGACATTTAACAAGAGGACTAAATAAATTATAGGAGAGAAAAATAAAGATAAAAACTAACCCACTTACCGTACTGACACATTTGTAAGTAGAATCTAGATGTAATGAGGCCAAGACCGCTTTTTTTATTTCTTTTGATTCCACATACAATTATCCTGAAACATTCCATGTATTTTGTAATCTTAACTTTGATTGTTTGTGGTTTTAAAATAAAACATTTCATTAGTTTTCAGCTGATGACCAATCACAGAACGCTACCGTCTCTGCACTGAGAACGGTTTATATGCTGATGCTAGCTGAACCCTAACTGAAATTGAAGTGTTCACTCAACATAGCTAGTTATAGACCCATATTGAAAGTGTCAATACACACAGTAATGCTTATGATGAATAAATTGATTTTCTCACTGTTGTATGTTGGGTGAAAAATGATTTGATTATGTATTTAGCTACTAATGGAAACTCATTAGCAGAATTTCATTTCATGCTTATTTGCACCTGCAATCCATTTTTTCTTGTCCTAAGGACTGTTTCATTTAGTTTGCATGTTATAAATTCTATTTCTTGCATTTAAACAGATATCGGCAGCCAAAAGTCAGTATCTGTAGTCTGAAATAGCTCTGGGCCATATTTCTGAAAACATAATCATTAAAGCATCACATTTCCAGTGATTTGTTGTCATTTACTCTTCCTACACATTTAAAAAAATACCAACTTACCTCTTAGTTTATTGTTTAATTTTCTTTGTGTTTTTATCTTAGCTAGTGACAGGCTCTGATATCTTGCTCTGTCGTTTCCCACAAGTTCCTTCATGGAACACCACAAGTCTTCTCTTCTATCCTCGTTAGCCAGGCAGGCAGGAGACATAATTTCATCTCAGCCACGAAGTTCATCTTATTCACCATTAGTGGGATAAAACAGCTTCTTTGTGGCACAGGCAACCTAGGAAAACAGAAAGTGATGGGACCTGCACAAGTTCCCCCTGGGGTCTAAGTCTTATATTTCAGGAGCAAGTTTCCAACCTCCACTCATGCAAGTCAAAGGGCACAAAGCTGCTTAGCTCCACTGATTTCGAGAAAGCTATGCCAATTTACACCAGCTGAGGATCAGGCCCAGTGAGAATATTTCTATGAATACAGACAGCAAGGGTTATATCACTGTCAGTACTATAATAATTAGCCTAGTAAATAACCCCTGTTGCTCAATAAAACACAGCTAAAACATATGTCTGATGGTCAGTTGTTTTCTTTGCAGGGATATATTATTTGTTCTTCAATAATTCTAATACAAACATCATTTAGTTGCAATGCCATCTGCTTCTATTTTTATAACAGTTTTTGTGTGTATGTATTTTATAGCCCAGAGGAATGAATTATTGGCCTTAAGAGTATTAATAAAGAAAAACACCTAATGGTCTCAGTTCTACATCTATTGAAGTTAATGCCATTCACGTCAATGAAAACAGGATCTGGCCTAATACTTGGACTAAGACCAAAGCAAATCACCCATTTGTGTCTTGGTGCACTTTGGTTCCAGTTCAAAGAAGAATAAGTGGCTGCAGCAGCTCCAACCTCAGGGGGTGACACAATCGAGCTGGGAGTGTTGTGAGGCAGCACATTTGGATTTTGGACCCTGTAGCAGGCTCCAGCAATAGACAAAAAGCCATAATTCTGAAACCATTCTGCAGAGTATGAACAGCACAATGGACAGCTGCATCTATGGAACAGCCATCTAATGGCATGCTTATTTTGGAAAGATGATGCCTAAGACATCTTAAAGTTTATTTATCATGGTACGGAAAGGAGGGGATGAAAACACCTGTGTAGCACCCTGACTCTCATTTCTAAGAACTCACTGGAATCTAGGAAGACAGGAATTGCCAAACTGGATTGGAGTGGTGGTCCAAGTAGTCCCTTCTCCATCTGTGGACAATACCAGATGCTTCAGAGGACGGTGCAAGAAACTTTTGAAATGGACAGTTCTGGAATAATGTGTTCCTAGGGGAAATGTCTTCCTGACCCCTTCGTTTAGTGGTTGGGAGAGACTTTCTTTAATTCATGACTTTCTGAGAGAAGATAATCAGGGTAAAAGCATATTTAACTTTTTTAATGTATACACCCGAGTAGTGGATTTTGATTTCTTTGTTGTGCTTTCATCTTAGTATTGTAATAACATTTCTATAGACTTGCACTGATGTTTAACATGGGCTACACTAGTATTGAGCCCACTCTTGTTTCCACTGAGGTTAGTGACACTGAGTTTAGTGACAAACTCCTGCTGACTTCAGGAGGGAGAGAATTGGGCCTATTGTCATGCTATTGTAGCATCGTTTCCCCATGACATACTAGTCATAATATCTTTAACCACATTTTGTTTTCTATTTTAAATATTTTTAAACTATTAATTAAACCCAGCACCTTATTTACAGAAAAAATAACACCAAGCAAAGCAAAATGCCAAGGCATTTTAATGGCAACCTCACTGTTACCAAATCGCAGCTCAAAGGGAGGCACCATGTAGATATCTACCAGAGGGGCACATCCAGTCTCTGGATGTGGCTGAGTAGGTGGACTAGATGCTGGAATAGGGGGCAGAAGCCCTTCTTTGCAGATAGTCCTGCTGTACAGGGGCCTTCTTTCTGCAGCTGGTGTGAAAGATGATGGATTTGGTCCTTAACTTCTGTTTTTTTTCTTCAGGAGAAGAACCCAACTGACACAGGAAGGGTCCCTGCTGCATTATGAGATCGCATCGTATTAGTTACAAGTATGATGCCGTGTGCATAGCCAAGAACAATGGCTTTCTCATAATGTCTGAACTAATGTTTCCTGCCAGCACAGCTCCTTGTAGCTCATCTTTTTGATGTGTCTATACCAAAGGGCTCTAAGGCAGATACAGCAGCAGGACGTCTGGTTCTAGGTGAAGTGAACAGTATGCAGTTTATATTGCAGAGTGCTGCTGGCTCTAGCCACATCTCATCTTTAGTAGCATTACACAGTAAATTCTAGAGATAGCAATGTTTTCCTTCCTATGCTTTCACTTCCCTCTTGTCTTGCATCTGGGAAATGGAAAACTAGGCCCAAAGAACTACAAGGAAAATTTCTGGGAGCATCCAACACTCTTCCAAGCATTTACAGCTTAAGCACAGATTTCCATTGATCTATGTGTCTGAGTCCTGGCTGGTAAGGGACCCTGGGCCCAACTTAGATCCAGTGATTCATTGGTGGGGGGCCCGTAGCTCATAAAAAGTGGAGGTAGGAGGCACAGAGTTTAGACATTCTGGTAGGCACAGTGGATGACCTCAGCTGAACTCTCATGCCTTTTGTATTTGATTTTAGTTGTTGCATTTATTTATTTATTTGCCAGATTATGAAGCAGTGGGCCAGAATCTGATCTCATTTGGACCCATGTAAATCAAGGGAGTTCCTCTGAATTTACTCTGATATAGCAGAGATCTGAATCATTGACTTGCTGGTGGATTAATAATATCTTTCCTCTACAACTACCTTTCCTATCAACAGGCTGATTCCACTCCCAGTGAAGGCAGAAGCAGATCGTGAATGTGTTTGTTAAATGTTCATGATCAATAAAATGAATTTTTCATTTAAATAGAGGATGTTGGGTGTACTGGTACTGCCTCCAGGCCAGAAAAGATTCAAATGAAACCAGATATTGAAATATACAATTGTGTGATTTTTGCTGCCTCTTAAATCAGATATAGCAGCATGCAATTGCAGTTCTTGTGAATGCTGCGGATTAAATTTCCTTGCTGTAATGACCACTAGGAATTAGTGAAATGTTAATCTTCCTTCCACCTGCTGTGTGTGTGATTATACACAAGTCTAATCAACCTGGTTCTTAAAGAAAGCAATTTCTGTTTTTAGATTATATTTCTTTGTTGCCTGCTTTAGTTCTTTTTTTTTTTTGGACTGTAAAACTCCTTACCCTACATTTTAAAGCAGAAATAATAATTCAATTAAAATGTGTAAAGGGAAGCGATGGAGGCTGATAGTAATTGCTTTATAGCAGATACCATAATTGATGCTCTGAGGATTTATTTCAAAGCACAGAAGTCAAATTAGAAAGCTAGCTTTATCTGGATTTGAGTTGCTTTGATGAAGTCACTATGTCTTTGTGTGTCTTGGTTTTTAGCTAAACTGTTTTTAATGAGAATGCTAATAATTACGTTAACACTAAATCATTTTATGGACACAAGAGGATGAAATGCAAATTCTGCCTTTCACTTAAAGATGTACCACAAATGCATCCACCCTTTTGCTACAAACTATTTGCAAAGAGCCCTAAAACACGTTACTAGGGAAAAGAGAATTTATCCGTTGTGATAATAGGGGATAACACACATTACCAAATTCAAAGACAGCCATTTAATATATTAAAGGCAAACTAAGAGGGGGCTAAAAAGACTCTGTTTAATGGTATTTTTCCTGCTGGATGTCTTAATAAGTGTATGGAATTTCCACATGAAACTGAAGGTGAATTGAAGGTTGCAGGCACATAATAGTTATTTGAGTGTGTGTTAGTTTGCAAGGATAGTAGAGTTCCTTTTAAAAATGTAGGTTAGAAACCTAGGAAATTCAGAGTTAAGGGTGCAAGAAAGCCAAACCTTTGAAAGTATGGGAAGTCACATTGCCCCCCCACCCCACTAGCAATGCCCTGAAACCACTGGAAAGTCACACTACCTTATCTATCCATAAGGAACGGTTTTATTTTATTAGTGACCACAAAAACTAGAATGTCCTAATCTTAATTACACTGTGGTTGTGTTGCCTTATGACCTGTTTTATGGTTATATACAGTACACATTCAAGAATTTTACAACCCTCTGATTAAACAATATATTATCAGATCGTCTGATTCTATGTGGCTGCCAATTATTATAGTGTCATGAGACACAGAGCTAATGTTACTCCATATACAAATCTAATAAGCTCAGAGATGTAAGAAGCAAATTATCAAACTAATGTTCTGTGGTGCACATTTTCAATACTCTGCATGCAAAGAAGAACAGATGGTATGCTGGGATCTGCAGGGGGCAGAGTTAAGGTAGTTGAGCAACCTGAAGTGCGAATTTCCTTGCTTTCAATAGTCTGGTTTTTTTAAGCTTTAGCCTGAAGTCTGAATTTCCTACATTCCTAATTTTTTTTTTTAGTTTTTAAGTCTGTTAGTTTTTAAAAGTACACTCTGAGTTCTCGAATATATTTCTGCAACTTTATTTCACTTTAAAATAAAACACAACTTTGTATGGGGATTTCCTTATTTTCTTTTAAATTGTCCTAACTTGAACTAGAACTTGAAGGAGGTGGGGGGGGGGAGAAGGAGGGGGATTCCTGATGAACGTGGGAGAGGTACCTCACTAACGAACACCTCCTAAGATCCTTAGAAGGACAGCCTGTTTTCTGTGGACACCAGCTGTGCACACGAATAGAGTTCTGTGTGGGGTAAATCCAGCAATCCAATTGGCAATCCTTTCTGGCCCAGAGCCCTCCCCGCTTCTCCTCTTTTGGTTTTAGCAGCATAGCAGACCAAATCCAGAGCCTTTGGAGGGTCTCAGAGGCCTCCCATATCACTATCCCCTAAGCTGCAGCCCTAGCCCCATTTGGGCTCTAAATCTCAGCTAGGGCATCCAGGAAATGAGGTTTTGTCTCTCTTCTTTCTATTTTCTGTTGGAAAATTAAATGTGTGTTAATACTTAGGGCATCATAATTTGTAAAGCCCTCGTTTAAGTCACATCAAATTTTTTAGACAAATTCTACCTATACCCCAGAAGTAATATATCACTTTTGAGACCATTGATTTCAGACGGGGATGCTACCGTTGGACTTATAATGAAAAGTCAGCTGTAACCTTAACTCTACCACTGCTCCCTCTCACTGCATTCTTTAAATGAAGAATCCATTAGCAAAGCGGAACATTTTTCATTTTTGTTCATTAAACTCTTTAATCAGATAAACATTCTTGTCTCTCCGCTGCTTGAGGTTCCATGGGAATATCTTTTGAAGAGGAATCACAAATCTGTCAAAGGAATCACAGAGCTTGTGGATTTAACCAATATTCTGGATTTAAGCAGCTTCAGCAGAGCAACGTATTTAAGTAGTCTTAATAGCCTGGGGCCAACTTTGGGCAGGAGAAAGTGCAGGGCTGGCCTTACGAGTGGGCGACCTGGGTGACGATTCAGGGTGTCGTGGTCAGGGGGAACTATAATCAAGAGGCAAGGAGTGGGGTGGGCTTGGGATGCGAGGCCGCAGAAATGAGCGGCAGCGGGGGACAGGGGTGCCAAAATACAAGTTTGCCCAAGGTGCCATTTTCCCTAAGGCTGGCCCTGAGGAAGTGGTATCACCACTACCCACAGGAGCAAACATTCATGCTGCAAAAGCTGCAGTAATGTGTGTTCGGATTTTGGCCAACACCAGTCCCAAACCCTGCTCTTCCTCTTGATAGTTCCTCCTTTCTTCCCTCCAACACATCAGGGCAGATTACTTTTTCCAGATGCCCGAATAAATTCTCTATGAGGCTGTGCACAAGAGTTACTGGTGGGTCAGGGGCCATATCAGCAAACATATGGATTACCTGTTTGTCTCCTTATGCCATACCCACTCCGTTTGTTTAGCTCCCATTGTTTTAAATTGGAGCTCCATGCTCATTAAATGACAAATGATCTTCAGTTGCATTTATAAGGTTTGTAGATGAAGTGCCATAAACTATGCTTCAGCCACACTCAAAACTCCTGCTGAGGTCAATAGGAGTTTAGCACAGAGGTAAAGAGATCTGATGCTGCCATCCTTACTCAGGCAAAACTCCCATGGAAGGATTGAGAGACTGGGCTCCCAAGACTGAAATGGAAATAGCGCTCCTTCTCAGACAGGTCCCAGGGATGAAATACCTGCCCCATTGAAGTCAATGGAAAAACACTCCCACTGACTTCAGTTGGGCCAGGATTTCATTCTGCCAGTAGTTTAATTTTCTTGCTTATTCCCTTCACAGTTTTTGAAAAGTGCAAGGCCTTGTCAGAATTCTCTCATTTCCTCTGGTTGGCGTGGGCAATAAGAAACTTGGTGGCACAGCTGCATGCTATTACTCATGCCTGTCACATTGACAGCATGACGGCTTCCCCTAACTTCAGAGAGCGAGAGAGAGAGAGAGAGAGAGAGAGGCTGATGACAATCGCGGCACAATCATCCAATTAATTTGTACATTTCATTTTTCAATCTCCTTCTGCTTATTGGCAAAATAAACACAAAAGAGCATTAATGATGCTTCTCCTAATGATACACAATCTCCATTTTTCTCTTTAAGGCAATCTATTATTCACTATATAAAGGAGATTTAAAAGGACTGTATTTGTCTAAATTCACACATCAGTGCTAAAAATAGCTTTTTAAGGTAATGATTCCTGATCAAACTCTAATAAAAGGGCACATATAGAATCTAAGGGGAACTTTCTCCCCGCATTGGGCACATATAGAATCTAAGGGGAACTTTCTCCCCGCATTTGAAACAAATGGGAGTCATTCGAGGACAATATAAGCTATAGGTAGGATTCATAACATTCAACAAACATTGTGGGCAGAGGCCAAGCTGAGCTCAGTGCAGAAAGGTGAGGGGCCAGATTAGATGTGTGCCACCTGAATTCTGGAGGCACATGGGGAATGGAGCAGACCCCAAAGTAAATTAGGATTGCTCTAACTTTTTGCTGTGTTGCAACAGCTCCCTGAGACTGCAAGTGTGTCCCAGTTGGAGGACTGTTTGTGGTTACTGTATATCCACAGAGGTACAGCCACATCATAGGACCTGAATTCTTTGCTGCTTTATGCCCTATGTAACCCCATTGATCTCACAGTAGGCAGCACTGAATTTGGCTTACTGGGCTGTATTGCCATTGATGTGATTTCAAAGTGTGTCGATTCAGCCCTGCAGGAATAGCATAGACATTGCAGGTCAGGATTGAGAGGCATGCAGAGGAGTTTGCAATGCCTCTGTCTCCCTCTGTAGCCTGTTCTTGGTCCTGCTAGTGAAGGCAGGGGGCTGGACTCGATGACCTTTCAAGGTCCCTTCCAGTTCTAGGAGATGGGATATCTCCATTAATTTAATTAATTTAATTTATATAAGCCCCAAAATTAAAGCAACCTTTGAATGTTAAAATGCAGTGAAATATCCTTACTTTCAATCTCAGCCTGCAGCTATCACATTGGCAGCATTCTCACCAACATTTCTGTAGATGGGCCCAAAGTACGGGCACATTGTGTGACCAGTAAATCAGAATGGTTTCTTGAGCTACAAATAACTGGCTGCTGAAGACAGCTGTATTAAATATGAGGCTATCTAATCCCCCAAAGCAAATTTCTGGGATTCACTGTAGGCGTCTGTTTGTCTATCTGTAACTGTCCCCCCAGAATACTCCGATTCTTAGACAGGACCACAAAAAACGCAGCTCTGCAGCCTTTCCTCATTTAACAGAAATTTCTTTGCTTTGAAGACCTCCTACATCTGCCATCCTTTAATGAGCTAATGTAAAACCTTTAACTGAGTTTCCCTAATTGGATTTCAAGCTTCTTCCAAGTTGCTCCCATATATTCCATCTTCTAAAATAACCTCCACATGTTCTCCCATTCCAATAGTCCTTTAAATTTAGAAAATGCTGATGTGGGCTAAATTCTGCTTTCAAAAACTTGTGTGTCAATCCTGCTGACTTCAGTGGTCTTTGTGCACAAGTATCTGAGGACAGAATTTGGCTCTTAATCTTTTAGAAATCCTATGTGGGATTTATAAAAACATAGTGTTACAAGAATACTTTATTTCTGTATTTATGCAAATAGTTAATAGATGAAGTGGCAGTAGATGGAGCTCAAGAATATGTAACATTGTTCATGGATTTGATAGGTGCAATAAAACTTGGTGTTGTGAACTGCAAAAACTTTCCTCTGTGTAACTCTCTGCACAGAACTCGTAACGGTCTTGTATCTTCTCAAGTTTGTCCCTTGAAATGTACAATGACAGCACAGCTCAGTGCAAGCACAGAATCTGTGCATTTTCAAGAACTTTTTCTCTCTCCTTTCCCTGAAGGCTATCAGCTATGCAAGCTGTAGTTCATTAATAACAATTGAAATCACTCCTTAATTTCCCAGGCGTCTGTTTGTCTATCTGTAACTGTAACTGGCTCCGCTCCAGCTCCAGGCAAAAACCTGCAGCTCCACTGCTCCGGAGCTGCTCCGCACTCCAGCTCCGGGCTCCGCTCCAAAGCCCTGAATTTCCCAGCTGCTTTACCCATTATCTATAACATTTTAGACAATGAAACAATAATATAGTACAAAAAACAATTTGTAATGATGTCCTTAGGTAATAAATGCACTAAAAGGTTTACAAATGTAATGGGAAAGGGGGAAGCATGAATATGATTCAAGACCCCCTAGCCTATAATTCTGAAAGCTTTAGCTTTGCCAGTTGGACAATATCTTTTATTTGCCCTTTAGGTGTAAAATATCTTCTCCCCCCACATAATTTCTATGAAACACCTGTATATCTGTGGGCACAGAAAGTGCTCTAATTATGATGATTTATTATTTGTATTGCAGGCACACTTAGAGGATCACATCAGGATTCCAAAACTCAACGGGAGTTTTGCCTGAGTAAGAATTAAGAAAAAACTCCAAGATATGGCCCACTGGGGAGATAAGGGTGTGGACATCCTTAGCAATACTGCATCACTGTTATATAAGAGAACATAACAATATGCACGTTAAGGTTCTCAGCCTTATCTTAGAGTCCACAGGACCTTCAGGGAAGAGGCCATGCCCCCTTCTCTGCAGGCTGGGTGTGTTGTGTCTTCTGCTCTTAGTCTTTACACAAACACAAGAAAGTGAAGAAGCCACATGGTCAGAGCTGGTTGGCAGATAATTATATTTGCTAACTGCACACAAACATGCAAGGCCAAGCTATACACATACTGCTGCTCTGATCAGTTCCTGGCATCTGCTAAAAGAGAAGATGTTGGGTGCCATTAGAGGGCTCAAAATTATTTATACACAATGGGATTCGTTTCACTGCAGTGAAAATCTTCAGAGAACTACACATAGTCGCTGGGTTCTCTGCATTGTCCCTTCTACTAGTACAGGTGCACTAGTCATCAGTTTGTCAATACATTATTCATAGTGATGGATTAGAAGTGAGACATAGATGTGGATTTAGATAATCTCAGTTCTTTGTGTGAGATTAAGTTTCACATGGAGGTGCCACAATGCCTTACAAATATATGGATATAGATGAAAAGAAAAAATAAATTATCATGCTGTTGAGAATTTATCATCATGTCACCTCTTCCCTTGCCCCCACCCCACTTCTAAGTAAGTGAGAAAGCAGTTGTTGACATATCAGTATGTTCAGAAAATGTCAGGCCCTAATTGTCATTCATGTGCTGAATCAATAATGGAGCTTTGTCATACCAGTACAATAGATTGACTTCTTGTGCTATAATCACATTGTCATTTCTATTTTATGCAACTTAGTTCACAGTTGTTAAAACAGACTCAGTGTTGTACCTCATATTAAAATCAGTCAGGATGATGTTAAAACTGACCTCCCACTGGAGTGTCAGCAATATTTTCAAATTTAAAAATTGCGCTGTTGAAGCAATAATAAAATATACTGCAGATATTATCACCAAGGACAAATGTATAAAGATATTTAAAGTGGCATAGCTAGCTAACACCACAAACTTTGTATTGATTAGAGATGAGATGGCTGAAAAAAGGGGCCCTTTTTTGTGCAAGTTCCACATTTTACAAATTCAAGATTTAATTTTTCTTTTAACAAAATTTGAAAAAGTGGCTCTTTTTCTGAAATTTCAAAATTTGAAATTTTCCAAAATAGCTCTACATTCGACATCAGACAGTCTGGCTCAAGTACTTTAGCTCTTTCTGAACCTTGGTACATCGTATTTATCTCAGTCTTACTTACTCTGCATCAGCTTATGTGAACAAAATAAAAGTGCTTGAAGAAAAACATGTGAATAGCCACAAGACGGCATTTGGATATGGCAAGCGCAGATTGGTAATGAAAGAGAGCCCAGTCCAATTCCCACTGAAGTTAGTAAGAATCTTTCAACTGGCTTCAGTTGGAGTTAGATGGGGTACTAAATACCATCTCGTGGCTTTTTAGCAGCCCCCTAGCTAGCCTGAAAGTAGTAGGGTGATTGTTTGCGTACAGTGAAGAGATGAGGGGGAAAAAATTAGGGCTGTCAATTAATCGCAGTTAACGCACACGATTAACTCAAAAAAATTAAAATGAATCGTGATTGAAAAAATTAACCAGAATTAATCTCAGTTTTAATCGCATGGTTCAACTATAGAATGCCAACAGAAATTTATTAAATATTTTTGGATGTTTTCTACATTTTCTAATCTATTGATTTAAATTACAACACTGAATACAAAGTGTACAGTGCTCACTTTATATTATTATTTGTATTACAAATATTTGCACTGTAAAAATTATAAACAAAATAAATTGTATTTTTCAATTCACCTCATACAAGTATGATAATGGAATCTCTTTATCATGAAAGTGCAACTTGCAAATGTTTTGTTATATAACTACACTCAAAAACAAAATAATGTAAAATTTTAGAGCCTACAAGTCCCACTTCTTATTCAGCGAATCACAAAGACAAACAAGTTTGTTTACATTTGCGGGAGATAATGCTGCCCGCTTCTTATTTACAAAGTCACCTGAAAGTTTGAACAGACATTCGAATGGCACTTTTGTAGCCGGCATTGCAAGGTATTTACGTGCTAGATATGCTAAACATTCGTATGCCCATTCATGCTTCGGCCACCATTCCGGAGGATATGCTTCCATGCAGATGATGCTCATTAAAAAAAAAAAAATGAGTTAATTAAATTTTGACTGAACTCCTTGGTAGAGAATTGTATGTCTTCTGCTCTGTTTTACCCGCATTCTGCCACATCTCTCATATTATAGCAGTCTCGGATGATGACCCAGCACATATTCATTTTAAGAACACTTTCACTGCAGATTTCAGAAGAAGCAAAGAAGGTACCAATGTGAGATTTCTAAAGATAGCTACAGCACTCAACCCAAGGTTTAAGAATCTGAAGTGCCTTCCAAAATCTGAGAGGGACAAGGTGTGGAGCATGCTTTCAGAAGTCTTTAAAGAGCAACACTCTGATGCAGAAACTATGGAACCCAAACCACTAAAAAAGAAAATCAACCTTCTGCTGGTGGCATCTGACACAGATGATGAAAATGAACATGCGTTGGTCCACACTGCTTTAGATCGTTATCAAGCATAACCCGCCATCAGCATGGACATATGTTCTCTGGAATGGTCGTTGAAGATGAAGGGACATATGAATCTTTAGCGCATCTGGCAGGTAAATATCTTGCGATGCTAGCTACAACAGTGCCATGCGAACGTCTGTTCTCACTGTCAAGTGACATTGTAAACAAGAAGCGGGCAGCATTATCTTCTGCAAATGTAAACAGACTTGTTTGTCTGAGTGACTGACTGAACAAGAAGTAGGACTTGTAGGCTCTAAAGTTTTACATTGTTTTATTGTTAATGAAGTTATATATATATATATATATATATATATATATATATATATATATATATATATATATATATATATATATATATATATATATATATAAAAAAAATACTGACAACCAGGATCTGTCATCGGGCAGAATTGAACCTGGACCTCAGTGCATGAGCCTCTACTGCATGAGCTAAAAGCCAATTAACTGTTAGCTAAGGCTGTAGAGCAGACCCATAATCTCTCTCCCTAAGAGGTCTCAGTGCCAGTAGATGGGGCAGACACCACCCCCAGAAGGTGTGTGGGTTACATACATAATTATACATTTGTATGTTCAACTTTCATGATAAAGTGATTGCATTACTGTACTTGTATGAGGTGAATTGAAAAATACTATTTCTTTTGATTTTTACAGCACAAATATTGTAATAAAAATAAATATAAAGTGAGCACTGTACACTTTGTGTTCGGTGTTGTAATTGAGATCAATGTATTTTAAAATGTAGAAAACATCCAAAAATAAACGGTACTCTATTATTGTTTAACAGTGCGATTAATTGCACGATTAACTGCGATACATTTTTTTAATTGCTTGACAGCCCTAAAAAAAAAAAAAAAGAAGAAGAATGGGGAGATCTGTGCAGATCCTCCCCAGCACATTTTGAAACAGCATTTTAGACAAAGATTCCATGAGAAAAGCAAATTAACAACCTCCCAGGCCTACCTGCTATTTGTTTAGAATCCCAAAGTAAAAGTAGTCAGTGGTAAAGTATGTTCTATTAAATCACCAGCTAGTAAGCATTTATACCCTTGAGCCCCAAATGATCCCATGTTTTTCCCATCAGACACCAAAAGTATATTAAAACATTGTAAAAACAAAGTGTTGGCATTTTGTGTGCGTGTGTGTTTTAAAATAAAGCAGGTTACTCTCTTCTCGATATGTACTGTTGGACAACTACCTACTCCTGGCTTTCTCTCCGTACCTCTTCCACGTGCAAGGTGGTCTGCCAAGTGCCCTCCTCTGTGGCAATAGGCCTACTGTGTGGTGACCTGCTGGTTGGGCCTGTAGAGAATGAGTTAATGGTTTCAGCCACAGTACACAGATGTCTATGTTACAAGTAGCCCATCTTGACCTCTCAGCCAAAAGGCCAAGGAAGGAATGGCCTCCAAGAGCGGACATATAGCACATAGTTCATTTCCCAGCTTTTTGTAAATCATTTGTATTTGTTGGAAGTTTATTATACACCTTCAGAACATTTCAGTTGTCTTTGGAACTGAACAGCTTTGTCCAGGTATACACTCTATAGTCTAGGTGTATAGGAAATAGCATGGCAATGTTATCTACTTATCAGTGGCAGCTATATTATTATTAAATTGAATTGCAGGAGTGCCTAGAGATCAGGACCCCATTGTGCTAAGCATTCTACAAACACTTAACAGAAAGATGGTCTCTGCCCAATAGAGTTTATGACCTATAAAGTTTTTATGGGTGACAACATCTTGAGATCTTGGTTAAGAATAGTAGTATCTCAATCCTCCTCCCACTGAAACTTAATGGCAAAACCCTCATTCATTTTGACGAGACCAGGAAAAGAAGACAGGCATATGTTTTTATTGAATGTCCTCATACACTGAATACTAATACTATATACTAATGCTAATACTAGACAGATATAGCCTCCTCATTCACTGGGTTGCACTACGCTAAACTGCTGAGGGGGTATCGACTACCCACAGCAGCACAGTCTGCCCTGGCACTCCAACCCTAATCCTCCCTCCCCCCCCCCCCCCCCCCCAGCCTGCCCTGCACTCACCCCACAACGGCAGCTCCTGTTCCATGGAGTTGGGCCCAGCTGCCCATTCTAGGAACTGTGACCTGACACATGGGGTCACAATGCCATTCACTCAAATTTGGCCCAGCCACCCCACCATCACAGAATTATAGAAATGTAGGGCTGCATGGGACCTTGAAAAGTCATCAGGTGCAGCCCCCTGCACTGAGGCAGGACCAAGTAACCCTTGACCACCCCTGACAGACCTGAGATAGGGGCCCTGTTCAAGTGCTCCCAGTGCCCACTGGTTAATCCAGCCTGATTTCTGTGTGTGTGCAGTTGAACCCATGGATCCTGGCTAAAGCTGCATACATATTTATGATTTTTAAACAGATGTCTTCAGTTTATTAGGATGTGGGTAGTCAGAGACAAGTGTAGAAGGTTATCTAGCTGCAACAAAAGCCACATGACATTTCTTAGAGGGAAAACCAAGTTTAGGAATTATTCATAGCCTTACACACACTCCTGTGAACAGCCAAGCTGACTTGGCAGAGTGAAGCTAATTGGGTTTACGGTAGAATGAAGCTCTGATTGAAGTGCCTAGATTTATTAAAAATGAGTTTATATATATACACACACACACACAAAATATTACTCATAAGCATGTACAACAACCACCCCATAGATTACAAAAGCACAAGTGTAGGGTTTTTCGAGTGTTTTTACAAACCAGAGCCCCACAACTATTTTGACTGAATCATTTCTAAATGTTTGATGTAGTGCATTGTGATCCATAATTTAGCTGTTTTGAAAGGCTGCGTGTGGCTGACATTTCAGTTTGCTTTTGTAATTCATGAAGCCCCCGCAGTTCCCAGGTGGTGGGACCCTACTCAGGCAAGGGTGGCCAGAGTCTCGAGAGTTAAGGCACAAGTTACAAAAACCTGGAGAATGGAAATTAACATTGCCCCAGGTTTACAAACTAAATTATTCAAATTCTACTCTGGTGATTTATGAAAATAAAAGAGATTTATTTAGCAAGCCCAGTAAGCAGTAGGTGTTTCCATTTTTGCACATTAACAGCAATAAGAAAAGGGCATGGGATTCTTCTTCGTCTGGGCTATTTTTCCACTTTCCAGTTATAGTTTAAAGAAGAAGTGTTCCAATGTGTTATGGGGCTGTGCGTTGTACAGCAAATTTGCTACTCGGGAGGACATACAAACATTTTCTTCAGTGTTTACCCCCACTGGTTTGGACGTCCATCCCATCAAGTGGAGTTTCACTTATGGCAAAGACCTAGAGAAGCAGAAACGTTTAATAGGGTCCTATGGAAATGACTTTAAAAACCTATGCCTTTTAATAGAAGATGGGATCTGTGCTATAGTCCTGTTCAGCACTTAATCACATGCTCAAAAGTCAAGCATATGCTTAAGTGATTTTCTGAATCAATGCCTATGGGTTTTTTAACCCAGTCTCTAGGATTCTATGCAAGGCTGTAATTCTCTGTTAAATTCTGTGGAAAGATCCAAAACATCTATGCAACAGTTATTTTCTATAAGGAAATGTAGGGAAGGGGGGGATGGGGGAAGAAAAACATGACAAAAGGGAATGGAAGCTTGACAGAGGACAGGAATGGGAAGTGGGGAGAAGGGATATGGAGAGGATGAGTGGGAGATGGAAAATATATGGGTGAGAGAGGAATGGGAATGGGTAAAAGGAAAAGAACAGAAAAGGGAAATAACAAGTGCAAATGGATCCCATAAGAACATAGGAACGGCCATAGTGGGTCAGACCAAAGGTCCATCTAGCCCAGTATCATGTCTACTGACAGTGGCCAATGCCAGGTGCCCCAGAGGGAATGAACAGAACAGGTAATCATCAAGTGATCCATCTCCTCTCGCCCATTCCCAGCTTCTGGCAAACAGAGGTGAGGGACACCATCCCTGCTCATCCTGGCTAATAGGCTTTGATAACTCTCTCAGACAGGAGGAAAACAAGAGTATAGGGGACAGGGCTCAACAAAGCAATCAGGGATGGGAAATAGGATAGGTTGTGATCTAAGACAAAAATGTCATGGCCTCATATTTTATAGCATTCCCATAGGAAACAGATTTTTTAAAATAAAACAATGGTGATGAATTGACTTTGAAGCCATGTCAGGGAACCATCCAGGAATTGTTCTGCCATGGCAGGAGTTGCAATTGAAATACAGCCACTTTGAGGGTGTAAAGTGGCAGCTGGTGATAGCAAAAACAGGCCTGGAGAATCAAAGAGAGGGGAAACACTGAAGTGGAGTCCCCAATGGCAGGAGCAGCCTTCGGTTATGTAGAGACATGCTGCACTTGGATTTCCCTATTGGATTCCTTTCCTTATTTGTCTGGTGAGTTTAAAAAATCTTCCCCTATTAAAAATCCAATCATCTACCCTTCTGCCAATTTTATCAATCAGTAAACACTTAGCTAGTCTGCTGCATGTGATCATCCTGGAAAGACACAAACATTCATCTTCCTAATTGATTCTCATATGGTTCATTGTAGGAAAATGCCTAATTAAGAGAGAAGATGACATTTTTTGAAAGTAAACCTTATGACACTCACGGCTAAACAAACCCTACTGATGCAAAGGAGAGAGATAGGTCTGAGGTACACATCACAAGAGATGGACAAGCACACACAGGAGGAGAACTTTGAATGGAAACTGGTGCCTATGAGCATCTTGAATTAGAAGAAGTTTAGACTTTAATACGACACATTTCATGTGTCATAAGTTTGCTGCCTGACAGCAGGATTCCCCGATAGAGGTCGAAGAAAGATCCTTGCAATACTCCGCACAATACAGTGTCAGATCAAAAAATCTGCTAGACAGTGATTGCAGATCAGAGATGCTCAGAACTATTAAAGCTAACAATTTGCCACTATCCAGATGCAAATCAGGATAACTCACTGCACATGCATTAATGAATGAATGACTTCATTAATGAAGTCTTTGTAATTACATACAAAACAGCATATGAAAAGACTCTTTCACAATTACATAAAGTATTCTGCCTAACAACAATTATAAAAAGTGCCCAGCAGCCCTACATCAGCTAGTTAATACCCAAAATACTCTCAAAAAACTCTGCGTCATCAAGTGAACTAATGAACTAACATCGTAACTTTGGGGACATCGCTACTGAAGAAATCCTAGAAACCAGTTGCAATGCTGCCCAAATTCCCACTGCCACAAAATGACAGACTAGGAGTCAGAGCAGGGGTAGAAGATTAAGGCCCTGATCCACTTAAGCACGTGCTTAACTTTTAAGCCTGTGAGGGGTCCCATGGAAGTTAATATGCTGGACCAGGCTATAACTGAACTCCCCCAAACTGCTGAAAAATGACTGCTTTTGGTTCAGTTCAAGGGATGGGAAAAGGGGTGTCTGGTTTTTACTCAAATTGTTTGCCTTTTCATAAATAATTTACCATAATCTTTGCATTTAATAAGTCCTGCTTTGACGAATACATAGTCCTTTTATGCCTATTTTGTATAACACTGCACACACTAATTACCCTCAATATGTGATAAAATAAATAATAATAAGAAGAAGGGAGCTATTTCCTTTCCTATTGAATTTAACAGACAGTGAAATCCTTTCTATAGAATTTTTAAACTGACCTATGTAATCACATAGGATGGGTTAAAAATTCTATAGAAAGGATCTAAATTCAGTGGACCAACTTCTCTAGTCGTGTAAATTAACACAGCTCCATTGATTTCACGGGAGCTGTGTCACTTTACATCAGCAGCGAATTTGGCCTGACAGGCTTTTACAGTGATTTCTATCACCCTATTTTGGCTCTAGTTCAGTGGGCCATTCAACAAAACAACTCACATGCTCAATGCTAGGCATGCATAGAAGCATCTTGCTTGCAGATTTGGGTCTAAATGTCCATTCCAGATGGGTGTGAAAATAAAATCCTTGTTTAAGGAAATCTCTGCTATCTGTAACTGGGCAGCTGAGTTACCTATGTAAAGAAAAAGATTCCTATCACCAGAACAGCACAATAATATTTTGATACATACTCTAAGCACAGTACACACCAATGGGGCTTTTACAGAGAGTTTAGTGATAGAATTTCATTCTAATGATCAGCTGCACGGTCACCAACAGATGTTGCTGTGACAATTGGAAATCATTTGGCTAGCACTAAAAATAAAAAATAAAATAGATTTTATTACAAAAAGCATAAAATGCCTGACTGCCGCTGGTAATCTAAATTTGGAATGTTCCGTTAATTTGATTGGATATTATGAGTGAGGGGATGATTTGAAACTACGAGCCATTTTTCTCCCTGGAAGAGTGGATAACTGAGTCTATTAATCTGACAATACATTTAAACTGAGTTATTGTGACAAGGGACTTCCATTATCCATTTCATCTTGTTGCAAACTGTCAGAATAAATCTCAGGGGGTTAGGGGAAAAAAGCTGCCTTCCTTTGTTTGCAGTTTTTATATGCCACAACAGTTTAGATTTGGTTCACTTTAACTCATGATACTATACGAATGTACAAGATGGAGAAAAGTTTACAGTTATGGGAGAGTGTGCACTGAATAGTTCTGAGATTTTTTTTCCTTTAAGATATTTTTTATTATTTGTATTAGAGGAGCACTTACAAGGTACATATATAATACCCAACTTCTAAGTGACAGTTCCTGCTCTGAAGAGCTTATAATTTAATTACACAAGATAGACAAAGGGTGGGAGATAGGTAACAAGTCCACCTAACTGACTCTCCAAGATCACATAGGAAGTCCATGGCAGAGCCAAGAATTTAAGCCCATCTTGATGTCTTAACCGTAACAACATCCTTCCTCTTTTTGGCCTTAATTTGGTTCATTTCTGTTCAGACAAGTTTTAAATGTTTAAACTGACTTGCTGTACAAACCAGATAAAAGTAGAGTAGTGCAGCTTTGGGAAAACACACTTTTTCATTTTGAAATGATTTATTAATTGGTTCCAAAGGGGAGGAAAAAAGAAGCTATAGATGTCATGCAGACATATTTTCTAACAAATAGTAACTGAAATCACCGTCTGGATAAACCAACAATAAAGGTTCAAATTCTGTCATCCTTACTCATTTTGAGGACTACCTTACTCCTTGAATTCCCATAGAAATCAGTGGGACTACTTGCAGAGCAAGATACTGCTTCAAGATTTTATTAAAACAGGAGCTTAAAATGAGTCTCCTAAATCCATTTGAAGGCACCTGCCTGATTTTCAAAGAGATGAGCTCTCCATGAAATCAACAAGAAACATAGAAATAAACAAAACATCCAAACAAAGGACCAAATTTTGGCCTCAGATCCACAAGCAGGGCTCTCGGTAAAGTCTGCTGACTAGAATAATGCAATGTTTAATGGGAAACTACCAAAATACCCTTAGTACAGTACAGTACAGACACACACACAGCCCAGTCTCTAAGTGCTACTCTAATATGTATGTATGTGCATACATACACACACACACACACACACACACACACACCAACAAATATCTTGAAAGAGAAATCTCAGAAGTATTTAGAGCAGAGGTGGGCAAACTATGGCCTGCGGGCCACATCCGGCCTGCGGTACCCTCCTGCCCGGCCCCTGAGCTCCTGGCCCGGGAGGTTATTCCCCTTCCCCTGCAGCCTCAGCCCACTGCGCTGCAGGTGCAATGCTCTGGGTGGCGGGGCTGCAAGCTCTTGCCAGGCAGTGCAGCTATAGAGCCGCGGCCTGATCCGGTGCTCTGTGCTGCGTGGTGCGTGGCTGGCTCCAGCTGGGCAGCACGGCTGCCTGTCCTGGTGCTCTGGGCGGCACAGCTGTAGCGCTGCCAACCACTGGTGCTCCAGGCAGCATGGTAAAGGGGCCGGGGGGTTGGATAAAGAGCAGAGGAGTTTGAGTGGTGGTCAGGGGGCAGGAATGTGGATAGGGGTCGGGGCGGTCAGAGGGCTGAGAACAGGGAGGTTGAATGGGGGCAGGGATCCTGGGGGGCAGTCAGGAATGAGAGGAGGGGTTGGATGGGGTGGTGGGGGACAGTCAGGGGCGGGGAGTCCAGGGGTGGTCAGGGGACAGAGAGCAGGGTGGTGGTGGATGGGGCAGGAGTGCCGGTGGGGGCTGTCGGGAGCAAGAAGCAATGGGGGGGTCAGATAGGGAGCGGGGGCCGGGCCACGCCTGGCTGTTTGGGGAGGCACAGCCTCCCTTAACCGGCCCTCCATATGATGTCAGAAACCCAATGTGGCCCTCAGGCCAAAAAGTTTGCCCGGCCTGATTTAGAGCAAACTCCCTCATAACTGCAAATTTTTTTGGCTCTCCTAGGCTTGCTGCAAAACTCCATTTTGAGACTTTGCAAATTCGTTCTCAAAGGGAGAGCACTGGATGCACGGAGTTAGATTCTATGCTATGACAGCTGCTCCTTACTCTGGTGGCACTCAGCTCTTCTAAAGCTAGTTCACCCATATCCCCTGGCATGACAGAACCACCTTAGCAATTCCTAGTGTGCCCTTCCAGTCCTTGACACAGGCAGCATGGCTGTGACATCCTAGTGATCTAGCAAATAGAGCCCAGCATTTTAGAAAATAAATGAATACATTCACCAACAAGTGCAGTTTGGGGGGCCATTGAATCTATTTGCAAATTTGGGTCAAATTCAGAGTATAGTTTTGGCTAAAAATAAATAGGTGAAAAAGATCAAAACATGTTGAGATTATTCTGACTTATTTTGAAATGTTATCATTTAGAAAATTGCCATTTTTTTAAAAAAGAGGGCAAAAAAGAGTTTATAACCTCAAAAGGTAAGGAAACGTGTTTCAGGTTGAACGAACTTTTAGCTTGACCCATGACAAGCATCCCTGGCTGCTGGAATGGCCCCCTTTTGGCCACCAGCACAGTTTTCAGCAGCCTTTAGGCTGCTTGAACCTAAACCGGTGAATAGTTTAGTGCTCAGTGGGCAAACGAGATAGCACTAATGGCTTCTTTATAGCTCCAGTGATGTGCTATGCTGAACGCTCTGTAGCTGCATCTCCACCAGAGGTACAACAGAGGAAGCTGAGGGCACTCAACAGTCAGGTGTTTTTATCAGCACTGTGTTGTCTATGTTTAGAAAACATGATGGGGGTAAAAGCAACTGAGTCCTATCTACACTACAGTTGCCACAGTTGCCACCACCAGTGTAGCTACATCTGTACAGCATACAGTGAAGTATGGTTATGATATTTGTAGTGGCGATATACTTTAAGGGCCAGATACTGCCATCTATAGTCATTTAAAAACAGTACTTGGCACCAGGAATGGTCCTACTGATTTCAACATGATTGCTCGCAGAGGAAGGTGCTACTAAGTGTGAGTAAAGGTGGCAGAATCTGGCCTAAAGTACGTCTCCTCCGGGCTACGGCGACAGCAAGCAATTTTTATGCAGATTATGGTTTGCATTTTCAGTATCCTCCTCATATGAACCATAAACCCAATGTTCCTTCTGCCTAGGACTTATAAATGTTCCAGCCAGCACTCCCATGGGATTGTGCTCAATTTGGGAAGCCCACGTAGGGTTTAGGCTTGCAGTCTGCACATGTAAAACACCCACTGAATTCAAGCAAATCTTCTTTATTAAAAACAAACAGGAAAAAAAAGGAGCTGACAGCTTGCAAAGCCCCATGAGCCTGCTTAGAGAGCTTGTTTTTCACCAATCCCGAAGGACTGTATTACCAGCCCTCGCTGATCCCCTACTGGATTGGAGCTTTGAAGGTTGCTTCTTGTAGTAATGACACTTTCACCCCCACCAGACACTCAGTGGTCAATTACCCACCTCAAGCTCATTTCAAAGGCTTTGTAGAAAATCCCAGGAATGGCAGATATAATGGGTTGCAAACCCACTTGTTTCCATTATTTACCAATATTAGTGTTTAACAGCGAACCAGAATGGTTTAAAAGAAATTCTAAAAACTGACTGAGATCTCCACCGAAATACATGCACAGGCTTAGAAGACTGAGTGCACTAGCGAAATCTGAAAAAACATCAAGCTTTAGGATCGTAGATAAACATAGATTTAAATAAAAGAGGGGTGGAGTCTTAACAACTATTGTTTGAAATAGGTTAGCCAGGTCTAGGATGTAGTGTATGTGAAACACTGAGAAAGAGGAAGGCAGCAGAGGAAAGATATCTGTGGCCATTGTAAAATCTTCTGCATAACGTTATCTTTCGATAGGGAATAAGCATCAAAGAAGACTCCAGTAGGAAATAAACACTATGTGAACTAATTTGAATTCTACCATCTCTGTACAGTTCTTGTGAAACAGTGAAAACTCTAATTCATGACTATCCCCAAAGTCATCATTTGGTCTCGGTGGGTGGTCAGAACGCTAAATACAAAACATTACAACTTCACAGCCCCACACTTCTCTTTGATCAGACTTGGGAGCAGAGATAGGACGCAATATGCTCAGTGCTTTACTGCCACTGCAGAGTATTCATTAGATTGAATTTTTTTTTTTTAAGGTCTAAAGGGAACCATGAAAAAATTAATCATGAATGGAAGGAAAGGCAGCATTATGTGACAAAGAACAAAACATTTTAGGATATACATGCTTTTAATTTATACTCAAAAGAGGATTAAAGTAACATGGCAACTGTCATAAAGTAACATTTACTATAAAAACCACGGCGATTCATTGCAAAGCTCAGCTAAGTTTACGTGTAGGAAGTTCCATTTACTTTCACTCATTCCGTTTTTTGCCATAAGATCAAAATGTTGTCCATTTCTATGGGCCAGGCCCTGATCCAGCTGAACACTTAAACAGGTGCTTTATTTTAAGCAGGTGTGTAATTTAACTTCAATTGGATTACTCCTGTGCTTAAATTCACACACATACTTAAGTGGCTGGCTGGAACAGGTCCCAAATCCTGCAGTCCGTACTCAGGCAACAGGCCGATTGAATTTTGCCTAAGTAACAGACAGCAGGATTTTATCCTTTTTGGCCTCATTCTAATTAATGGGACTTCTACCATGGAGTAGGGTCAGGCCTATTATCTCATTATTATGCATCACTTAATGAGAATGAAAATGTAAAGAGACAAAGAGTCTGAAGGGTATGGATCTAACCAGACTGACCATCACAGGAGACATGTAATACTAGACTGAACAAAGCACTAGAAAATGTCCTGTAAGAACAATTCTCCCGAGAAGGGGTTTGGGTGAATGACCTAATGGGTGTTTTCTGTTTTTACTTGGAGGATTCTATTGTTCTCATATGTAACTTCCATTAACATTTATATTCCTGCCAAATTTCCAGATGCGAGAGGAACTTTGCCACCGTGCTCCTCGTTAGATGGCTTTTTTTTTTAAAAAAAGAAAAAGAATAAACAGATATTTGGCAGCTCTCCATTTTGCCAATTTAGAATAAGCATTCGACTCCTCTCTTTGTCAGCTATGGCACTTCTTTTCCTCCAGTATTTGCTTTTACCAAAATGTCCAAGTTCAAGGGCTAGCCAGGCAACCCTTACTCAGAGAAGTGGTCCTTATGGCACATGATATAGGCACAATGTAAGCCTTATTTTGTGCACTTGATTGACACAGGCCTTGCGTGGATAGGGTGATCAGATAGCAAGTGTGAAAAATCGGGACAGGGGGTGGGAGGTAATAGGAGCCTATATAGGAAAAAGCCCCAAGTATCGGGACTGTCCCTATAAAATTGGGACATCTGGTCACCCTATGCATGGATCATCTGCAAAGGGGCAAATTTCACACTATATAAAGTAGTCCCATTGTCTTCAAGAGGTCTGTAGGCAAGTAAGGACTATTCAACGGCGTGAAGATTTTCAGGATCAGACCTTTGCTGTGGCTTCAGCATCTCAGACCTGATTTCAAAGTTGAATATTTATCATAACTAAACGGAAACAGGATTTAAAGCCAATATCATTTTTAATTTTTATTCACTGATTAAACCTATCCTATGGTGGGGGAGAAACATCAGAAAAAGCAATGATTTACAAGAGTGAAATCTTTCCAAGAAGGCGGCACTAGTACTATGAAGTATTCCTAGTAAAATCTGGAAATCATAAAACTTTAATATAAATTTTATAGCTTTTTTACTGTATGTCTTGAGGACTATGACATGATATACACTGTAATTATGTGAGGAGAGGAAGCAGAGATAGCTCTGTATCCTCTACAGTCTTGTTAGAGGAGATCATATTAACTAAACTGGGTAGTACAAAGCAAACTGGGGCTTCTCCAAATTTCTCCTCCAGGCTTCTCTACCACCATTTATGATCAAAATGATCATAAATCAGTGGCAATTTGGCCCCTGAAATCAATATGGATTATACATGTTCATGCTTGATTATAATCTAATTATTAAATACACTTAAGGCCTGATTCAAAAGTTCATTAAAGTCAGTGGAAAGATTCCCATTGACTTCAAAGGGTTTTGGCTTAGCTCCCTAATGCATTTTTATTATAGTGCGGGATGAATGGGTTAAATGTCCTAAACTAAGCCATCAAGAACTCTTCCAGGTTACAGAAATGAACATATAAATAGGAGCATAAACTACAGGAGGCAACATTTTAAAATGAAATCCCTGGAAATGTAGAGTGTTGGATTCTTAATTATAATTATTGTTTCTTTGACACCAATATACTTTGTGCTGTACAATGCACAAAAATAAAGACAGTCCCTGCCACAAAGAGTTTGGGGTGGGATTTTAATGCTAATTATTTGTCGAACTCTGTTCTCAGTGAAATTCATGGGCGTTAAGAACATAAGAACAGCCATACTGGGTCAGACCAATGGTCCATCTAGCCCAGTATCCTGTCTTCTGACAGTGGCCGACGCCAGAGGCATCAGTGGGAATGAACAGAACAGGCAATCATCGAGTGATCCATCCTCTGTCGTCCACTCCCAGCTTCTAGCAGGCAAAGGTTAGGGACACCCAGAGCGTGGGATTGTATGCCTGACCGTCTTGGCTAATAGCCATTGATGGACCTATCCTTCATGAACTTCTCGAATTCTTTTTGGTACCCAGTTATAATTTTGGCCTTCACAACATTCCCTAGCAATGAGTCCCAGAGGTTGACTGTGCACTGTGTGAAGAAGTACTTTTTGTTTGTTTTAAACCTGCTGCCTAATAATTTCATTGGGTGACTCCTGGTTCTTGTGCATGTAGTATTAAAGGTGTGGGCATACCACAAATTTTATAGTAGCATTATATTGTCTGTATTTTTATCTATCCCTTTCCTAATGGTTCCTAACATTCTGTTAGCTTTTTTGACTGCTGAGTTTTACCTAGTTAATGCCAGTGGGCGCAGAGCTAGGTCATCAGTCTGTATTTTGAAGACCTTACCATAAGGTTTAAGGGCTCAAGTTTGCAAACATCATATATGTGAGTAACTTTATTTACTGGAGTAGTCCTGTTGACTCAAAACAGAGTTTAGATTGGCATGTAGGGGATTGTAGAGGCCTTGTGCTAGAGGTATTCACACAGGTGATTTTCACCCAAAATAATAAAGATTTTTTTAAAGAATGAAGTTTAAACTGGGGAAGCTAAAATACTATTAATTCCTGCAGTTAATCTTCCTGAGCCAAATCAGTCCTGATGTAAGCTTATTACAGTGAAGATGAATTTAGCCTATTCACTTTGATAGATAATAAACATCTATGACAAATATTGACTTATCACACATTACTATCTGAGGTAAATATTCAAACACATCAGTTGAAAGAAATTAAGGGAAGAAAAAGCCATGCAACCAGCTTGAGTTTATAAACGCTACAAAAGAACAAAGTTTATTTCTGATTTCTGCCGTTAAAGGACAAAGTCAAGCTTTCTTTACAAATGGTCAGTAGAAATTAACAAATGATGAAATGTTGGATGGTCAAGATTTTTAAATGCCCCAAGAGGTCCCTTTTTCTTCTCATTTATTAAATGTCTAATTCAATATTTTTAATTTCAAAATTCAACTCAACGTAGCATAAACTGACAAACTCTAATGTCAGAGCAAAGCACAAGGAAGTATGTGAGCTGGGCTCCAAGACTTGCCTTCCTCTGAGGGAAGACACTGGCTTTAGAAATGCAAAAATGAGCAGAGCTCAGAGCAGTGACAAGGCAGGTGCTTCTCATTTCACAACTCTAAGCAACACAAGAAATAAAGGTCACTGAGTGCACAGGGAAAAAAATGAACATCCACTCAGCTGGGACTGGAAACTGAATATACGTAATGGGCCTTGGGCTTTAAAACTCAGTATGAAGGCCTCATTTCCAACAGTTGAATATTTATAAACAACTTAGTTTTAGACCTCCTTATAGAAAGCTAGCACTGCCTTAAACTACATACTGTACTGACACCATGAAGTTAATCATTGCAGATTGTTTTAATTTACACTAAGGCCTGTCTATACCTCTTTGGAAGCATTAAGAGATTTAAAGTGGGTGCAAGTGTAATTTATACCCACTCTATATCCCCATTACACAGACTATGTGGTGCTTATTGTCAATGAGTACTGAGAGAGACAAGGTGGGGGAGGTACATCTTTTATTCGACCAGTTTCCTTTGATGAGATACAAGTTTTTGAGGTTACACAGAACTTTTTATCAGGCCTGCGTAAGCTTGTCTCTCTCACCAACAGAAGTTGGTCCAATAAGAGATATTACCTCACCCATCTTTTCTCTCTAACATCTTGAGACCAACATGGCTACAACAACACTGCATATGAGTTCCAAGGCCTCTAGGCTTTTGAGAAACATAGCTATATGCCATCATGTCTGACACTGATTAAAAATGACACCAGAACTAAGTGTAGAATGTATACGCTATTCTCTTCTTCCAAAGCAAGCTGATGGTGTTTGAACCCTGGCGTGGGCAAGCGTTCAAAGATTTACAATTCCCATTGGCTCCTTATCAACCTCTCCATGGTGCAGAGGAATTAAAAAGGTGTAATTTAAAGCTATCTAAATGACAGGGAATCATTTAACTCACCAAGAGACAGGACTAAGTCATTGATATACCAAGCCCTTTGCACCTTGGTAAAGGCACCAGTTTCCATTGATCTTGTTTTCACAGTTTAAGAGTTGGGAAAAGATGACTAACCTCTTAAGTTTCTTTCTGCTAGATCACGCTTAGATCTGCTGTGAAGGCTTCAAACAAAGTGCTAATGGACCTGGAAAACCAGCTCATTAAGCCACCCAGAATTAAACTCCCCCTTCTCCCCCCCCCCCCACCCCAAGATATCCCTCCCTTGCAGCTGGCCACGTTTTCATTTCTCTTCAGCATGACACAATACAATTAAGATGGCTCTAAGAACCTATTTCACAAAGAGTGAGAAAGTTAATCAATGTTCCCAGGTTATTCCATACTCCTTTAGAAGAGTGTTGTGCATTTTTTACTCTTCTAGCTGGATGAGCAGCACAGTTGAGGATCTCATTTAAACATTTTGGGCCAGATCCTCAGCTGGTGTAAATCAATATAGTTGGTGTAAATCCAGTGACTTCAATGGAGCGATGGTCGTTTACACTAGCCAAGGATCTGACCTGTCATGTTAAGGATGGCACCTTTAATAGAGCATCAACTTGATTTTACTCCACTGCATTCACACTTTTCCAGGACACAGTTTCATCTTAATCAGGTGAGGTTGTAGTTCACCTGCATTTCTTAGTGGTCCGCCTGCTGATTGGCTACAATTGGGATGAACTCATCAATCAGCAAAATAGACTGGGTAGCACATTATGTCATGTCCAAAATGAAAGGAAACATTTACTTTCACACTGAATGAGTCATCTGTAAAAAAATAACACAGTTGTCGGGACTAATTTGATTCAACATACATTGCACTGAATAGATACATTTATTTAGAAGATTTAAATGAAGGCAAGCCCTAAATAGATTTATGTAATGCATGTTAAAAGAAATCTGCTCAGATAAGTGTGTTATTTTTTGCTTATGACATAGTTGTATCTTTAGAAAACGTTGCCATTTCATTCCAAAGTGATTAATTTATTTCACTAAAGTAACATAAAACATCAGATCCATTCGGGCTATAACCAAAGAATCAGGTTATTCATAAGGATTCTATATTAGAATTGCCCAGGATCCTTAGCTCTGTATTGTAGTCAGACATTACATGAAATTAGGCACAATAGGGAGAAAGACTCAATCAGTCCTAGCTAAGGAATTGAGATAATAATGACTCATTTGACTGGATTGCTTTAGAAAATTAATAATGACAGAGGTAATTACTAACCTGGAATAGTGGCAGTGCTCATTAGTCTCCTCTTATTCTAATGATTATTAAGTATTATGAAGACATTTGTTGGAAATGCAGGCCTGTCTCCAGGCTTTGAATCAGTGAAGGGATTCCTTCCACAAGTGGTCTGAAAGCTTGGCTTCTTTTTGCACTTAATAGCACAACGTCTTAAATCGATTGCAATGTTTGAAATATACCATGCACAGGGTAACAAAGAACACATTGCTGAAGTATGAAAGCAGGCCAGTGGGGTTCTTGCAGCAGTGTGTTAGAGAGGTATTGGGCCAAATCAGCATAGCGCCATTGTCTTCGATTTACATCAACAGATAGTTTCTCTCTGGTAGGGGAAGGATCTCTGCATTTCTTGGAAGATCCCATCATTTCATTAACAGTGTTATCCCCTGCACTGCAGCCACCACATCTTTCTAGCTGAACATGACAGAACGTGGCTCCCTTTACAGTCTGTCAACCTGACTCCTTAATCAGCTAGACAAGTCAATGTCAAAGGATAGAAGGCACTCCCTTGTCCCGGGGGTGGAGTACACTTTCTCTGCAGTGGTCTCAGCCTCTTCCAGCCCAGGAGGCATGAACACCAGGGCTAGGAATCAGACCTAGATTGACTGCAGACTCCTGAACACTCCATCCTTAAGACAGCCTGGTGCAGATTTACCGCTGAAAATAGTCTTTAATACAACTATAGAAGGAGATCAGATTATAAAAAGCTGAAGGTGACTAAAAACCCCCGAACATCTAACAGATGTGCTTTCAAACATCTGTTTTATGCAACACTGCATTAAAACTACTTATTTATATCTTAAGAGGATCAGCTGAGTGTTTACCTTATGCTGAACAGCTAGCATAGAAAGTAAATATCCTCCCATAATCCAAAAATTTGAATCAACTTCTCCTTAACAATTTAAAGCAGAAACAAATTTCTAGTTCTATCAAAGATCAGGTATCCAACTTCTTCCCATTATTTCTCTATTTGACCATTTCTTCTTAGAATAATCTATGTCTTAAACACAAATCTCTCCCCCTCTCCAGCATCAGTGCTTTCCCCACTAGAGTTAAGAGGGGAGCGCATGTGTGAGTTGCCAGCAGTGAGAAGCAAACCTGTGACCTCTAGATTATCTTCACTTATAAAACCAGAAGGCAGCATTGTGACCACTTCCTCCCTAACACAGGCAATAAGACATCCCTGAATTAATTTCTGTTTGAACTACAGCATATCTTTTAGCAAAACATCTACTCATGATTTAGAAGTTTCCTGTGATGGAGACTCCACCCCAAGTCTTGATAAATTGTTCTACTGGTTAATTACCCTGTAATTCTCACTTTGTTTTGTATAGCACAGGGGTCGGCAACCTTTCAGAAGTGGTGTGCCGAGTCTTCATTTATTCACTCTAATTTAAGGTTTCGTGTGTCAGTAATACATTTTAACGTTTTTAGAAGGTCTCTGTCTATAATATATAACTAAACTATTGTTGTATGTAAAGTAAATAAGGTTTTTAAAATGTTTAAGAAGCTTCAATTAAAATTAAATTAAAATGCAGAGCCCCCCCGACTGGTGGCCAGGACCCGGGCAGTGTGAGTGCCACTGAAAATCAGCTCACGTGCCGCCTTCGGCATGCATGCCATAGGTTGCCTACCCCTGGTATAGTATCAGCTTCCAGACACTGGACTTTGTTATGCTTCATCTGCTAGATTGAAAAGCCCTCCATTATCAAATTTCTGCTGCCCATGTAGGTACTTAGACTATGATCAAGCCACATCTTATCCTTTTTGATAAGCTAAATAGATTGAGTTCCTTGAGTCTATCACTGTAAGGCAGGTTTTCCAAACCTTTTATCATTTACATGGCTCTTCTCTAAACCCCATCCCATTTTTTTTGACATCCTTCTTCAATTGTGGACACCAGAACTGGATACAGTATACAGTAGTGGACATGTTTCAGAGTAGCAACCGTGTTAGTCTGTATCCGCAAAAAGAACAGGAGTACTTGTGGCACCTTAGAGACTAACAAATGTATTTGAGCATAAGCTTTCGTGGGCTACAGCCCACTTCTTCGGACGGTTTAGTGGACATGTAGGTGCCAAATACAAATCTAACCTCCCTACTCCTACTTCGTATTCCTCTGTTTAGACATTCAAGGATAGCATTAGCCCTTTGACTGGGACCTCATGTTCAGCTGATTATTCACCATGACTCCCAAGAGTTTTTCACAGTCCTCTGGAAATTTCCTAGTATTCCAAGACTTATTGAAAATCAACATTAATGCTCCAGAGAGCTACTTGGCCATTTCTTTTAACTCTCTCAGATGCAAGTTATCAAAGCACACTAATTTTAAAAAGTCTAACTTTAGTAGTTGCTATTTAATATCCTCCTGAGTTACTGTTGGAATGGAAATTATTTTCATCATCATATGATCTGAATAGTCATTGATTTTTTTCCCCCAAATACAGAACAAAATGATGTAATGGATACTTTTGCCTTTTCTTCATTATTACTAGGCTTGGAAAGATTCGATTTTTATCAGTAAATGTCAGTATATGTTGGTTTCACCATACACACACAAACTGACAAAGAAATATTTCCATTGACAATAATCAAAATGTACAGACTGGCAAAATAAGAAAAATAGTACGTTAGAACTTAATAGAGTTTGATTTAAGGATATTTAATTTGTATATTTTGACATGTGATGTTGACAATTTGTGATTTAACAGTACAAAGCTCTAACTCTTTGAATCTTCACATGTCCTGTCATTAAATAGTTATTAACTACCCCATAATTTCTTGCAACTGTGAAAATTTGAATCTATAAAAATGGAAAAAAATGCTTAAAATAAACACCAATATTTGTCGAAATTACAAATTCTACCAAGCCTAATTATTATTGACTATTCTACTATTACACATAGTAATAGTCTAATACTATTGTTAGCATCCTTTTTGTTCTTAATATACTTTAAAATAACTGATTCTTATTGTCCTTAACTCTGCTAGCCATTTGTTTCTCCTTGTGTCATTTTGCTTCTCTTATCAATATTCTATAATTCCTAGCTTCTAATTTATATTCTTGACTATCAACTTCCCCTTTCGCCATAGAATTTTTAAAAATTTATAGCTGCTTTTGCTATCCCTCGAAGCCAGGTTGTTTTTTAAACCAGAACAGTCTTTTCTCAATTATGAGATTGCGGATTTGGGAACATCTAGTAAAATATTCTTTAGCGATTCCCAATTATCATCTCAGCTGAGTTGGATAATTGTTTTTAGCTTTGTGAAATTGGCCCTTTTAAAAGAATCAAGTATATATATTAGTGGGTTGGACTTTATTCTGTTTGTACACAACAAATTTAATCAAGCCACAATCATTTGCACCTAAGCAATCAGTAATTTTTAGTTCTGAGATCAATTCCTCTTTATCTGTTGATATGAGGTCTAATATAGAATCGCCCCATGTTGGATTAAACACTTTTTGCATTAAGAAATTGTAAACTATAACTTTTAGAAATTCAGGGGATGTTTTAGGATTGACAGCATGAGACTCCAGCATGTGTCATTCAGGGTATGTCTACAATAAAAACGTAAGTCAACCTATACTAGCTCGACTTGTACCACTGCCGTAATTGCTGCAGTGGTACATGTCCAGGCTACCCTCCTTGGATTGGTGGTACATGTCCTCACCAAGAGCACTTCCACCAAGTGTGGGGGGCTCAGAGCCTGCTCTCGCAGCTTTACTGGGCCTGGCTGCCCCACAGGCTTCCGGTGGGCTGCCCCCCTTCGACCTCCTCATTTCCCGTTGGAAGCGGGGTCCAGCTGCCCTGGCTTTTCATTCCCTCCCGCTCACCTGCTCCCCACCAGGAGCCGGGCAGCCTTGTCAATTTCATGGCTCTAGCATGGAACTGTGAAATTGACAAGAGAGGCAATGTTCCCCACTGGGAGCAGCCAAGCTTCTTGCCCAGGCTCCCTGCCAGGAGTGGGGTTCATTTTTGCACCGGCTTCCCACCATAAATGGGCTCTCCAAGGGCGATGAGGGCAGTGAAACTGACAAGAGAGCTAGCAGCCGAAGTAAGTAACACAGTGTCTATACAGACACTGCGTCACCCTTAACTACACCGACATAAGTCCTACACCTCTCGTGGAGGTGGAGTTATTATGTCAGTGTAACAGGGCACTTACATTGATGGCACAAGGCTATAGTGTAGACACTGACATAATTAGCTGCCTTATATTGACCTGTGCAGTGTAGACCAGGCCTCAGTTTGAGGTCCTCCATAACACAGTTCTCCCTTCCCCCCCACCCCCCCTCCACATTATAGATATGTGCTTAAGGAACCAGTCGACCTGTTATCAAGTGTGATTTGATGATCTGTAGCAGACACCAACTAGTACCCCATCTTAAAGCATGAGCCTCTATCTCTTCAGCTAAAAGAACAGCTCCACTAGCCAAGGATGTAGCAGGTTCATCACATCTGGTTGTAGCCCACCCGCCACTAGAGGATAACAGCGCACCCCACCAAATTGGTTGCACATGTATGTCTGATGGCAGCACTTAGGACTTTTCATCTTTTCAACATATGGCTATCACAGGGATTTCCCCACATGCAGAACCAGTACAATAGGCATCCAGTGGGCATTCTCCCGTGTAACTCTTACATCCCAGAGAGCCACTAATGTGAAGAGTCAAGGCTTTTATATGAACACCGTGGTATCGTTAATATTATTTAGGTTTATGAATTAGCTCCATTATTGTTGAGCTAAATGGTTCTCAAATAAGCCAAGAACATTCCATCTATGTCTTCACTGAGTATGTGGTAATTTCATGAAATGTCAAGAACAGTGACATGAGTTCTGCTGGGATAAATGAATATTTTAATTTTTAACTACAACCGAAGTTTTAAAGCTTCTTGTTTAGCTGCATGACAAACCCTTATAACAGCTGTTACCCAGTCATACGGGAGACTGGTTGCTACACAATGCACACATCCAATAATTCTGTTGCTGACAGCCTGGCATGAGAAAACTAACAAAACCCCTTCTCTGGGAGTAGGACGAGCAGATTTTCAATTTATATCCAGCTCCTTCTACCTCAAAAATCAATACTAAAACTCCCATTGGCAGGATCAAATTCTTGGTGACACTATGCTGTTGATTAAAGATTAAGAACGATTTAAGACCATTGCTCTCCCAGTGTTAGAACCAGGTATATGACATGATTGATTTTTGACAGGGATTTGTATGGGATCATAAAATGCACAAATTGGCCAAATGCAGATAAGCAAGCTTGCGTTGCATTGCTGACCCCATAAACAATCCAGCCATTATAAAAACCACATAATATTGATACCTGTCTCTTACATAATGCTTTTCACCAGTAGATCTCAAAGTACTTTATGAAGGAAGTATTATTATCCCCATTTTACAGATGGGGAAACTGAGGCATTGAGAGGGGAATTGACTTGGCCCAGATCACCCAGAAGACCACTGGCAAAGCTGAGAATAGAACTCATGTCTTGATATATGTAATCCCTCAAGGGCAGAAAGTAGCCAATGGCCTGATCCAAAATCTGTTTAAACCAATGGGCGTATTTGTGCTTTAGTGGATTACATAGCAATGAAAAACATTTCAGGGTGCATGAGACACTTCATACCACGATTCTGAAATTCATCAGACCACTAGGGCTGGACTATTCAGAAGGGCCTGGCACCCAAAGAGAACCAAATTGCTGAGCTCTTTTGAAAATCTGGTCACAAGTGTCCCAGTGGGATCTGCTGAGCACTTCTGAAAATCTGGCCCTTATTTAATTGTCTAAATGGGAACTGAGCTGTTCTGAAAATTTGGTTCTGAATGTGGGTGCTGAGCACTTGACCATCTGGCCCAGGTATATAGCAAGTCAGCAATTTGGAAGCCTGGGGATCCTGAAGGCAGAATGAACACATTAGTTTTGCAGAACAAGCTCCGTAGAGCTTATCAGAACTGTAGAAACTTGTCAAGTTCTCCACCTGCAGCTGTCCTTAGCTTACACACATACCTCTTACACACATTGATCGATACAGACAGTTCTGTTTAGGAATATGCCAGTTTCAGGCATATTTCACAAGCAAGCACAAGTTTAGTAAACCTATGATCATAACCGATTATAATATTTTCAATGAGCCATGTCTGTTCTGTGTATTTCCTTTTTCAGCACTGAAAAAAGTCCCAAATTTCTATTCAAAAGTGCATTCAAACTCAGAGAATTAATTACTGTAATTATCAACTGAACAGAATGCTAATCCATTATAAAGTGGACTGTTAATTGGTGTTAAACTGCCATTTCCCATATTATCAAACCGACCTGGAGCACAGCGGTGTTGGAAAGCCAACCTGCCTATAATTTCTGGCAAACACGGATTACAAACTTTAGGAGAGAAAAATAAAACACACACACACACACACACACTTAATTGAGATTATGCTGAGAAAATGCTAAGAATAAACCAGAATATGATCCCATTGGCTTAAATGAGAGTACTTCTATCTGATGCTTATTGTACTGTACTTTCTATTAATGTCTTCTTACAGCAATTAAATGCAATTACAGCAAGATGAAAAAATGAAGTAATTAGAATGCCAGAATCTGATACTCTTAGTCACATTGAAGAGCACTTTGCTCTTCAGGGAGTCTTGTGGATTTCGCTGGAAATGCCCACGGACTGCAGAGCTATTAAACATGAAGTTGGGTATTAGAATGGGTACCACAGGACACAGCGTATGTTATACTCAATGCTCTGCTTTGAAAAAATGAAATGAGTGGTAATTGCTCTAATTTATGCACTGTGCATGGCCATTTTTAAAATTAACACCTGCTCAGGTGTTTCTCAGTGTAATTCTGAGGTAATTCTCAGTGCAATATCCTTAGTCACTTGAGTAATATCTTGTTCCATGCATATTCCATTGAATAAATACTAATCTTAAAAATATCTAGCAGATCACAAAGCCCTGTACATAAGAGGTCAGTATCATTATCCCCATTTTACAGATGAGGAGACTGAGGCACAAAGAGGGGAAGTGACTTGCCCAAGGTCACCCAGCAGTCCAGTGACCGAGTTGGGAAAAGAACCCAGTCTCTTAAGTCCCAGTCCAGAGTGTGACTACTTAAGAAGTAAGGGCCAGATTTTTAACGATATTTAGGCATCTAGTGAGATTTTCAGAAATGTCTAGGTGCCTAACTCCCATTGATTTCAATGGGATTTTATTCCAGCTATTGATTTCAATGGGTGTTAGGTACCTTTGCACTTTTGAAAATCCCCTGAGGCTCCTATCTGCAACTTTAGGCACTTAAAGTGGCCCTAAGACATTAGGTGAGTATCTGACACTAAGCAATTCAGACAGCCTACAAAAACATAGTATTGCCATTTTCTGATGTGCTCTTATGAAAATTGTCCCCCCAAGTTTCACTATACCCAGGGAGATCAAAATCTCCAGAATTTAGTATTACGCCTAACTCTTCTTGCTTTTCCCCAGGCATCTTTCAATGATATAAACATTGCTTTAGCCTATTTATGTTGTATTCTTCTTTAAATCCTTCTATCTTCTGCTTTGTATGTCCTAAGTACAAACTCAATCATCTGAATTAAATGAAAGCTTCTCTAGGAACTTGTTTTTTCTTATTAATGGAGGATCTTCTAATTGAAATAGGTTGCCATTACTAAAGGCATTCCAGTGGTCCTGGAACCTCACACACCACATCTTCCTATATCACCTGTGCATCTATCAATGGGTCTCCAGTATTACTCTTCTCCTTTCTTCCCTTGTATTCTGCATTGGAAGGGCACTTGAGAGATTACCTACATCACTACCATCTTCATCTGTCTTCCCAGTTCAATAAAGCTATTCATGGCCATATTGACTCTTTCTTAGTTGGTAACATTTATTTCACATGGATCATCATCATTAGGAACTCCCAGTATATTTTAGGTCATTTTGATATGGCTGATCCACGTGCTGGATGGTAGCATACCATCCTGTTTACTTTTTTTGGGTGCCAGATGTATTCAGATAGTTCAGTGATTGTTATGCAAAAATGCCTAGATGGGCAGAGATATATTTTTGCCAGCATACTCCATTACATTTAGATTTCCTGGAAGCCACCAGCTGGCACCATCACAGTCTTATAAGTTATGTTTATCTGACTGTATAGCAGTTAGCTCTTGGAGAAATGCTTGCTGTCAGCTGTGATGCAGTTCTTTTGTTTTGTTTTATTTTTAATAAAGAAGTGGTATCTTTGCTATAGTAAAGGCTCAGTCTCCCAGGACCAAAAGGAAAGCATATTAGCTGTGGAAAACAAAGCAAAGATAAAAGTCCTGCACCAGGCCTACCTGACCCAAGGAATCTCTGGCATCTAGCAGTCTTTGAACTTCTTTCAGGAGTCTCTGAATATCCCCTGGCCCCAGCCTGGCCTTTCTTTAGGTAGTCTCTAGAAAGGCCCTGGCCCAGCCAGCCATCTTTCAAGGAACTAGCACAAAGGCTCTACTTCCTCTCCCAGTCAACCATTACCGAGGTGGGCTTTCTCCCTTTTAACCCCTCCCTCCAGGCTTCACACTTCTCACAGGTTTAGTGGGGCAGTGCTGATTGAGCCCAGAGGGTGTCATTAATCCCCTCTTGACCAGTATGGAGTTTGTATACCCCTTCATACTTCCTTGATTCTGGTCAGTGGTTAGGTTACTATCAGCCCATGCCTTTTCTCAGTCTGCCCGCTCACATTCAGAACATATTGTTGGTGTCTAATTTGAGAGACTCATTGGACATTTATCCTCTGCTTATCTTACTAGCCTTTCAAGTGCCACATCCTCCCACCTCTTCTCTTGTTCCTTTACCACTATTCCATTCATTGTTTCTACTTGCAAAGTCTCCAACGGTTCCTTCCTGTGTGTTTCATCTGATCCGGCTGCTTTATTTTCTGCCACTGACTTCAGCTTTCACTCCTAGCCACGGCACATCTTCCTTCAGAAAGGAAAACAACTGGTGCATGACACAAACATAGCTCTTTTTTCGTTCAAGAAAATGAGCACTGCAAAATTTCCACCAGAGAGAGAGAGAACAATCACTTGATAGGTTGGGAAATGCTTGATGATGTCAAAGGCAGCTGGGAGAGTGCTGTCAAAATGTGAGATCTACCCATTATATCTTACTTTGTGCTTCAGCTGCTTATATTTGTTTTTAACCTCATTTTGCTCATATAAACTGATACGCTTCAGGCTGGATATAGGCATTGCGATGGCAAAAAGAAATGGTAAATATCACTATCTGCTATCACTTGTGAGAACAGCAACAAACATAATTAGTGCTGCACATACAAATTATTTTGCAGTATGATAAGACAGCCCTCAAAATACAAAAACCCAAATAGGATAAAACGTTTTAATTTCCCAGGTTTACCTAAGATAGATAAGGGTATAAAGGTGGGTGTCTCTCAACAGAGATTGTTCACTCAATACTGCTGCCGTATTTTGTCATTCCTCATCCATTATCGAGTACAATGCCTGGCGGGTTCTGCGGCGCGCCAGCCATCGAAACAAAATATAGGATGTTTTTTGCATTTTCCCCTTAAGCGCAAATGGTTTAATTTCATGATTTGATTTGGTTTGGTGGTCAGAATAACCAGTTCCACAGTCTCTCTCTCTCTCTCTCATTCTCTGAACAATTTGATTTGATATTGGATCAAATGTCTTGAGCGTTGATGCCTCTAAATTGCCAAACAATAAATGCAATCCAGTGGGTGGGAGTATGTCTACACATTCACACAAGATTGGGTGGCCTATCTTAGGCTACCCACAAAGCTAGGAAATGAAGTTCTAACAGAAAAGTTAACTGGACCACATTGCCCATCTGAGACATCCATTTTCACATTTCACAAGACAAATGTGGAAATATATACAGGTAGAGGGCTGCATTCTGGCACAGGTGCACGAAGGGGTGGGGAACACAGGGTGCAAGATGTACAGTACATCTTCCTGATCCATACTCCCGCACAGAGGCTGTGCAAAATCCTGTTGGGGAACACCATGCCTGCTCCCTGCTAGTGCTCGCTAGTGCCCCCTAGTGTTCACATGCTGGTAGCGGTTTGAAAGGGGAAATGACTAGACAAAGCTGACTGAACATGGTGTACTCTGTGCAAATGTGGTAAAGCTACCACTCTCATATCTGGATCTCTTATCCCCAGAAGCCAGAATTTCTCATGGGGACTCCAGATGCCATCTTCTGTAACCGCCCCCGACACAGCATGGCTATGGTTGCCTTCCTCAACAACTGCTGATCAGAATGGGAGGAAGGGACAGACAAGTAAACAATTGAGAATGAAAGGAGATAAGGTGGATGGAAACCTTGAGTCTAGACTTGATACCCTTATTAAAATCTCCTTCACTTAAATGTCTCCATTTTACTTGTCAGGTAGGGCAGTGGGGAAGGTCAGGAGCTGGGCAGGGTTAAAGCTGTTTGGGTGATCTTAATTAACAGTGATCAGGTGAATTGATGGTGTTTTAGAAAGAAATAAAATGCTCACTTAAGGGTCTTTTCTTCCTAAGTAATACATAGCTTTACAACCTTCATGCCAGATTAGCAAAATGGTTTGTTTTGCTTTGTTGAAAACAGACTTTAATCAATACTGCCAACCTCAAGGATTCAAAAATCACCCCCTCAAAAAATCATGAGATTGGCTTCAAAATCATGTAATTATATTACAATAATGTACGTTAGGTTCTTTTTTATTTGTCTTCTGTTTTTGAGCCTGTGGGGTGCACTCAGGTCACATTTTCAGACTTTTCTCTGCAACCATGAGAGAAAGAAACTTATGTTTTAATTTAAATGAAGGTTGAGATTCTCACCTAATCCCATGACTACAGGAACTAAGGCATTAAGAAAAACACCAAATACCATAAAACGCTCAATGAAATTGCAGGAGTTGGTAATACTGTTAAATATCTACAAAGTTGCCCACTAGGACTTACATTAGTCATCCTTTAACTTAATACTTATTTTTCCCATTGCAACTTTATGATATTTGTGTAACAGACACTCTACGGGATAAGTTTTCATTTGCGTTCTAATTATTCATTTCCATAACACACCAGTGATTCAGATTTTCTTTGTATTCTGTATATCATTGGCTCACAGCCAGAAGCCCTAGAGAGTGCAGTGAACCCTTCTGCTGTGGATCGAGGTATCCACAGGGTGTAGCAGTGAAATTTGTTTAGCATTTATTAGCACTTCTCATAGACAGGTTTTAAGGCCTTTTGTGCTGTTTAATGGGAATGAAGTAGGATTCAAAATACATAAAGGGAAGTGGCTCCCACATCTAGATATCACTCTTTTAGAGCATGAATAGTCAATAGAAAATCTTGTTGAACTGAGCTTTTAATTCATATTTGATCACTTTAATATTGACATTAGAATGAACTGATTTCATTCGGACCCCTCATAGAGGAAGGTGCTATTCCACTGTGAGGAAGGGTATCAAAATCTGGCCTTTTGTGTTTTCGGGCAGGCGGAATTCATTGCAAGTTGCATCTCAGACACTTTGTAACAGATAATATTGAAGGAAAAAAAGAAAATCTGGGAAGCACTAAAAATACAATATTGTAAGATTTCTTCTATTTCCTAAACCTGCCACTCAAAGATTGGCACTCCTCCTTTAGCAAAGGTCTTGAAAGACTGTTTGGTTCCATTGAGAAATGGAATACTTAGGCAAAACTTACATTTTAGCAGATGCCTGTGAGAAAAATCATTCTTCGGCAATGGCTGAATATCCTTCTTCACAAGCATTTGTTTCTGATAAGCAGCTGGAAAATGTCTGTTCAGAGCTGGGAGGAGGAGAAACTTGGATCACTATATTTTTATTTTTTCCTTTGACAAGTGATTGGCTATGGCTCTTTTGCCAATTTGAAAATAAAGATTTGTGTGTGTGTGTGTGTGTGTGTGTGTGTGTGTTCGCACGCACATTGGAATCCTTATGTTCCTAGAGCCCATTTAAACCAATGATTCTTGAGCTCAGTGCACAATTCTCTTTTTCCATCCATGTAAAATGGTGCATAAAAGTTGCCAACTAACGTGTGTGACTCGGGTCTGGCTTCCATTGAAGACGATTGCTAAACCCATATTGGCGGTAATAGGAATAGGCTGCTCTCCATAGCTTTCACAATTCTGATTAATTGGCAATATTATAGTAAACAAAGGAACTGCTGTTGAAGCAGACCAGTCAGGCAAGGATGGGAGTGATCATATGGTTACTTATTTGTGACTGTTCTATTTGCACTCCCGTGATTTTAATGGGTGCCATAGCTTTTCTTTGATGTATATTGATTAAAATGATGTATTTAGTAAATGTTTTGAGAAGCTGAGAGAGCCTCTGAATTTTAAACCATTCCCTTCAACCTCAGTCCCTTTTATTGTGATTCTGCAAATCACACCTCACGTGAGTAAATCCTCTCTCACATAGGACTAAATTGTTACAGTTCCTATTCAAACACACAGTAGGTGCCTGCTTTCTCCGTTGCTCAGATTGGGACTCTTGCTCAAGGGGTGGGGAGAACGGGGCTATTTGCTCGATATGCTCTCCAGTGAGCAAGTGGGCAGGGCAGGCATGAATACGGGGAAAGTTCCCTCGCTCCGTATCCCCCACGTGCCAACTAGAATAGGTGCACTCATCCCCTTAGAGCAAAGAGGGAGGATGTGGGACTCTCTTACTCCCAATTCATTCTTGTGGCCCTTGTGACAGTGAAGCTATGTGCTACTCCCTCACTCAGAGCAGGTTATAAAGTAGCGGCTTCACCCATAAGAGTGAAGGGTTGCCCCCCCACAATGTATTTTTTTCCCCCATGTAGTAATTTCCTAATTAACACACTCTGCTCTTTGAAGGCTCACACGAGGAAATTGCTTTTGTATTAAAGTGTTTTTCTCCAAGGTAGCAAAATTATTTATCACATTTCCTAAAATGAAGGCTCATGTTATGCTCAATTACATGTTGGTAAAAATGGAGCAATAAAAAAAATGCACAAAGCTACCCCCTCCCCAGATCAAAGGGATATTTCTTATCTTTGGCACCTGCTGGCAATTAATCCTGTGCATGCCTGAACTTACAATTAGCAGTGCTACTAGAATGTTACTCAATTATACAGTTCCATGTTCTGTTCCCAGCAATGTCTTCTCTTGGCATTTCTGCTCTGTGCTGATCACTGGAGTGCTGTGAATTTCTCTAGGCACTTGTTCCAATGAACGTGGACTGAAACAGTGTCTGACTTAATGCATGGCATCCTCCTGTGGTAATCAGCAGTTAGAAAATACATCTGACACTTTTGGTTAGATACTGTCTTGAGAATGATAAGTGAGAGACACCTTCGTTTATGAGGTTCAGATATCTGATGAGGGGGCAGAAGATGCCTCCTGTGACGCTTCCCAGGATCCGCAGGGTTGTGAGGCACCTTGCAATGATCTGCCCTTAGAGTGATGAAGCCTTGGCTCTGCCTGCCAGGGGTCAGCTCCCAACGCCTCTGGCCATGGGCAATACCAGCACTCCTATGCAGGCCCTGCTGTCCCTCTGCAGGTTAGTGACAGGCACAGTCCAATCTCTGAGCCCTCCACAATCCAATGCGAATTAAGCTAAATCAAATTAAGGCCCATTTAATTCTGAATAAGAGTCCACACCGAGATTTAATGTGATTTAACTATCTCACTTCAAATGTACACCCTTAGTTATTTTGGATTAATCTTCCTGGACGTCTCCATGCAGACAAGCCCCAAGACATACTAGCCAGGATGTTACTTGAGCAGCTCCCTTATTAATTTTATATACACCTTGGAGTCTTTTCCTTAGCAGCTTAATCATCAGCAAGAACATTAAAGCATACATTTCAAGAAGCTTGTTTCTGATTGTTTTCTGCTAACAGCCTATTGTACCTCTTAATTTCCTCTAGCAACCTTAATTGCTGGCTTATTAATTAACACAATAAACAATAGATCCATATTTGCATGAACAATTCCATGGTAAAGCAAGCCACTAGAGACAAGCTGCATGTTTTCCAATGCTCCCATCTGCAGTATGAACAAAAGTATAAAGCATCTTTGTAATTCTTTATAGAATAAATATACTTTCTACCCACAAGGCTTCTGAAAATACAGGTGTTTCTGCATCCGTGTTTGATCTAGACCTATTCTTCCATTAGTACGATTGTTATGTTTTTGGGGGGAGTTGTACGACATAGATGGGGAAGATAGACCTTTTAATGTTTACAACAACTGCACAAAACTGGCATAATTATAATGTAGTAAGCATCTCACAGATTGCAGGAACATTTGGACTACTGTAGAGTAAAAATATATACCCGATAACACCATTGTCTCAACAAATTTCTTATCATTCTTTTCTCAAGGCAAGTTTCTTTTGTCTGTTGTCAATTATGCTTCATTTGTTTTTATCACAAAATTTAATTTGAAGCAGTTGCTTTGCAGATGGGTTTAAAGCAATTTAGATGATCCAGGCAAAAGGAGACAAAACGATTACTGGTATTGTATATACAATTAAAAGCTATTATAGTGTTAAGAGGGGAAATGAGCATGTTGGGAAAAGTTCAGGTATATGGGGAGTAGCTGTGTGTGTGCGCCTGTATTTTGTACCTGAATAACACTTATCGCCATGCCAGTGGGTCAGGTTCCTGTCTGAATTGTCTGACAAGCCCTAGAGGTATTTCAGCTTGAGTGAAATCTTCCCTTAGCCTTAGAAACTACTCACTTTGATGGGATCTCTTTGTGATTGTCTAAAGTCATCGCAGTTTGCCTCTGACTGTGAGATAGTAACATTTAGCAGCTGTGGCACCAGATTTGGGTGGGAAGAGATGGTCCCAAATTTTGCAATCTTGCTAAAATGGTAAAACTTTGTTTTTAATCACAAAATGTAAACTATTGGCAGGGGAGGGGGAAGCAGATTTGATTGTATGGTTTACAGAGGGAGGATTCTCTCTCCAGCAAACTACATTGAGTTAACTGTCCGGAAGGGGGAGAGGGCCAGGAAGAGAAAAGGAAATCAGTGAGAACCAGTATGGTCTAGGGGATAAGGCACAGGACTGGGACCCAGGTGACCTGACTTCTATTCCTATTTCTTCTACTCACCTGCTGTGTGATCTCAGACAAGTCACTTCACCTCTCAGTGCTTCTGTTTCCCTTTCCATCGTTTCTCTGTCTTCTCTGTTTAGAGAGTAAGCTCTTTGGGACCATCCAGAGGTGAAAGTAAGCGGTCGGGTCCGGTACAGCATACCGGCAAGAGCCAGTACGCTGTGCTGGACTGCACCGGCTTCTGCGGCAGTGATTTAAAGGGCCCAGGGCTCCAGCTGCTGCGGGGAGCCCTGGGCCCTTTAAAGCACCACCAGAGCTCCGGCAGCCAGGCTCGGGCGGGGATTTAAAGGGCTGGTGCTCCAGCCGCTGCAGGGATCCCCAGGCCCTTTAAAGCGCTGCTGGAGCTTGGGCAGCCGGGCTCGGGCGGGGATTTAAAGGGCCCGGTGCTCCACAGCGGCCGGAGCCCCGGGCCCTTTAATTCGCCCCTGAGCCCCGGGGCTCCCAGCCACCTCTGCAGCTGGTAGCTCCGGGGTGATTTAAAGGCCCTGGGGCTCCCAGCCACAACCCGCCTCTTCCGGTTGAGGCCACGCCACCTCTCAGGACTCCGGTGTACCGGTAAGTTGTAAGAGGGCCGGACTCACCCCTGCGGTGCCTCCTGCTCGTTGTCCACGGAATTAGCTCTCCAGCCTCTGGAGCGCCCTCTGCAGGCCGGTGAGCCGCCTGTCCTCTTCCTCAGGCTCCCGTGTCCCTCCCAGGACCCCAGTGCCCCTTGCTCCCACTATCCCCACCTTGCCTCAGCACTAGGCCACTGCCAGTCACCAACTAGCCCCCGCTCCCTGGGGCAGACTGCAGTATAGGCCACTCATCACTGGCAAGGAGGGTTTGGGCCTGCTGCCTTGGCCTAGCCCTGGGCTGCCCTCTGCAACCCCCAGTACCCCTTGGCCTATTACCAGGCCGCAGCCTGGAGCTCCTCAGCCTTTCCCCAGCCCAGCTCCACTCAGGTACCCTGTCTAGCTCCCTGCAACCAGGCCCTTCTCTCTCTGCACTCAGAGAGAAACTCTTGAGGTCCTGGCTCCCAGCCTTCTTATACAAGCCAGCTGGGGCCTGATTGGGGCATGGCCCAGCTGTGGCTACTTCCCCAATCAGCCCAGTAGCTTTTCCCTTTGCCCCAGCCCTCTTCCAGGGCTGTTTTAAACCCCTCTGCAGGAGCGGGGTAACCACCCCACTACACAAGTCCTTTAAGTTACTTTCACCCCTGGGACCACCTCTTACTGTATGCCAGTACAATGCACAGCAATGTGGGGAACACACATTTGGGGCCCCTAGACACTACCGTAATACAGATTATAAATAGATTCAGCCTCAGGTCTGAAGCAGTCTCCATAGCCTTTGTGGCCCCTCCATGTGTGAACAATGACTAAGAGGTGGATTTGCTGGCTCTACATTTGTCCATTCCCTCAGTCAACTTTGCAAATCTCTAGGCACTGGGATGCACACAGGAATCCCCTAACACTGTCCAGAGGCATGTGCCACAGGTCACAATTTCATTACACCATCACAAGCTCCAACTATTGCAGTGACACATACATTCTGAAACTAGATTCAGAAACAGGCTGCACAAACTGAGTGATGAGCTTCTACGCTCTGAAATTAACATGCAAGAACTGACTGCTCAGTCCTCATTAGGCACATTATCCTCCACTGTATCTTTGGTAAAAGTGCAGAAATATTCAGCCACCAACTCTCTCCCTAGACATTAAATTACTTGTGTATTCACACAAGAAAACCACAACTGTCTGCTGGTGGTGATCATGTGCTATGGTCATCCTGATTGCCATGAGATGCCACAAGAGGGCTTGTTTTATTATATAACAAAAGAGGGATGATACACCACTGTGACGGTCTATACTATAATGGTCACCACTTTTACAAGACTCTGATAAATTTTGTACAAAGTATGCCTTGTGAGGTATCATTTTAAAAGTCATAATCTGATGAATATCATTGTCCTGGTAAAATATGTGTATCAACATTGTATGTAACGTTATAAGGTTTAACTTTATGGCTGTTACTGAAATATGTTGTAATTCTAGGTAACACCCACAATCCAGTTTCTCAGACACAGACACACTAGTACCCCAGACAGGTGTTAAAGGGCCATCACCTACTTAAGCGGCCATTCTCCAGCAATGGGAAGTTGTAAATGAGAACTTTACATTACATCACAGGAATGTTTGAAACCTCACATCCACAAGAGACGGCTTGTTTCCTACACCCCAGCTGGGGTGATTCTCAAAGAAGGGAGAGGGATATAAGTATGAGTATAAGTATAAGTAACCGCCAACTCACCCTGTCCTCCTCCTGTCTCTCTGCTCATGACATCAACAACTCTCAAAGAGCTAAACTAATGGGGGAATGGGTCCCAGGCTGGAAGGAGACCCAGCCTCTGAAATTTACAGCAGTATGGTGAGACAATAATCTTTGCTTTGAAGGCTACGTAGCTTGTTAAGTTAGGTATCAGCTTGTGTATTTCTTTTATTTTGCAACCAATACTGACTTTTATGCATCAATATTTGTAATCACTTAAAATCTATCTTTCTGTAGTTAAATTTATCTTATTGTTTTATCTTAACCAGTGTGTTCAGACTAAAGGGTATGGGAAACTCCATTTGGGTTAAGCAAGGCTGGTACATACATCATTTTCCCATGATGAAATGACAGACTTTCTATGAGGGTGCATTGTTCAGTAGTCTGCTAGACAGAATGAAACCACATTTCTGGAGGAACTAAGAATTTGCAGGGGTCATCCTGTATGTAATTCAGAGTGCTTATGGTCAAAGTGCTCATGTATTTAGTTGGGAGTGGATTTATATGCCAAAAGTTGTGTGATCAGATCATGGATGGCTGTTCTCATAGCAAAGCAGTGTAAAAGCACCCCAGGTTAGAGAGTTAAGGAGACACCACTGTTCAGTCCAGATTGTACTCTGAGGAATGTCAGAACCACCAATCCACACAGGACTCTGAAACCAGTCTCAGGTAACTACCTCAATGCACCAACCAAAATTGATTGCTTAACTGAAGTGGATCGCCAAATAAAGATGGAGCAGTTATATATAAGCAGATAAGTAAGTTGGAGAAATGTGGGCTTGGTGGAACTACCATTAAATGGATACATAATTGGTTAAACAACAGCAAACAAACAGTAACTATTAATGGAGTGATGTCAGATTGGAGAGAGGTCTCAAGTGGGATTCCACAGGATCTGTTCTGGAATAGAGAACATACTGACCAAGTTTGCAGATGGCACAAAGCTTGGAGCAGGAGGGTTGCCAACACTTTGGAGGATAGAGCTAAAGTTTGGAGGGATCTTGATAAACTGGATAAATGAGCTATAGACAACAAAATTGAAATTCAACAAAGACAATCGTAATGTGCTATTCTTAGGGAAGAAGAACCAAATGCATAAATACAGAATGGGGGATAATTGTCTTGGCAGCAGCACTGCTGAGAAGGATCTGGGAGTTGTGGTGGATCACAGCATCAACATGAATCAGCAATGTGATGCTTTTGCAAAAAAGGCAAATACAATTTTCAGTTGCATTAACAGAGGCATAGCATGCAAGTTCTGGGAATTGATAGTACCACTTACTTGGCACTGGTTAGGTACTAAATACTGTGTCCAATTTTGGTCACCAACATATAGGAAGGATTTAAAGAAACTGGAAAGGATCCAGAGGTGAGCAACAAAGATAATGAAAGGGATGGAATGCAGCCACATGAGCAGAGACTGAAGGAAGTAGGTAGGTTTAGTTTGGAAGAGAGGAGATTGGGGGAGGACATGATAGCAGTCTTCAGATACTTTATATTGAGATATACCCATCTCCTATAACTGGAAGGGACCCTGAAAGGTCATCAAGTCCAGCCCCCTGCCTTCACTAGCAGGACCAAGTACTGATTTTGCCCCAGATCCCTAAGTGGCCCCCTCAAGGACTGAACTCACAACTGTAGGTTTAGCAGGCCAATGCTCAAACCACTGAGCTATCCCTCCCCCCAGAATATCAGGGTTGGAAGGGACCTCAGGAGGTCATCTAGTCCAACCCCCTGCTCAAAGCCACTTGAAAGGCTACATAAAAAAAAGACGGAGAAAAGCCATGGAGGGCAGGACAAGAAGCAATGGGTTCAAATTAGAGCATAGAAGATTTAGATTAAATCTCAGGAAAAACTTCCTAACTAAGAACAGTAGGACAATGGACCGGACTGCCTCGGGAGGTTGTGGAAGCTCCTTTACTGGAGGTTTTCAAAAAGGAGACTGGATAGCCATTTTTCTTGGATGGGTTAAACAACAAACCCTGCATCTTGGCAGAGTGTTAGACTAGATGATCATTGAGGTCCCTTCTAACCCTATGGTTCTATTATTCCATATTCTGTTACATGGAGGGATACATCCCAGTTGGTTGGGTTTCACTGTATTTACGTGGAATTCCAGAACAGAGGCAGGCTGAGAGATTAAACCATATGCCTAAACGGCAGCTAAATCTAAAAAAGAAGAGTGAAACATATGAAAGGAAGAAGAAATTTATTCAAGAGAAAACAAACCCTAGGTAAAAGCTTCATGTACAGTAAAGGACAGTGTCTAAGACTGCTCCAGGGCAAGTCTTCCTAATACATACAGCAATTACTGCACAGTGGAGTTTGCTACAAATAGTTACTATAATAACCCTAGTTTTGCATAGAATTCAATACCTTAAATTTACTGGTAAATCTCCTCTAATGATAATTAATCCAATCTCTTCATATTGTACTTTGTGACTATCTTCCATTCCCCACTCCAACTCACCCTCCCCAATTCAAACAATTAACATATGGATGGAATCAAATTGCTGAGCTAACAGTTTTCTAAATAATCCTCTAGTTCCTTAAAGAGTTTAAGACAATCTTTCCTGCATAAGAATATCCTAATGTCCAATGTTTCTAGAGAAAATTCCAAAACCATCATGCAGCAGATGATGTTGATGGAAAATAAATATTACAACAATAAAGGAAAAATCAATTAATGATTTTTTAATCCTCTTTCCAAAACCTCCTAACTTTGTGCAGAAAAGTATCAAAGTTTTATTGAGCCATCAAACAAGTCATTTGCAATATTCAAAACCTCTTGGCCCTTCTTGCTTTATTAGTCCTAACATTAAAGGAAGAAGAGGTGACTTCTTTGGGAGACTTCAAGGTTTTCTTTTGGTGGTGCAGCAGAGGCAGTGGAGAGGGAAGCAGATATTTTGGTTGACCTCAGTCCAGATTAACCTTAATAAATAAACTATGGTGTTGGCAGTAGAAAGTAACAAACCATATCATTTCTAGCAATCAAAATGCTGATTTTCTGAAATAGGGCTTGTCCCACTCACCCAAATGTTTTGTGGCTTCGGTTGTGGATACAAGATAGTGCAATGCTATCCTCCTGAGTTCTGTCACTTTCTTCCTGCAACACAATTGCCATGAGGAAGATGGGTCAATCCCGGAGAGATCTGCCTGGTCATTTATAACAAGAACAGTTGTAACAAATGAAAGTGAGTTATAGCCATGAAATAATGGTTTGCCATGTATGCGTTTCCCTTTGAAACTAATAGAAGGCAAGGATTAAGGGGAGATTTTTTTGCGGATAAAAAATACCCAATTCACATATTCCTAAGTACACTGGGGAAGGTTGCCCAGTGAGCAACAAGTGTTTTGGCAGTATCTACAGGATGGTGAGCAAGTTGAGGTGATAGTTCACCTCTCCCAAGTGAGCTCATAAGTAAAGAATAGCTTGCTATGGTTAAGTGGTAATATATAGGGAAATTTTGTTTTCAAGAGGTGCTGAAAGTTTAAACATAGACTTAAGTGACCTGACTTTCAAAAATGTGGAGTACCCAACAGCTCCCTTGTGGGTTTTGAAGACTGATTTTAGGCATTCATTTTCTAAAATCTTGACCATAACAGATACCTCCAGTTGCCATATAATTAATATTAGGTTACTTAAGTAGGTAATGCATAAGCATTATTTTCCATATATTAAACTTGCAAAGACAGGTTTCACAATGGAACTGGTACTAAGTGAGGTAGTCACAGGAAATGATCAGTTAATACTCCTTGACATTTAATAAGAATGTTAATTGATGTGTAACTTACTGCAGCTAACTTTGCATAAGATAACTAAGAGAACCAGTCATAACCCAAAGATTTATGCAATTCAGTGACATTAGGATTGCTTTTTTATTATCTTCTTGAGACAGTGTGCATTGTGCTTGCGATACATAAGATAAACATACATATAAAACATGCAATTACTTCAACAGGCACACACTATCTTATTTATGACCAAATGCAGGGGCTTAACATATTTCATTTACTTTAGGTTCTATGGTAAGTAAATCACTATAAGCCCACGAGCCAGATTACAACAAGAGGGTATCAAGGTTTGCTACCATCCTGCCAAGTTAGCAAGATGCATGATTCTTTCTAAGGGATATCCAGCAGCTACGGTTATAAACAGTAAAAGCAATGGCTAGATTTGGTGCTACTTACTGGTCAAAAAGAATAAATACAGCAAGGACACATTGCTCTGCTGCTTAGTGTGAGGCCTGCACTGAGAGATGTCCTCAATAAAGTCCCCACCCCAAAGCCCAGAAGAAGGAGGCAACAGGAATTTTATGCACATGTAGGGGCTACTAGTCCTTCCATTACCCCACTTCCCACCAGACCCGGCCCCACCACCTCTCAAACCCCACCCATCCACACAGCCAGGACTTTGGTCTGTTTGTAGGAATATACAGGCCCTGCCCCCAAAGAGCTTACAGTTTAAAAAGACAACAATGTACAAGCCTGATCCAACACCCACTGAAGTCAATCGGAGTATCTCCTTTCCTTTATGATAGCAGTGACGGGTTAGACCCTTCCCCAGTCTGGGGTGTCACCTGATGTGCTGGGGTCTCACTGAGCCCGCCCGTTCCACCAGCCTGGGCTTACTAACCCTGTCTATGCTGTGCCAGGCCGGCAGGCCCTCAAGCCTTCTCTAGCACGCGCGCACACACACACACACACACACACACACACACACACACACACACACACACACGTAAAGCCACACCCAGCTGCAGACACTGACTGAAGTCAGCTGTGTGTGAGAGAATTCAGCTCGGAGATTCACCCAGCACTCACGTGCACACCCTCTTTGGGGAGTAAACCAAAATAATATTGTCTTGCACTATATAGAAAAATCTGCACAGTGCAAGCTCATAAAAATCGCCCTCTCCCTCAATGTGGAGAGAGATACGCACAGCTTCTTGCACCTCCCCAGATATGAATAGCACTAACTGGGTTATGTTATAAACAAGAAATAAGTTTAACTACAAAAGGTACATTTTAAGTGATTATAAGGGATAGCAAACAGTACAAAGCAGATTATTGAGCAAATAAAACAAAACACGCAAACTAAGCTTAATACACTCAAGAAACAGGTTAAAAATGTAATTTATCACCCTAAATGTTGTTTTAGGCAAGTTGCAGAGTTTCTGTGGCATCTGGTGGATCACAAGGGACGTTTCACCAACATCAGCGTGGGATGGCCGGGAAAGGTACATGAAGCTCGCATCTTCAGGAACTCTGGTCTGTTTCAAAAGCTGCAGGAAGGGACTTTCTTCGCAGACAAGAAAATAACCGTTGGGGATGTTGAAATGCCTATATCTTTGGGGACCCAGCCTACCCCTTAATGCTATGGCTCATGAAGCCATACACAGGCAGCCTGGACAGTAGTCAGGAGCTGTTCAGCTATAGGCTGAGCAAGTGCAGAATGGTGGTAGAATGTGCATTTGGACGTTTAAAAGTGCGCTGGTGCAGTTTACTGACTCAGATAGACCTCAGTGAAACCAATATTCCCATTGTTATTACTGCTTGTTGTGTGCTCCACAATATCTGTGAGAGTAAGGGGGAGACATTTATGGCGGGGTGGGAGGTTGAGGCAAATTGCCTGGCCGCTGATTATGCGCAGCCAGACACCAGGGCGGTTAGAAGAGCACAGCAGGGCGCGGTGCGCATCAGAGAAGCTTTGAAAACCAGTTTCATGACAGGCCAGGCTACGGTGTGAAAGTTCTGTTTCTTTCTCCTTGATTAACCCCCTCCCCCTTGGTCCACTTTACTTCCCTGTAAGCTAGCTAGCCACCCTCCCCTCCCCCCTTCGATCACCGCTTGCAGAGGCAATAAAGTCATTATTACTTCATATTCATGCATTCTTTATTAATTAGGGGGATAACTGCCAAGGTAGTCTGAGAGGGGAGGGGGAGGAGGGAAGCGCCGGGTGGGGGAGGAGGGAAGGACAAGGACACACTGCACTTTAAAACTTATTGAAGGCCAGCCTTCTGTTGCTTGGGCAATCCTCTGGGGTGGAGTGGCTGGGTGGCCGGAGGCCCCCCCACCGGGTTCTTGGGCATCTGGGTGAGGAGGCTATGGAACTTGGGGAGGAGGGCTGTTGGTTACACAGAGGCTGTAGCGGCAGTCTGTGCTCCTGCTGCCTTTTCTGCAGCTCAACCATACACTGGAGCATATCAGTTTGATGCTCCAGCAGCCGGAGCACTGACTCTTGCCTTCTGTCAGCAAGCTGTCGCCACCTATCCTCTTCAGCCCGCCACTTACTCTCTTCAGCCTACCACCTCTCCGCACGTTCATATTATCTGCACTCTGACATTGTCTGCCTCCACTAATTCTGCTGTGCTCTGTCAGTGTGGGAGGACAGCAGGAGCTCTGAGAACATGTCATCCCGAGTGCGTTTTTTTCGCCTTCTAATCTTCGCTAGCCTCTGCGAAGGAGAAACTTTTGCAGCTGATGGGGGAAAAGGGAGATTGGTAGTTAAAAAGACACATTTTAGAGAACAATAGGATCACTCTTTCCTGTTAAACCTTGCTGTTCACATTACACAGCACATGTGCTTTCGTTACAAGGTCACATTTTGCCTCTTATATTGAGGGCCTGCCGGTTTGGTATGAGAGATCATACACGCAGAGCCAGGCAACAGAATTCAGCTTGCAAGCAGCCATGGTAAGCCACAGTCTTTTGGCTTCTTTAACCTTCATAACATGTGGGAATGGTTTCAAACAGCAGCGCCCTCATTTCCCATACCAAGCGGCTGTTGGGTTGGCCATTTAAAATGGGTTGGCAATTTAAAAGGAGGGGCTGCAGTTTGTGGGTTAGTGTGCAGCACAAACCCAAATACCGCCCCCCCCCCCAACACACACATGCAATTCTCTGGGATGATCACTTCACCCCTCCCCTCACCAAGTGGCTAACAGCGTTGAACATTTCTGTTCAGCCACAGCCAAACAGCCGAGCAGGAACGAGCACCTCTGAATGTCCCCTTAATAAAAGCACCCTATTTCAACCAGGTGACCATGAATGATATCACTTTCCTGAGGATAACACAGAGAGATAAGGAACGGATGTTATTTGAATGCCAGCCAACACCGGGACCATACGCTGCCATGCTTTGTTATGCAATGTTTCCAGACTATGTGCTACTGGCCTGGCATGGTAAAGTGTCCTACCATGGCGGACGGAATGAGGCAGCCCTCCCCAGAAACCTTTTGCAAAGGCTTTGGGAGTACATCCAGGAGAGCTTTATGGAGATGTCCCTGGAGGATTTCCGCTCCATCCCCATACACATTAACAGACATTTCTAGTAGCTGTACTGGCCAGGAGCACGCCTTGGGTGGGTTCGGCGGTTACTAGCTCCAGGTCCAGGGTGAAAAACGTATCTTGGCTGTTGGGGAAACCGGTTTCTCCGCTTCCTTGCTGTGAACTATCTTCCTCGTCCCCAAAACCCGCTTCCATGTTGCGTGATTCTCCATTGACGGAGTCAAAGCACAGGGTTGGGGTAGTGGTGGCTGCACCCCCTAGCATTGCATGCAGCTCAGCATAGAAGTGGCATGTTTGCGGCTCTGCCCCAGACCTTCCATTTGCCTCTCTGGTTTTGTGGTAGGCTTGCCTTAGCTCCTTAATTTTCACACGGAACTGCTGTGCATCCCTGTTATGGACTCTGTCCTTCATGCCCTTTGAGACTTTTTCTAATGTTTTGGCATTTTGTTTACTGGAACGGAGTTCAACTAGCATGGATTCGTCTCCCCATAGGGCGAGCAGATCCCGTACCTCCTATTCGGTCCATGCTGGAGCTCTTTTGCGATCCTGGGACTCCATCATGGTCACCTCTGCTGATGAGATCTGCACTCACCTGCACCTTGCCATGCTGGCCAAACAGGAAATGAGATTCAAAAGTTTGCGGGCCTTTTCCTGTCTACCTGGCCAGTGCATCTGAGTTGAGAGCACTGTCCAGAGCGGTCACAATGGAGCACTCTGGGATAGTCGAATTCCGTCCACACTACCCCAAATTTGACCCGCCAAGGCCTATTTCAGCGCTAATCTCCTCATCGGAGGTGGAGTAAAGAAATCGATTTAAAGAGCCCTTTAAGTTGAAAAAAAGGGCTTCGTCATGTGGACGGGTCCAGGCTTAAATCGAGGTAACACTTCTAAATTCGACCTAAAATCACAGTGTAGACCAGGCCTTTGTTTCCAGTGGAAAAGTACCAGCAGTGTCCAAGTTGGTATTTTGTGTGAGGTAACATTATCACATCACCTTGCAGTGTCAAGGCAACCATGAGACATGGTTTATTTGCAAGGTCCACAGGAAGGAACTCCTGGGAAGATGAGTGATCCACATCTTCGAAGACTCATTGTCTTTTCCTAATGGCCCATCAAGGCTGATTGTTTACAGTCCGTTTCCCAAGCACATACCAACACAGTTGTAATTGTTACATAGACAATATTCCTAACTTTAGATACAAAAATGATACATGCATACAAATTGGATAAACACATTTGGTAAATCAAACTTTCCAATGATACCTCACATAACCCATCTTGCACAAAACATATCTTAGTTATGCCATATTCATATTATAGCAATATTTCTATGAAGAATATGAGGTGTAATGTCACAATAACTCCCTGTGTTTGTACAGCATCTTGCGGAATGGGGCCCTGATCCACAATATAAATACTGAATAATGAATAAAGGACAATTAATAAGTTCTCTGCAGGGGGAAAAAGCATTCCATTTTAGTTTTGCAAGTGCCTTATCCAACAGTACATCTAAACAAACATTTGCTTTCCCACACAACTGCTAGCAGCCTATATTTTTAGCTACTCACAACTGAAGAAGTTGTTGCATTTCCTAATACTGGGTCAGATTCTTACTTATACTAAGGCCTCTTTATATGGCCAGAGCAGGAAAAGGGTTAGTTTTAGCTTGAAAGATGAAAATTTTCAGTCCCTTTAAATTGCATCTACCTCCCATGGCAAGTGGCTGTTTGAAACAGATCATAGAAAGCCTATTTACAAGGAACTGTAAATGTATTTATATTAGGGTAAATACAAATGACATGCCAGCACATTTGGCAAGGAAAGTGTTTATATCCAATGCTGAGCACACACTCAGCACTGTTCCAAGTAGTCTGCTTGTGCTCCCAATGATGGGAGCTAAATTCAATATAAATTTGAACATGACCCTTGCAGCGTAAAACGCAAAGGGAACAATGCAAAATATCTGATGCACGTTGCTTGGTGCTGTCAATAAAATCCTGCCCAACTAGAAGTGTCCCAGAATCAGCTGCTGAAGGGATGAAAAGAAAATTAGCAATTTGGTGCCCTGAAGATAAGCAGCGATATCTATAACCAAAAGGACCGGGAGAAGTGGAGCAGAGGGGGGTATTCCCTCTTCAGCCAATGCAGACAAAGAAGGCTGAGTTTGTCCCTGAGATGCTGCACAGCTTGGTGAAGTCACAGGAAGGAAGTGCTTTGTTGGGGGCTGCCCAGCAGGCTTTTACCCATCTTCCCAAAGCTCCAATGAGGCATGCAGGACCAAGCCTTTCCCCCTTATCCTTGGCACACCCAGTAATACCAGTAATACCAGTGCTGAGGCTCTTGTGGGGGAGATGTGGCAGACTTGTTGGGACAGCCCTTCTGCTCTAAGGGTTGTCCTCTGGGGTGGGAGGGTTATGATAATTGGGCCTACAAATTTACAGTAATTCTGAGCTCAACTGGGAAAAGTGTGTGAAAATTCACAAGACGTCTATAGTGGGGGCAGACACTTGCCTCTCATGAGCATTTCCTGTCAGCTGGGTGTAATCATGCACTCTTTCCTATTTCTGTTCCTGGCACCCCCTGTTGGTGGTTGCAATCTTTGTGTAGGTCTTCAGTGGCTCAGCCCTCGTGCTAAGTCACAAATAGTCTAAAAACACATGAAACAACCCTTTCTGGGGTAACACAATCCAACAAACGGTTGGCCATCTCCAGGGTCTTCAGCCCTGGCTCTGGGCCTGTTTACACTCTAGCCCCTTTCTCGGGCTCCAAAATGAAAGTTGTCCTCTTCTCAGGGCTTTGGGCACTCCACCAGTGGAGGGACCCAGGCCTGCTCACTACTACAGATCCCAACTCAGGGACCCTACAAGTAGCAGTCATATGCTGCTTTCTTTACTAGCTGCTATTGCTGCATTCCTTGGGTTTCTTCCAACTCTGTCCCACCACCTTCTTGGCTTCTCCATCTGTTCCCTGTTTAAGCAGGGTCTCTCCCAGGCCTCCTTGCCTGGAGAGCTTCTCACTCTCTGTCCTGGTTTCTCAGGATCTTATCTCAGGCCTCTTTGCCTGGAGAGCTTATAACAGTCTTTTCTCCCTTTTTGTCAGGGTTCTCTCTCCTAGGCCTCTGCATCTGGAAAGCTTTACAGTCCTATCACTGCTTGAGCAGGGCTTCTCCCCAGTCTCTTTACCTGTGGAGTCTCACAGCCTTCCACTCCTTCTTCACCCTTCTGGTTCTAGCCAGCAACTACCCTGCTTACGCCCTATAGCTCCTTTTAACTGAGCCTGCTGAGCTCTGATTGGCTGCTTCCCTGCAGCTTTTCTAGGCAGGCCTGGAGGACCCACCTTCACTACTCCTTTTCCTGAGCTGGGATATGTTAGGACCACAGGGCCTTCAGTAGGGGGCCTCAAAGGGCCTGGAACACTCCAGCACAATAACCTATAACAACAAATGTTGATAGGAAAAGGTATGAAGGGGAGACTGAAAGACTGAATTAATCCAAACAAGAAGGCCTACTCATATAACTCAAGAACTGTGTTAAAATCATTCTTGGCCAACAAGAAAATCCAGGTCCAGAAATTAATGAACCAAAATTGGTGTGTTGGATATTAGGCCTGTTTGACAGGCAAAGTAATGAGGGGATGGGCTAGTCTACCCATCACTGCCTTTTTGGGTCCTTAAAAAAAAGACTGGGGGAGAAAAACTGGCTATTGGTGTGAGCTTCACCATCATGTCTGCCACCCCCACCATCTTCTGGGACTCCCGACCTTCAGCCTAACCCTGAGAGACAGTCCTGCTAAACCAAGTGAGAGAGAGGGACCCAGATGACATCATCACTTTTACCAGCTCTAGCTGAATTCCAGATAACACCAGAGATGAAACAGGATCGTACTTCAACAACAGCTCCAACCATCTCAACCAATTTCTTGTCTTTTCCCCAAAAGAACAATTATTACCATCTTTGATACCATCTAAGAGTCTGTCAGACAAGGGTTTTTTCCTTCTAAAACCTGTCTCCAGCAAAAGGGAAAGAGGAACAAAAGATGTTAAAATGAAAGCCTTATTCAATACATTTGAAAAGCTTCGACTGTTTTTCTTTCTTTTCTGCATCTTTAATAAAAGGTTAAAAGGGATTTTTAATGGTGTGTTTCCATGGTACTGAGCAGGCTAAGGTCTCTGTACACCAAACCCCAGGCCTTGTTTAACGCCATTTAATGTTGGACAGTGACTGACTTAAGTTAATGCCTTTGGCCCGTTTATTCCATCTAAATTAATACAACAAGCGGCTGTGATGGTTCAAAGGCGCCACTGGGCAACTGTGACTCAGGCCCCAGTAAAGGATCTTTATCATCCTGGTGTCAGAATATAAAGCTGGGAGGTCAGGGTAGAATGTATCATTCAAAAGGTAATGTTTGGACTTTGATCTACAGCCTTGATATCATGTTGATTTGGGCATTCTTAGTAAACCCATTCCTTTAATAGGTAGCTCCACTACATTGAGATAACGTTGGCTGTAGCTTTAAGAATTTTATGTAGTCTGATTAATCCTGAACATGAATAGTTATTTTGGGAAACAATATCACCTGTAGAGATAAAACTTCCAGAAATTAGTGATAAATAACGTACACAAATATTCTGAAAATGCAAAGAGGAACAATGATAGACCTAGAAGAAACTGAGGTGCAGTTTGGTAAGGCACCATTTAGAGAGGGTAAGGAGAGGTGGGAACTTCAGGGCCTGTATACCCTGTATGTTTCAAAGAGTTTTATTATGGCAGCTCCCACTAGTGCCATTCTACAGCCGTGAAGTATAAAATCAATAGCGAAGCATCAACATTTCCATTATAAATCCCATTTTGTTCGGGGGGGGGGGGGGGGGAGTTATAACTCAGCCCTGAGGTTTTGTGCTGTGCTACAGCTTGGCAAAAAAGGTTATGATTAATCTAGCAGGAAACTTCTCAAAACACACTTTGGAACTTGTGTGCCCAAAATTGGTTTTGATTTTTTAGAAAAGTATGATTTAGTAGATAATTAGCCCATGATGTAGTGCTGCTTTGGGAAAGTATTAAACTTTCAGTATATGGAGATTGATTCTGATCTGATTCATGCTAGTGTATTATTAGTCGTATTAATGTAGCATCTAATGGCCAGCTGAGATTTGGACTCCATTTTGCTAGGCACTGTATAAACCAGAATAAGAGACAATTCTTGCCTCGAAGAGTTTACAGTTTAAATAGACAAGACAGACAAAGGATGGGAAGAGAAACAGAAAAAGAGAGAAGTGGAGTGGCTTGTCCAAAGTCACAAAGAAGGTCAGTTGCTGCAGGCTGGGAATGAGAAACCAGGTCTCCTGGGTCACAGTCCAGTGCCCCATCCACTAACCAATGCTGCCTCTGGTGGAAAATAGGTGTAATTCCATTCAAGTCAAGAAAATTTCACCAGTGTGAAACTGGGTTTGAGACCAGAATCATGTGTATTCGCAATATAAATGACTACAAAAATGTGCCAAATTCCATCCTCTAATATATGCCTGGGGTTTCCATAGACTTCCATGTCAACCCAGTTGTCCATCCCAGTACAAAAGTTTACCTACTCAATTTATCACTCAAAAGATGATACTGATGGAGAGAAGTCATTATGGTCTCATTGACTTTAAGTGGCTCCAGCCAAGGGAAGCCAAGTGCGCTAAGCCTACTTTACTACACTGGCCACAATGTTATTTTCTTTCCCTCTTGAAATCCTAAAAAATAGCCTGCAAAACATATTTCCTTTCAGAAGAAAGTAGGATGAATGAATATCGTGTTGCAACACTGCAATTTTTTAAAATAAATCATGCTTCATAAATATGGGCCAAAGTATGCTACTCTGAATGGCATCATCAGCTGAAGAGTATGGCAAATTTATGCACATTTCAGAATGCATATCATGGTTCCTGCACAAAACTGAGGAACTCCGTTTAGCAATTTCACCAACTCTGCACAATGTCCCAGTGGCACCCCAGAAAATGCAATGCAGGGAGCAAAATTGTGAGCTGAATGCCTGTATCTGTCAGTTCTTCTGAGTTCCTGGTTTAACTCCAGGGGCAGACCACCCTAACCATTCCACAGCCTGAAAGGATCAGGAGAATGGATACTCTGAACTAATAAGTGGCCAAGGAGGCATAAACTATACCAGAACTCTCGCATTGTATAACCCCTGAAAGCCTGAACCGAAGGCAAGGGGAAAAAAGAACTCCCATTGACCTCAAATGATTTTGGATCAGTCCTCTAGATCTCACTTCAGGAAAGCATTCAAATATGTACTTTAATTAAGTGGAACTTAAGCATATCCGTTTCCTGATAATCTCTACACAATTTTTTTCAAGAGGTGCAAGGCAAACAAACTGAAGAGCACAACAGGGGGCAGATACCAATTCATAAGAGACTGCCACCAAAAGTGAGTTAGGAAATGGAAATGAGTTGGCCCATGCCACCAACATTCCTCCCCTCCTAACCCTCAAGTGTTCACAGACCTTGTCTTAAGGATATTGGTGGGCTTTGGCAGGAAAGGAAGACAGAACAACAAAGATGAAGAATTTTCCTACTATGATAGCTGCAGAGTTTCATAATCTTATGTCCTCTGGACCACCTTCAAGATGCTTACAGACTCTGTGGAACTTCTGCACCATTATCATCTGCTACTGCAGACATATTTCATCACACAGGGATGCCGCAGTTGTCTCAAGCTGTTCACCATGGGCGCACATGGACTTTTAAGAAACTTTGACAGCAAATCACTCATTTTGAAGCCACAAATATATGGCCTTATATAAATTCACAATAACCCACTTTGTTCATGAGCCAGAAGTAATAACTGGCCTGTACTAAGCCCCTGGCTTTAATGGTGCCTTATAATAAACCTAATGGGGAAGACTTTCTCCCTAAGAGGTGTGAATAAAATTGTTAGTTCAAGTATCCTCCTGTAGAATTTTGAAAGTGTTGGACTTCACCATATAAAATTCTGGCACTTCAGCTGTTAAATGATATGACACTTTTACATTTGCTACGACTGCTAGAATAATATCCTTTGATGCAAGACTTCTCTCCATAATACAATAAGACTGGAAAAACCAATATTATCTGCACTCCATGCAGTACTGTGGCCTGTTTGGACTCTTCCGACGGTTTCATTGAGTGGTGACCTGACCCTCTCAAACACATGTAAAATATATTGCAAACAAAATGTACTGCTTGCCTAGTGGAGCAACAATTTTGCAACACGAAAGAATCAAGCCAGTTCTGGCCAGTTGAATTACCTGAATCAGGGATAATGAATAGAATTCTAATGTCAAGATGAGCTGAAGAGTTCTGATTGATTAAAAAAAATAAACACAGAGGAGAAACGCAGTTTATACAGACATCGGAATAAAAGAAACATTTGATTCTTCAATGTGTGCTGTTGTCGCTAGGCGTTATGGGCTAGATTGGAGCTGGCCATTGCATGGGTGTACAAGAGGAGATGGGGTGGTGATGAGAACCACCTCTCTTTGTGCCTCTATGAAAGAGCAGGCAAAGTGACTGTCCTGCATTCAGGAGGGCACAGGGACAACTCTATTCTGGTGCCCCAAGGAGTGCAAGCTTCACCAAGGCAAAGGGGAAGGGTAGAAATGTAGCAACTTTCTGTTGTAAAACTGAATATCTCTGGGGTTTCAATAAAAATGTGTCTTTTTCATTTTCATCAACCTTTTCTGCAGAAAAATATCCCATTTTACAAACAGCTCTATTCATAAGTATATGTAAAACAACAATGATATATAATCTAGGATGTAATAAAAGATAAACATACAAGGTCACCTAAAACTTCACACTATTGTTCTCCCAGAGCCATGAACAACAGCCAAATACCTTTGTTAGAGCTGGTCAAAATTTTTTGCCCCAAAAAATTCATATTGGTTTTGGATGTGGTTTTTGTCAATGTGGTTTTGTCAACATTGAATTTTGTGTGTGTGGAAAAGTGTTGATTTTGACTAAACGTTTTACTTTTCCAATTAGAAAACCAGAAATGAAAAATTTCATTTTAAACTGACATTTTGAAACAAAACAAAATTTTTAATTTTATTTCAACTTAAAATGTTGCTGGGCTTCTTGAAAACTGAAAAACTTCAGTTTTCCATTTTTAGAGTTTTGTGTTCCGCCTCTGCCCCCCACTTCCTGCATTACTCCCTTTCCCCCTTTTTCCAAGTAATAAAAAAATTAAGTGTGAATGAAAAGTTATGTTTAGATTAAAAGAAAAAATACCTTCAGGAACCCCAAAATTTTTCAGCTGAAAATTTTCAGAAGAGGAGTTCTCCTACAGAATTTGAGGGGGGGTGGAGGGGGAGAGAGGGGTAATTGGTGCAGTTTGTAAAGGGTTAAACAATTTTAATGTAACTTTAGTCTTTGTTCTCACTGCTCCGCTACCAATTTTGTTTCCATATTGGTGATTGATCTAGTTCACAAAGTTTGGGTCCAGTGCCATACTTCTCCCAAATCTGGGAATACACAGACCTAGGGTTTCTGATCTGGCTCTGACAGAGAGATGGGACAACTGTAAGGTTGAACGTTCCATAGTTGAGGTGCTATATGGATCCTGAGCATGTCCCATATTTTGAAGGTGGGGTTACAGATCCCTGGAATGTCCCACAGTTCAGGAGATGTGCTGATCCAGTGACCAGGTTTTGATTCAGGTCTCTCTCTATTTTGTACCTGGTATGGAATTTAAAATGGCTTTTGTGTGTCCAACACACTGTAAAGGAATCAGCAGACTATGCCATGCTGACATGTTGGGGGCTGCAGAAAGAAAAGGCTTCCACCATTGGGAGCGTATGCATGGCTAATAGACCTATTGGGTGGCAATCAGACTTGTAAATGGGACAGTTCACAACAGGCAGCAAGCTGGAGATAGTAAAAATGAATAGTTCATGTTTCACTGATTTGATGTGGTCAAATCATCTGTAAATTATATACTCAGCTGTTTTACTAGTTAGTCATTATTCTATCACTTGATTGGCTGCCAATTCTATCCTTCCTAACCATATGCATGGTTGTAAACCCTGAAAGCAGCTGTCTCCAAAGCAAGCCAGCTCAGGAAGAATAGGAAAACAAATTATATAAAAGCAGATCAACTTCTGTTTAACATCTTTTAAAATATCCCCCTTCCCCCCCAACAGCCTCTCTAATCCTGCTTTTTAAGTGAATTCTGTCTCTTTATTTGTTAGTCTTATCGGTGTGACTTGAATTCAAAGCATTATATTTCACATTGCTGCCTGTGGGCCTATTATAATCATAATCTTCCGTTTGTTAAATTGTGGGAACTGCTTTTTGCACAATCTTCTGCCTTTGAAATTCATGCTTTCTGGCAGCCTGGTGCTAAGTTTATATACCGCTACTGGCTGTACTGCTCTCCAGTCATCACTACTGACATTCTGTCCGTAAACTCAAGATTTTAACCTTGTAACCCTTAGGATGTTGCACTAACGTGTTTTCTGCTTAGAATGGAACACCCTCTCTTGAGCTAATCAGGAATCAGGAAGTAGCTCTAATTGATTTGTCAGCTTTATATTGTAAATAGCCCCTCCCTCCCCGCCCTGGAAGTCTGTGGTCAGTAGGGCATCTTCATCATTCAAGGCGCAACAGCTAGAAACTTTTGAAAGTTGATGCCCTTGCCTACTATTAGTAACATCCACATGCGTCATGTGTCCTGAATGTATTAAGTGATGCTGCCTAGAGCTCAGCAAAATCTTGTGTGAAAAAAGGGATACATCATTGGGATTCTCTGTTGAACTCTCTAAGGAATGTTGCTACATGCTTCACTTAGATCAAGATAGAAGGGTCATATAGATGTTTGGTTTTTTAAAATGTATCGCATTCAATTTTGGTCATTCCCATTTTGGGAGTTACCTACTGGTGTTCAGGTAATAAAATAGCTAGCTCTTACATAACACTTTATCAGCAGATATCAAAGTGCTTCACAAAGGAGGTCTGTATTATTAGCCCCATTTTACAAATGGGGAAACTGAGGCAGAGAGGCACAGTGACTTGCCCAAGGCCTTGCGTATGTATGGGATGTCATTCCTTGAAGGACCTACTCCCAAAGACAATTTTTATGGGAATGACATTTTACAGGGTTTGAAAAGTTATTTGTCCTAATTTCTTCTCAGGAAAGGCAAGCATGGAGAAGGGCTAAATCTTGTCTCTAGCATACAGCCTGAGCAGTCAGTCTCTGGGTGGGTCCATGGGGTTGGGATGCATGCTGAGTAAAGGAATAGGCACCATATGGTCTGTGCCAAGGGCCGTAGCTGCTGGAATTATATACTAGAATCTCAGCTTTCATTTAAAGAAGATAAGCCTCTAGCCCCCCGTAACCGTGAAGAAAAGGTTGAAAACAAATCAAGTGTAACGGAGGCAGTAGTGTCTGCCTGAGTTTGCAGAGTGCCTGGAACAATAGCTCAGATGTGTAGATGGCTTCATGCATCTCAATGGAGTGTTTAGACCAGGCTCTTTCCTTGGGAAGCCCTGCCAACATCACTTCCAGAGGACAGGCTATATGGCAGGAAGAGAAGAGTCAAGTGGGCCTGGCCTATTCACATATATATATAAAACCTGGTTGCTGGGATAAATACTGAGGACTCAATGCTGCCACCCCTGTTTTATGGGGTAGAGAGGATCCCCGCAGCTGCCTTTGCTGCTCCGAAGGAGACGGGGGTCATATGCCACAGACCCTGATTTGCTGCGAAGTGAGGAAGGCACTATACCACCACGGCGCCGAGTGGGGTTAGAGCCAGGCAGCTCTGTGTCCTTGTGTGCCCTGGACCCCAGACTGCCTTAACCCAGCCTTGGCTGGGAGCGGTCAATGCCTTTCACTAACCCTTCTGCTTGTGGAAAAGGGCCAGTGTATATGTATAGTAGCTGCTCTCCTGAGCCCTGCTTATTCTTCTCCCAGCCTGTTCCTGAAACACCCCTTATCACTGGTCTGCAGTGAGCCACAGTATGGTACAGCTCTGTACAGGGCACAACCCATGCAGAAGGACCCAATCCTCTGTTCCTCCTTGCTACACTGGAATCCCACCAGTTTCACTGTGTCAGGCCTTCCTGTCCTTTGAGAATCTGTGTGTAGTGTGGGGGCAGAGGGGAAGGATTGTCCCTTATTAAAGAGCAAGGAGATTTCTGTAATTTTGAGACAAGAAAAAAAAGTGGGAAATTAAGTTAGATCCTTGTATCCTTTGCAATTAAAGAAGCCTGAAAAAGCATTACATTTAGCAATATCTTGCTAAATATCCCTCCTGCTGCAGTTCAGAAGAGTCTTTTCCAACTTTTTGATAGAGGATTTGGCTGGAGAAGAGAGCATGGTGATACTAAGAGAAAAAGAAAGGGAGTCTGAGAAGTTTTTGTACCTTTCATCAGTTCTTTAAAGAACATTCAGGCAAGTTTGACAAACCTTGCATGTAACCAGAAGGAAAGAAATCACACTTTAAAAAATGATAATTAGAGTTTGCTCTTTCCAAACATGACTCAAATACTTGCAAACCTGGTGTTGTTTGATGGGTTACTCACGGTTTGTCACAAACAAGATTTTTAAGTTGCACATCAGCTCTTATCTGGTGCTTTCCTTCAATCTGTAATGAAGCAATGTGCTTTGTTACACTGCTTGTGTGGGAAGAGGCAATATATTATAACATAAAATGAAAAGCAAACACAGCAAAGTAATTAATGTTGCATAGCGCATGCAAGCCATGTGAACCAGCCAATACTCTAGTAGGGCCTCATCCTGTGATGTGCTGTGTGCCTCCTGAATACAATTTGAAGTGCAAGTACTCAGCACCTTTCAAGATCAGGCCCTCTGGGCACGCATTACCCTGAGAGAGTCTGCCAGAGAAACTGAAGTAGCATTTTTTCATTAAATGCTTTTTGTTCTGCAAAGTGCTCGTCCATTCTACTGATACTATACCAGAAAAACTTCCACAATGTGTTCTCCCCAAAATAGTTCAGCTCACATAAACTAACCTGTCATTATCCTCTTGCTTCAGTGTAGCAGCGGTGTCTGACACCTCCTTGATAATGCATAGGATAATAAATAAAATAATAAATAATAATAATAATAATAATAAAAAGATGACAAAGGGCTCTGAGCCTCTACATAGGCTTTGTAACCTACTGGCTGGTGTAGAATGAGCTTTTCTGGCTCCACTCAGACAATACAAATAAGGCCCTTAGAAGCCCAGGAAAGTTGCTGAGTCTAGCTTGGAATTATCACTTTTCACTGACTCTTAATGGAAAAACTCACAGGAAAGATCCTGAGCCTATAGACATTCCTGGGTGATGTACCCAAAGAGGACACGCAGGAGGACCAACCACTTCTATTCTGAACAAACCGCAATGACAGTTTCATTACTCAGCTGTGCTCTGCATCTTTAGTGTCATTTAACTTGCGTCAATCTTTGCAAACAACTCCCAGCCCTTTAAAAATAAGAACGTCAGAATTACAGACTACTCTGTGCAACATTGGTGCAAAGAAATTAAGTAGGGGTGCCTGGGACACATGTGGGACAGCAAGTTGGCTGCACGCCTTAGAATTGGTGGGCCATGCCAACAGTGACCATCTGGCCTGCCTTTGGGACATGTTGAGGACAGCTCCTGTAAGTATTAATTTTTGTTGAACAAAGCTATTCTAACATACTGTTTGCATCTGTTAGTCTATTTATATGGTACGGTAATTTGAAGGGACCTGACATTTGGCTGCTCTCCTGAAACTTTGCTCAGAGTCACAAGTGGGGAATTCTGAGGGAATAGCCAGGAGGAAATAGGACAATAATGTGGGGTTAATAGTCCGAGGCCCCCAGGTCCAGTGAGGAATGGTGAGACAGTGAGGTTATAAGAAAAAAAAAGCAGAGAAAGAAATTTGAGATGAATAATTGCATGAAAAAAAATATGTAATTGTACATAGTAAATAAGGAAGGCGTAACAAAACAACAAACAGAAAAGGAAGAAGGGATTAACCATTTTCCACCCATTGTTCTTTACACAGGAAGACACTAAGTCCCTCTCGGGAGAATCCTCCACAAACCCATGATACAAGGCTGCGGTATCAGTGGGGATTAATTCCCAGAGAGTTAAATGGCAAAGCTGCACTCCTGTCTCTGAACCCTGACTAGCTGATAGCAGAAATCATTTTGATATTGTATTCATTGCAGGGAATTTAGCTGGTCTCAAAAGTTGTTTTTCACTCCAACACTTCTACCATCTTTAAAATCTTAGGGCCCAATTCTCATTTACACTAAGGCATCTTTACACCCTCTGGCAATAGGAAGGAGCCGTAAGAACAGGGCAAAGAGATGTTATTGTAAATAAGCATTAGGCCTTTAGGGCTAGATCCACAAAGGGCACTGAGCCGCAATGTTGCAGGGCTTAACCTCTATTCACCCAGGCTCCTTTTACAATGAGTGGGAGAGTTAGGTGCGTAAGAATGGGATTTACAGAAGCCAGCACACTAAGCAGGCAGCCACCTGAGGGAGCCACTAGGAAATGCTGAGGGAGAGCAGTTTGGCCTAAGCCCTGCCCCTCAGAGGGACATAGGTGACTAACTCTGGGCTGGAGCAAGCATCTCCCTCCACTCACGATCCACAGCTATGAATCCTCCTCTGAGGTAGGTGCCTAAGTCAGGCCAGCCCTTTCTCACCAAAAACGGAGGAGGTGGTAGTGGCACCACTCATCTCCACAATCCCACACAGCCACCCCTTATATCCAACAGACCAGTGGTTAGAGCTTTCACCCAAGACATGGAGACCCACATTCAAACCCCAGGTCTCCCACACTGCAGATGAGTGTGATAACTACTGCACTATAGGCTCTTCTAGGGTGGGTCTTTCAATCTCTCCTGTTTAAGCTGTTCCACTTTGTAGAAAACAGACGTAACTATCTACTGGAGCAGGGACTGGAACCGGGGTTTTGCAGGAGAGTGCTCTAGCCACTGGGCTGTAGAGTGACTCTCTCTCTCAGGCCAAATGATTATTTAAGTATTTCATGGAAAGTGAAACAGATTCAACAGGAGAGATTGAGAGACCCATCCTAGGATACACTAGTGTCTCATGGCTAGGGCACTCTCCTGGGAGAGCTGGGTTCAAAGACTTTCCCCAAATCAGGCAGAGTCTGGTCTTCTACATTCCGAGTGAGTGCGTTGGGCCTAAAGGGGGAGGTGGGCACCATCACCTCTGCTCCTCTGTTGTCTGTTCCAATAGGTGTGCTCCTGCCTTATAGGTAAGTAGCAGGGAATGTTTAGTTTGAGAATCATGCTGGGACTAAGACAGGATCATGCACAAAGCCACCTAAGTCCTATCCATCAGCAGAAATGTAGGTATGTGGGGACTTCAGGCAAACAGAGGGTTAGGTGACAGCTAAGCAGGGGTTTTGAGGATCTAAATATTGTCTTAGGGGCCCCAAGAGAGTGGCAGTTAGGTGCCTAAATCCTTTGTAGATCTAGCCCGTAGAGTTTCAAGCCTGCAATGAGCTCCATGCAAATGGACTTCTACACCTGCACTGAGCCTCACTGAAGTCATTGTAGCACCACAGGGGTACGGGGATCTGCCCAGGGGGAAATCATTGAAACCTTGAGGCCTTGGCTCTTGCTGTCATTAGTACAGTTGGTTTCCATACATTTTTAGATTTGTTCCAAAATTAATCAGGTGCTATGAAAGCCATGAGAAGGGGGAAAAGATCCACATTGACGTTTTTCCTCTTCTCTTGTGAAAGTTTCCTCTGTAAATAGCCCTCAATTCTGCAGTACAAATTAGGCAGCTGTTGAGAACATGAAATGTGGTGCACTCATGGCACTTCCTAGCAATGAGGGAGATGAAAAAAGCTCTCAGAATAGTTCCTCCTTCCATTTCTTCTCATATATTGTTTTTAATTTCTTACAGCAAAATGACCATCAAGTGCCTTGCTCATACCATGTTTGTCAGGTGAAACAAAGCAGATGAAAGGGTGCTAGAGACTGCTTCATCTGAGAACACGTGAATGTCCCAGGTGTTCTGAAAGCGGAATGCATTTTAAATCTTCCTGGTGCCACAAGAGAATGAGTTGTGACACTTTACCCAGATTGGCTAGACTAACAGTTTGCTTAGCCTCCTGAGTAGTATGACTATTTAGTGGATAACTCGAAAACAGAAGATAATCATTTTCATCACTTCCCCATATTTGGAAATCAGGATTCAACCACTTCATTCAATGGAGTTACACAAGGGTGAAATTGGTGTAAGGTAAGAATCATGTCTTCCAAGCTTATGGTTGTTTATTAGCAGCATTACATAGAAAAGGAACACAGTTTTGCAGTTTTCAACCATTTCCATTTGAGATAAATTAACTCAAATTTAGGACACACTAAAGGGCTGCAGAATTGGGTCCTAAAGCTTCAACAGTTATAACCCCCCACACCCACACCCACACACACACCACTGAACTAAATTTGTTTGCATCTTTAGAGAGGTAGCTTTACATTTTTCTGAACATTACACTAAACTTGATATTCTGGTGACTGCAAATTAGTAAATGTCTAAAAATAGCTCCACACTAGGCTTCCAATGAGGTATACAATGGACATATGTTCTCGCATCAATTCTTAATGTTTACTTTATTTCGATGTCATGAGATTGAAACTCAGGACTTCTGGGAACAATCCCAACTCTGCAATAGAATTCTAGGTCACATTGCGCCATCTCTGATAAAGCACGGGGAGCACCTGGAGCAGCAGATGGCAAGACAATGAAGCTATCACTGGTGGTTTTAATTTTCCTGGATTAACAAGTGAATAGCGTACAAGTGGTCTGATCTGCTAAAGACACAGTAGCAACACTGGCATAAGAAATCCTTTTGGTATACTCATGACTACCTGCTTTATGTCACAGTTTCTGGTAGGAATGTAGAGCTATAGTCAGTTTGATCCCATTTCTCTCCAGTTATTTCCATTTTTATCACACAGGGATCTATACTCACACTATTCTGCCAAAAACGACTATTTCAAATCGAAGTGGCCCAGAGTTAAGGTGTCATGCATTTCTCCATGTGACTGTAAATAGGGGAAAATATAGATCCTTGGTCTGTTTTGTAATTTTGTGCAACTGAGCCTATTTCATGCTACGAATCTGAAGTCTTGAGCTCTGTTAGAGTAATGAAAGATAGTTTAGCACTAAAACAATGGAAAAAACAATACCATTCCATTCAAAGAACAAACTGCATGCTACTAACTCGAGGGCTGATATTACTCATATGAGTAGCCCATACTACTTCACATTACTTTACTGTCTAGTACGCTGCAGTCAATGGGGCAACTCACGTGGATCAGGACTATTCACGTGAACAACAGTTTTCAGGGCTTGCCCTAGGATGAAGCTTAACTATTAGCTGCTGGATGCTGAACACTTTTGCTGGCCCTTAGAGGAAGTAAAGAAAAAATATTGCATTGGAAAGATATTTCATGCAAAGAAAATATGAGCTAGCATTAAAATTAGCCTAGTTTATGCTTTAAGCAAAGGTTAGCAAATGTAGAGTAATGTATTTCATATGCTGTTATAATGGGCCAAATTCATCTCTGGCACAACTCAATTGGCTTCAGTTGGAGTTACACGAAGAATAGATTTGCTCCAGTATATATATAAAAATCTCCACAGGACAATTTTTAAAATAGATAGACAGATGTGAAGATTACCAGTAGGTGCCTAGATTTAGAATGTATAGATGAGTTTCTTGTTTTCCTAGAACAAGGATTATGTAGAGAAAATTACATGCATGGATACTAAATTTTATTTAAAAGTGTCTTCAAGTGTTATATTAATAAAATTAACTGGTCCCACCAAATGCATTATTCTAGCACAGCACTCTTCTTTGATTAGGGGGGAAAAAAGAGAAAAATCATATTATTCGTTTTCACAGCTATCAAATTTAGAAGAAGGAATAGCTTAGACTGTTACTATGTGTATTATCAGGACAGTCAATGAGACATGAAACAAGGACAAACTCCATTTGCCTGGGCATAACGCCCAGTTTGGAAGTAATAGCTGTAGTGGAGTAGCAGCTGCAGAGATAGTCAGATCAAATCCAAAGATCAAATGCTTATTTCATTTTGATAAAAATCATTAAACCACAAATCAACTTACTCTGGACTACAGTCAGGAAATGACTCTGTATGTACCATCCGCACATAACGGTCCCCTAATAAATTACAATGGCAACAGCGGCTTTTCTTATATAAAATCCCAAGATATAGATTTCATCAAAATATAAACATTTATCATTTAGATTTTGTTTAGCAGCCAAAATAATGCATTAAATTTAAAATCAGCAATGAAGAGCTCTCAACACACTGCGTGTTCTACAATACTTTGCCATATTTTATGGGCAGAATTGAAACTTCTAAGAATATTTGAAACACTCCTCCTTCCCTTTCTCATTTGACCTCATGGTGATGGCTACAAAGAAACAAATGGGTTTATGATAAATTCATGAAATACAAAGCAAGTTTTGACCTTGAGACCTTCTTCGGGAATGGTCTAAAATGGGAGGAATAACACAAGAGAAAGTAAGTTTATATAGCGTAGTAGATATTTGACTAATTTAACTACTAAAGTGCATTTGTCAATTTAAATTTAATTTAACTTAATTCAAAATTTTGTTTTGAAGAGCTTTTTGGTTGTCCATTATGCAGGCTGCTTATGTATACACAGGGCTCTACCCAGCGGATTTAGGATGACACTATACATAAAACCTTCAAAGTTTGCTCAATGAATGGACATTTGCAAATGTGACTACCAGTCCCCAAAAGGGAATCTAAAAGTATTTAGCTGACACCCAATTTCTACTCTCTCTGCATCACTTCCAAGATTATCGAAGTCATCACTACTGAAAAGTATGTGATCCTAACAAGGACAGTGAAGCTACTGTGCATTATGACTTCTTTATTGGCTGATCTATGCATCCTAACTAAATCAGATTGATAAATTAATTGATAAATCAGATTAATACAGTGCATTATGACTTCCACGTTAGCTAATATGCAGGGGATAGCATCAAGGAGAGTTCCTAAAGCCTGAATAAATACACCGAGGCTATGCAAGAATTTGGGATTGTTGTAGCAGGGCCAGATTTGGTTACTCTTACTCCTACTGAGTGGCATCTTACTCCCCCATGTAGTTCCACTGAAGCCAATGGGACCATTTTTGTAGTGTAAGGGTATCAGAATCTGGCCCTGAGTTAATTATATCTACAAACAAATCTTAGCTTCCATTATGACTGTATAAATGGATTTCAGACTCTTTCCCTACAAAATTAGCTGGATGTTCTGAACTTTCCCATCTACACAGCTTCCTAATACCACCAATATTGACAAAAGATCACGGTTCTGTCTAATTTTAATCATTTTCTTGGACCAAGAATCAATTTGATTATTTAACTTTATCCCACCTACCAAGAGAGATTATTTCATTGCTGCTTGCATCCTTCAGAAAATCCTTAGACCACTGATTCATGGATACAGAGATAGAGGATCACTTCTAATGCCACCAATAAGGAAATATCAAGGTAATTCCATTTGATCTACCCAGGAGAGCTGTGAAATAGTCACTTTCTTTGTTAAGCAGAAATGTTTGAGGTTTCATTTTTGCATGGTTTTGCAACCCCTTGATGCTTCATGTTTATGATATAAATGCTATGTTTGTTTGGTTTTTTTAAAGTGACACTTTAAGTTCTAATAGTGGCCAGTTCTCCCTGGTAAATTGGTCCATATGTTCTAAAATTTAATCTGTGTGCGCAATGCTATCTGAAGATCCATGAATTTTGAGTACTTCCTCTTTTCATTGTAATGATTTAAAAAAAACCCACATCTACTATAGAGTACACAATATAATTACTCATTTTTAATAGTGAGAATATGTATGTGCTTCCCAATAGTAAACTTTTGGCCATAATTATAAATATGATGGGCCAGGTCATTACCTATCTGGGACAAACTCATGAGACAGAGCACTCCATAAAGTGCCAGTCACCAACCTCCAGCCTCATTGCTCCTTCAGGGCTGGAGTTTCTCCAGCAATACAGACCTTTACAATCCATGCATTCCACAAGACCTACATGGCTAAACGTGTCAATGGCCTGTGACTCTGCACTGCTTTGTGGCCCACCACTCCATATTCCACAGAAGCTTGGTTCTTGAGTCATGCTGCCATGGCTTCTCTTTCAGTCGACTCCTTTGAAATGGAGGTGGAAGGGAGTCCATCGTATGCATTGCCTTACACATTTGTTAAAGCATCCTGCACAATACTGGATGAGGGAACAATGTTGAGGACAGGGCAGTCCCCCACCAATCCTAACCCTAGCCCTCACCATACCACTTCATGTCCCCCATTCCCTACAGGGAACCCACAGAGGAGCTTCCATGGGGTCAAAGAAAAGAATGCGGGATGCCCCACATTTATCACAGCTCCCTTTCTGCCATTATCACCATATTCCTCCAATCAGGTTCCCATCCACTTGCATAAACAATGAATGATTTGAGGAAAAGATCTCTGCTGTATATAATTACAATTCTTGCAATCTACATAAAGAGTCCCAAGACGAAAAGCAAAGTCTAAAATGAATTTTGAAGTGATATTCTCTAAACTAATGTAATAGTATAACTATTGGGTGGTTCTTTTTTAAACCAAACTCCACCAATGTATTTTGTCTATGCTAAGCCTGAAGCTATTCTTACTCCAGGCCACACTTTTTAAATATCAACCAGAAAGAAAGGTGGTTATTCTGTAGTTATCATCAGGAGGCTGAAGGAGGTTGGTCTTCTAAATGTATTATTAATAATGACATTTATGCTGCAGGAATTAAATTAGACTGAAAAAGAATTTGGAGTGAAGTGATCACAATAACTCAAGATAATGTGAAGTCAGTGCAAAGGCATTCAGTCTTTAATCTACATTAATTAAAGACAAACCTGGAAGAATTGGCAGAGTGACTGGAAATTAGGAATCACTAGAATGCATGCTGTCAGATAAGATTTTCCACTTTTTGATGCTTTGTTTAGATAAAGCTAAGTGTAAATTACTTTCAAAACATGGGCGGGTGTATTTTTAAAAAATATAAAACATAGAACAAATAACCGTCACAAGGCTTGGCTGTTGACAGTGATCTGTTTTTTCTAAGCACCATGGAATAGTGACTTGTAGGACACCTCAACTGCAGTAAATTGCAGCTACTTGTAAGGAGGACAGGACATCCAATTTATTTGTACTGTCTTTTGAAAATGAGAAATTTTACTCTAGTGGGAAAAAAATCCAGTGTATTTCTGTTTCTCCATGATAAGTTCCATTCCACATATTGGCTTTCACTGTGTGCAACCCATGTACATAAAAAAAAAAAAAATTAAGCAGGATCCTTCTGAACTAAAGCTTAGTTAACTGCACTCCATGTAATTATACTCAGCAAGCAGGTAAGGAGCCCCATGCAAAATATTTCAAGATGGTCAGTAAAAAGATCTTTAAAGACTTATTTGTAAGTCCTTTTTTCAGTGGAGCACTTAAGCTCATGCTTAACTCCAAGCACAAGGAAAGGCACCATTTTATATTCTCACTATGGGCGGAAACCTTTAAAAAGATGGTTCAACTGTTCGCATAGTGCCTTACAATAAGAAATTCAACAAGACTTCTTCACATTTTGATGGCCAGATGTGGCTCTTTCCTCACTTGTTTCTAACAATCTTCATCTATAGTAAGTTACCATATACATAGCACTTGGATGCAGGCATTGATACATTCAAGCTTCCCTGAAGTGCCCAAACTCATCAAGAAATAAATAGAAATGGTGACTACTTATACACTTCACTCCCTCTAAACCTCTTGCTAGACTCCTTAATCTAGGGCAGGAGCCCAGGGTTTACTCTCCCACTAAACCGCCTCCTTGTTCCTGGAGGCCTCCCTCCTCCCAGGGAGCAACTGCACAAACCTTCCCCTGTAGCTTCTTCCAGCTCTCACTTCCTGGCTTATAATCTTAGCCCAGCTCCCTTTCTTATAGCAACCAGACAGTTTTAATGTTCATCATGAGGCCTTTTAACATCTGAGTGCTGGATTTCCTACCTAAGTAACTCACTTCATACCAACAATCATATTATCTTCACTAGGCATGTTAACTGGGAGTTTATGGACATTTTATGAGCAAGGAAGGCAATGCATCAGCTGCCCTCTGTGTGCAAATTCCAAACTGCAACTTCCAGCTTTGATCCCACATAAACAGCGGTATTTTTGTTTTTCAGCTTTCACTCGCATGAGGCTTAGAGGACTCTGGGGAATTTAAAAGTTAGGGGAGGAAAATACATTTACTAATGCCATTTACTAGTGACACATTTAAAACATTCCAATAACTGTGATTGTGGAGTTTGTTTTGAGAATATTATTCATTCATTTAGATTTCAGGCTTACGCAAACTCCACACCAAAGATGCCTATCCAAAACACAAGAATATAGGAGATAAACATAGGAGTTTGTAAGTTGCTGTATTGATTTATGGCCAAATTTTCATTGTTAGGTGCATGCCACCATCTACATGCATGTACATCTATCTCATATTAGCAAATATCTAATATATGTACACAACTCACTACTTACATGTGCATGCGTGTGCGTGCGAGCGCACACACACACACACACACACACACACAGAGTTGATTGCCAAACTGGTCACATGCAAATACAGTACCTGACTTTCCTATATCGATTGGATATTTATATGCATAAATTAGGCAAACAACGGCATGTGCCAACCTTCACAACTTCATCTATTCCTCTCTATTCTTGTCCTTATTCAAGGTCACAAGTTTTTTTTCACAGCATTAAAATGCTGTTTTCAGCTTTTCAGTGTTCAGTGCATATGGTACTCCCCATGCCCATTTCCTATTGCAATCTTTCTGCCACCTACCACTCTGGCCTCAGGCTTTCTACACAGGTGCTGTACCACACTCATTCTTTATTGCTGCTGTGGGTGTTGCTGGTACTGCTGCAGTTAGCTCTCTGTTCTTCTCCTTGGTTCTATACATTCTGTTTTCATCTGCACTAACTTGTCACACAAAATATGTATCGCAAAAATTTGAACAAAAGGCAATGCTGAGTCAGTCAGCTTTTTTACCCCCAAATGAGTGGACTGAAGGTCTTTTCACCAATGTCATATTACTTTATAAGAGCATACAGTGTTATTCTTGCTAAGATATCACACTTTCAGAATCTAGTGGGGATCAGAAAATCTACCATAATATCAAAAATCAAATCAATTTACACACTAGGATCTAATGATCCAGTTACTGTAAGTATAACAGTGAAAACATGAGCTCTGCCAATTGGTTTGATTTGGATAACTGGATAGTAGTAACCAAAGTTGCTTCTAACACTTCTAATAACAGTACAAGGGATCTCATTGATTTTAACCAAGAATTTGATATAACAATATATTTCACCATGGGACAGTACTACCAGAAGCTGGGACTAGATGACAGAGGATGGATCACTCAATAATTGTCCTGTTATGTTCACTCCCTCTGATCCATCTGGCACTGGGCACTGTCAGAAGACAGGATATTGGGCTAGCTAGATCACTGGTCTGACCCAGTATGTCCATTCTTATGTAAGGCCATTGTGTGTAAGTTCAAAAGTTTCTCTCTTTCACCAACAGAAGTTGGTCCAATAAAAGCTATTACCTCACCCACCTTACCTCTCTAGTATCCTGGGACCAACACAGCTACAACAACACTGCAATACGATATATAAATACTAGGGCTGTCGATTAATCGCAGTTAACTCACATGATTAGCCCCAAAATTAATTGCTATTAAAAAAATTAATTGCAATTAATCGCAGTTTAATCTCACTGTTAAACAATAGAATACCAATTGAAATTTATTAAATATTTTGGATTTTTTTCTACATTTTCATATATATTGTATTATGTATTGTAATCAAAAATAATATACACTTTGATTTCGATTACAAATATTTGCACTGTAAAAATGGTGAACAAAAATAGTATTTTTCAATTTACCTCATACAAGTATTGTAGTGCAATCTTTGTCGTGAAACTTACAAATGTAGATTTTTTTTGGTTGCATAACTGCAAAACAGTGTAAAACTTCAGAGCCTACAAGTCCACTCAGTCCTACTTCTTGTTCAGCCAATCGCTAAGAGAAACAAGTTTGTTTACATTTACAGGAGATAATACTGCCCTCTTCTTATTTACAAAGACACCAGAAAGTGAGAACAGGTATTTACATGGCACTTTTGTAGCCGACATTGCAAGGTATTGATGTGCCAGACATGCTAAACATTCCTATGCCCCTTCATGCTTCGGCCACCATTCCAGAGGACATGCTTCCATTCTGATGATGCTTGCTAAAAACATAATGCATTAATTAAATTTGTCACTGAACTCCTTGGGGGGAGAATTCTATGTCCCCTTCTCTGTTTTACCCACATTCTGCCATATATTTCATGTTATAGCAGTCTCGGATGATGACCCAGCACATGTTGTTTATTTTAAGAACACTTTCACAAGACTCAAAGAAGGTACCAATGTGAAATTTCTAAAGATAGCTACAGCACTCGACCCAAGGTTTAAGAATCTGAAGTGCCTTCCAAAATCTGAGGGACAAGGTATGGAACATGTTTTCAGAAGTCTTAGAAGAGCAACACTTTGACGCAGGAACTACAGAACCCGAACCACCAAAAAAAGAAAATCAACCTTCTGCTTGTCGCACCTGACTCAGATAATGAAAATGAACATGCATCCGTCTGCACTGCTTTGGATTGTTGTCGAGCAGAACCTGTCATCAGCATGGACGCATGTCCCCTGGATTGGTGGTTGAAGCATGAAGGGACATATGAATCGTTAGTGCATCCGTCACATAAATATCTTGCTATGCCGGCTACAACAGTGCCATGAGAATGCCTCTTCTCACTTTCAGGTGACATTGTAAACAAGAAGCAGGCAGCATTATCTCCTGCAAATGTAAACAAACTTGTTTATCTGAGCGACTGGCTGAACAAGAAGTAGGACTGAGGAGACTCAAAAATTGTACATTGTTTTATTTGTGAATGCTTTTTTTGTACATAACTCTACATTTGTAAGTTCAACTTTCATGCTAAAGAGATTGCACTACAGTACTTGTATTGGGTGAACTGAAAAATACTATTTCTTTTGTTTTTTTACAGTGCAAATACTTGTAATCAAAAATAAATATAAAGTGAGCACTGTACACTTTATATTCAGTGTTGTTATTGAAATCAATATATTTGAAAATGTAGAAAACATCCAAAAACATTAATTTGCTACCATTTATTATTGTTTAACATGCGATTAATCACGGTAAATTTTTTTAATCGCTTGACAGCCCTAATAAATACTATTATGGCAAATAACTTATTTCCAGTGTTAGAACTCCCAAGAGTTGGTAGCTTTTTTTAATTAAACTACACATTGTTTTTTCTCTTTACCATCTCTTTATTAGACCATTTAAACAACACTGTTCTTCTCTTAAATGTGCTGAATATAAGTATGGACCCTAACGCTTATGTTCATGACATACACACAGAAAAGTTAGATTAAAAGCAAATACTCTTGCTGGAAGATTGCAATGTAACAATACACACAATAATTAAAAAAAAACCAGACTGATAAAGCAGGCTGCTCCCTAAAACTTACTCCACTTTATTATAGATTGGCTGACTGCACACCTGACTGCTGTTCCCAGATTACATGGTTTGCTACAAAGACCCCAGTTTAAAGCAGGACCAAGAACCACCTCTGCCCCCACTTTCAATTCCAACATAGTGCACAATACACCACTCAAACTTTGCAAAGTAGTTGTAACAGTGTGGGTTGGTAGAAACCCATGTTAGCCTTGAACTTGAAAGTCATTGAATGCTACACAGCAGAGTGTGAAAATTTGTTGCATCATCCTAGTGGGGTACTTCCTTCTTCGACCTCCCTCCCACTCTTAGGCCAGGAGCATCTTGGTGCTCCAACAGCAGAGTTCTTATTAATACAGAATCAAGTTCCTGTCAAACTTCTTTTTTGTTTGTTTGTTTTTGTTTTGTTTTTTTCAATTCACTATGGGAAGGCTGAGACCTTCAAACAGCTATTGATGATAGGATGTTTTGTTTTACCACTCTGACTCCAGCATCTATGTAGTGTGGTAGGTTTTGAGCATATATTATATTCAGATGCTTAGTAACTCCTGGTACAAATATGTCATGATCAAGATGACAGCAATCATATAGAATCCCAGAAGCCTACCAAGCTAATTATTTAATATCTAATTAATGATACAATTTAGTTCTTGACCTTCTAATCATACTATGCGAAGTTCTAATTAACTGATAAAAATTGAAATTACCAAGCGTGTTCTTAAGTTTTGTTGAACCAGTAAGTCAACTTTGATTTGAACCTGCTACAAGAAATGATCTCCAGTTTATCTGTAACATTGAGTGGTGCAGACTGACAGGGACCAGGTAATGAACTGTTGTTAATATAATTTTTGCTACATTATCGTAGTCAGGTAGCATGACCTGCAGCCCCAGCACCTTATGCTGATATAACGTCAAATCTCACAAGTCAAGCTACACAAGATCGAGTAATTACTTGGATTGGAGGCCTTCAAGGAACACCTAGATGCTCCAGGAAATGGTACCCATTATTCAGTATGTGGCATGCTATCTTCAGAATCAATAGGAAGCCAATGTCCCAACCTGGGAGCACTGATTTGCTTAATCTGCTATCTTTTAGATTGATTTTTACCATTAAAGTCATAACTATAATAATTAGAGATCCTATTGCATGTTTCCCCTTCAAAAGTAGGAGATATGCCTTATCTTCCGGCCAAAATAACAACTCTGGTTAATGACACAGACTGGATTTTAGAAGCCCAGATTTCATGGAGTTTGAAAGTCTCAGCCACAATACGTGCCTAAGTCCACAGTGCTGTTTCAACTAAATACAGAACTCTATACGTTCTGCTTTAAAGTGGTGCAAGTGTTGCTGTGAGGTGGGTCTTTGTTTGTTTGTTTGTTTTTACAACCTGCTATTTTTACACATGTGCATTTCCTAGGTGTGTGAAATGATCTCAATATACAGCTAAGAATTTTTATAGCACTTTGGGATCCTCAGAGATGAAAAACACCTTGTGAGTGTAAGCCACCTTATACTTTAAGGTAAAAGCTTTATAAAAAGTAGTATGGTTATTATTTTGGAGCAAATCCCCCAACCTGTCCTGTGCTGTGTGAGTGCCTTACAGGGATACACGGGAAGCTTCTTTCTGTCAAAGAAACAGTACGGGAGCTCCACTTAACCCTCAGGAGAATGCTGGAGGGGACCTGGAGTGAAATTCTGACCCCACTGGTGTCAACTGAAAAACTATGGAGCGTGGATTCCTAGCCTTGTCTCAAAGGGATGTTTTTATCCAGCTAAAGTACTGAACCAGGACCCATTACCTAGAACGTATGCTGTCATTTGTAGCACACGTAAGCCAGGGATGTAAAATGCACAGGGCAGAGCTCTTCCTCCTTGCCCTCCTGGAGCCATCCTGGCTCTCGACCAGCAGAAAGTCTCTTGTGTTACTATAAAAGGCAATAGCCCCATCCCTTCCTGCCCCTCCATCAAATGGAAGGCAAGATCCTGTTTTTCCTGTCCTGTCATGTGCATAAAGTCACTCACATACATGTTTGCAGGGTTGGAGTCTCATTCCATGCTAAAGGAAGCAGATGTAACTGAACCGACACAAGATGTTGGGTTAGTAAATACCTTAGTTACTTATGAAGAGTAGAACTGCACTTTGAGATGCTAGTTTTCACATCAACTGGACTAGCTGATTTGCACATATTCAGATCTTCCATGGATTTCCCTACTTGATCTTTAAACAATTACTATTTTAACAAGGTTTTCATTACTACCCAGTTGTCTAAATTTTTCCTTTATTTTAATTGTTAAAAAAATATCAAATTTGAAAGTGAGATCAGTAACTTGGTAGTTTTTAAAAAAATTTCATTCCCTTGCTTATTTATTAGTAGGCCTGTTTTCTCTCTAGTACTACTTTCCTCCCTGTAAAAAAAAATAAAAAAAAAAATCCGTCATATGCAACTCATTCCCTTCGGCAAGGATGATTATAAAAGACAGCATTTCAAAAATTATTTCTGGCCTCAATCATGCAAGAGCTGTGCTTGGGCAAAGCCCCACTGAGCCCTGGAAGAACCCTACTGACTTCAATAGGGCTCCATGAGACACTCTCTGCAGGATCAGGGCCAACATCTGTATTATAATCATATCATGGGTTCTAAACGTGAAAGGGGAGGACTAAGAAGCAAAGCAATGATTTGAAAGATGTCTGCTTCCCAATATGAATTTTGCTTACTTTTTTCCTGGGGCGCTCTCTCTCTCTCTCAATTGCTCCATTTATTGACAGATGCAAAGCAAGACAAATGAACTATTGATGACCCCAGCACAAAGGATTATGAATCAAAGCATTTTTATTCTGTGTGTATTGATTTAAATGTCGTAACTGCTGTGCAAATGAAAATGGTAGTTTAAATAAATGAACTGAAATACTAAATAGGTTGTGTCCAGTTGATTGCTTGTCACTGGAGAATTCTCTGCATGTTTATTACATTTTTGGAAAGTTAATTTGAGATATTTTAATGTTAAAATGGAGACCTAGGGCAACATGAACATTATAGCACAGAAGGTCATGGCAGTGGTCAGGCCACAGTAATAGAGCTGCTACCCTTTCTGAAGAAACATGATGGATTAAGATACACCACATTGCCATCCTGAGGCCATCGGTTTCAGTCTGGCCTTCTGGCCTTTCTAACAGGAAACGAGGAGGGAGGATGTTTCCAGCCCCAAGTGGAGACAAGTGGTCTACAGATATAAATATGTAAACGGGATTGTCTTCCCTAGAATTGGTCACTCAGAGCAGCCACATTAAGAAAGAAATCTGCTGGCCTGAGAAGGAGAGTGGGCTGGAGGTAAGAGCTTCGGAGTAGATGCATATTACATCAGGCTGTGATAGTCATCCCCCTGAAGTGACATTTGCAGCCTCCAGCTGTCATTCTTTGGAATCCTGAAGGTTGTCCAGGGTAAAACTGCTAACTGGCATCCATGTACGTAGGAACTAAGTACTGTGTCTTGAGAGTCAGCACTGGAATTTATAGTTCTCATCACCCACAGTATTCATAGGACTTTTACTTTGGGAGAAGAACAGCCTAGATTGAATTAAGATCATCTACAGTGATGAAATCTGTTCCTTTAAAGTGGTGAGCCTGGGGAAAATTTTTAGAGGCACAGATGGCAGTTAGGCACCAAGCTCGAATTGAAAGTCAATGGGAATATGATTATTTCCCTTTGAAAATCTCCCCCTACGTTCTTTCCTAGTGTTTTCCTCCTACCTCTCCTGGTTTGATAAACAAGAATCCCTTAATCAAACCTGCAGGTTGCCTTTCCACCTTCATACTTAATAATCAAATCCCCTTAGTTCATGACAAGTTCAGGCACAATAATATGAAGTGTATGTACACAAAGGAACCAAGGTTGCACTTTTTAATTAAGTCAAGGAGCCCATCTTTGTTGAATTAGCTCAACTAACGTAATAACAATCCTCAAGGCCCATGAAGGAAAGCCTGTGCCACTGAACAGTGTTAGTCTGGAGAACTAATATGCAACTCTATTTTAATAATCTATTCAGGGGAGG